>NC_137604.1:58724787-59037287 GCF_963280865.1 Gymnoscopelus braueri
TACGATACGATACAACTTTATTGTCAGCTCTCACTGAAATTTGCTTTGTGTCCATGACGTCACCGTTCAAGATACAGACAGGACATACACAATACATTACAGGACACACATCACAGAAGGCGGACACTGCCGACACTTCTGACATACGCACGCGTGCGGGGACACCTCCCCTACAACGCCAAACTCTCGGATAAGCCCGAGAGATGTAAAAAAAAGTGTGGCGGACCGTCCAGTGAGGTCAGAGGTCAGAAAAGTGCAGTTTTCAGACAACGGTGGACACTGGACCGGCGCCGGCGGACACTGCCGACACTTCTGACATACGCACGCGTGCGGGGACACCTCCCCTACAACGCCACACTCTCGGATAAGCCCGAGAGATGTAAAAAAAAGTGTGGCGGACCGTCCAGTGAGGTCAGAGGTCAGAAAAGTGCAGTTTTCAGACAACGGTGGACACTGGACCAGCGCCGGCGGACACTGCCGACACTTCTGACATACGCACGCGTGCGGGGACACCTCCCCTACAACGCCAGACTCTCGGATAAGCCCGAGAGGTGTAAAGAAAAGTGTGGCGGACCGTCCAGTGAGGTCAGAGGTCAGAAAAGTGCAGTTTTCAGACAACGGTGGACACTGGACCGGCGCCGGCGGACACTGCCGACACTTCTGACATACGCACGCGTGCGGGGACACCTCCCCTACAACGCCACACTCTCGGATAAGCCCGAGAGGTGTAAAGAAAAGTGTGGCGGACCGTCCAGTGAGGTCAGAGGTCAGAAAAGTGCAGTTTTGAGACAACGGTGGACACTGGACCGGCGCCGGCGGACACTGCCGACACTTCTGACATACGCACGCGTGCGGGGACACCTCCCCTACAACGCCACACTCTCGGATAAGCCCGAGAGATGTAAAAAAAAGTGTGGCGGACCGTCCAGTGAGGTCAGAGGTCAGAAAAGTGCAGTTTTCAGACAACGGTGGACACTGGACCGGCGCCGGCGGACACTGCCGACACTTCTGACATACGCACGCGTGCGGGGACACCTCCCCTACAACGCCACACTCTCGGATAAGCCCGAGAGATGTAAAAAACAGTGTGGCGGACCGTCCAGTGAGGTCAGAGGTCAGAAAAGTGCAGTTTTCAGACAACGGTGGACACTGGACCGGCGCCGGCGGACACTGCCGACACTTCTGACATACGCACGCGTGCGGGGACACCTCCCCTACAACGCCAGACTCTCGGATAAGCCAGAGAGATGTAAAAAAAAGTGTGGCGGACCGTCCAGTGAGGTCAGAGGTCAGAAAAGTGCAGTTTTCAGACAACGGTGGACACTGGACCGGCGCCGGCGGACACTGCCGACACTTCTGACATACGCACGCGTGCGGGGACACCTCCCCTACAACGCCAAACTCTCGGATAAGCCCGAGAGATGTAAAAAAAAGTGTGGCGGACCGTCCAGTGAGGTCAGAGGTCAGAAAAGTGCAGTTTTCAGACAACGGTGGACACTGGACCGGCGCCGGCGGACACTGCCGACACTTCTGACATACGCACGCGTGCGGGGACACCTCCCCTACAACGCCACACTCTCGGATAAGCCCGAGAGATGTAAAAAACAGTGTGGCGGACCGTCCAGTGAGGTCAGAGGTCAGAAAAGTGCAGTTTTCAGACAACGGTGGACACTGGACCGGCGCCGGCGGACACTGCCGACACTTCTGACATACGCACGCGTGCGGGGACACCTCCCCTACAACGCCACACTCTCGGATAAGCCCGAGAGGTGTAAAGAAAAGTGTGGCGGACCGTCCAGTGAGGTCAGAGGTCAGAAAAGTGCAGTTTTCAGACAACGGTGGACACTGGACCGGCGCCGGCGGACACTGCCGACACTTTTGACATACGCACGCGTGCGGGGACACCTCCCCTACAACGCCACACTCTCGGATAAGCCCGAGAGATGTAAAAAACAGTGTGGCGGACCGTCCAGTGAGGTCAGAGGTCAGAAAAGTGCAGTTTTCAGACAACGGTGGACACTGGACCGGCGCCGGCGGACACTGCCGACACTTCTGACATACGCACGCGTGCGGGGACACCTCCCCTACAACGCCACACTCTCGGATAAGCCCGAGAGGTGTAAAGAAAAGTGTGGCGGACCGTCCAGTGAGGTCAGAGGTCAGAAAAGTGCAGTTTTCAGACAACGGTGGACACTGGACCGGCGCCGGCGGACACTGCCGACACTTTTGACATACGCACGCGTGCGGGGACACCTCCCCTACAACGCCACACTCTCGGATAAGCCCGAGAGGTGTAAAGAAAAGTGTGGCGGACCGTCCAGTGAGGTCAGAGGTCAGAAAAGTGCAGTTTTCAGACAACGGTGGACACTGGACCGGCGCCGGCGGACACTGCCGACACTTTTGACATACGCACGCGTGCGGGGACACCTCCCCTACAACGCCACACTCTCGGATAAGCCAGAGAGATGTAAAAAAAAGTGTGGCGGACCGTCCAGTGAGGTCAGAGGTCAGAAAAGTGCAGTTTTCAGACAACGGTGGACACTGGACCAGCGCCGGCGGACACTGCCGACACTTCTGACATACGCACGCGTGCGGGGACACCTCCCCTACAACGCCAGACTCTCGGATAAGCCCGAGAGGTGTAAAGAAAAGTGTGGCGGACCGTCCAGTGAGGTCAGAGGTCAGAAAAGTGCAGTTTTCAGACAACGGTGGACACTGGACCGGCGCCGGCGGACACTGCCGACACTTCTGACATACGCACGCGTGCGGGGACACCTCCCCTACAACGCCACACTCTCGGATAAGCCCGAGAGATGTAAAAAACAGTGTGGCGGACCGTCCAGTGAGGTCAGAGGTCAGAAAAGTGCAGTTTTCAGACAACGGTGGACACTGGACCGGCGCCGGCGGACACTGCCGACACTTCTGACATACGCACGCGTGCGGGGACACCTCCCCTACAACGCCACACTCTCGGATAAGCCCGAGAGGTGTAAAGAAAAGTGTGGCGGACCGTCCAGTGAGGTCAGAGGTCAGAAAAGTGCAGTTTTCAGACAACGGTGGACACTGGACCGGCGCCGGCGGACACTGCCGACACTTCTGACATACGCACGCGTGCGGGGACACCTCCCCTACAACGCCACACTCTCGGATAAGCCCGAGAGATGTAAAAAACAGTGTGGCGGACCGTCCAGTGAGGTCAGAGGTCAGAAAAGTGCAGTTTTCAGACAACGGTGGACACTGGACCGGCGCCGGCGGACACTGCCGACACTTCTGACATACGCACGCGTGCGGGGACACCTCCCCTACAACGCCAGACTCTCGGATAAGCCAGAGAGATGTAAAAAAAAGTGTGGCGGACCGTCCAGTGAGGTCAGAGGTCAGAAAAGTGCAGTTTTCAGACAACGGTGGACACTGGACCGGCGCCGGCGGACACTGCCGACACTTCTGACATACGCACGCGTGCGGGGACACCTCCCCTACAACGCCACACTCTCGGATAAGCCCGAGAGATGTAAAAAAAAGTGTGGCGGACCGTCCAGTGAGGTCAGAGGTCAGAAAAGTGCAGTTTTCAGACAACGGTGGACACTGGACCGGCGCCGGCGGACACTGCCGACACTTCTGACATACGCACGCGTGCGGGGACACCTCCCCTACAACGCCACACTCTCGGATAAGCCCGAGAGATGTAAAAAACAGTGTGGCGGACCGTCCAGTGAGGTCAGAGGTCAGAAAAGTGCAGTTTTCAGACAACGGTGGACACTGGACCGGCGCCGGCGGACACTGCCGACACTTCTGACATACGCACGCGTGCGGGGACACCTCCCCTACAACGCCACACTCTCGGATAAGCCCGAGAGGTGTAAAGAAAAGTGTGGCGGACCGTCCAGTGAGGTCAGAGGTCAGAAAAGTGCAGTTTTCAGACAACGGTGGACACTGGACCGGCGCCGGCGGACACTGCCGACACTTCTGACATACGCACGCGTGCGGGGACACCTCCCCTACAACGCCAGACTCTCGGATAAGCCCGAGAGGTGTAAAGAAAAGTGTGGCGGACCGTCCAGTGAGGTCAGAGGTCAGAAAAGTGCAGTTTTCAGACAACGGTGGACACTGGACCGGCGCCGGCGGACACTGCCGACACTTTTGACATACGCACGCGTGCGGGGACACCTCCCCTACAACGCCACACTCTCGGATAAGCCAGAGAGATGTAAAAAAAAGTGTGGCGGACCGTCCAGTGAGGTCAGAGGTCAGAAAAGTGCAGTTTTCAGACAACGGTGGACACTGGACCGGCGCCGGCGGACACTGCCGACACTTCTGACATACGCACGCGTGCGGGGACACCTCCCCTACAACGCCACACTCTCGGATAAGCCCGAGAGATGTAAAAAAAAGTGTGGCGGACCGTCCAGTGAGGTCAGAGGTCAGAAAAGTGCAGTTTTCAGACAACGGTGGACACTGGACCAGCGCCGGCGGACACTGCCGACACTTCTGACATACGCACGCGTGCGGGGACACCTCCCCTACAACGCCAGACTCTCGGATAAGCCCGAGAGGTGTAAAGAAAAGTGTGGCGGACCGTCCAGTGAGGTCAGAGGTCAGAAAAGTGCAGTTTTCAGACAACGGTGGACACTGGACCGGCGCCGGCGGACACTGCCGACACTTCTGACATACGCACGCGTGCGGGGACACCTCCCCTACAACGCCACACTCTCGGATAAGCCAGAGAGATGTAAAAAAAAGTGTGGCGGACCGTCCAGTGAGGTCAGAGGTCAGAAAAGTGCAGTTTTCAGACAACGGTGGACACTGGACCGGCGCCGGCGGACACTGCCGACACTTCTGACATACGCACGCGTGCGGGGACACCTCCCCTACAACGCCACACTCTCGGATAAGCCCGAGAGATGTAAAAAAAAGTGTGGCGGACCGTCCAGTGAGGTCAGAGGTCAGAAAAGTGCAGTTTTCAGACAACGGTGGACACTGGACCGGCACCGGCGGACACTGCCGACACTTCTGACATACGCACACGTGCGGGGACACCTCCCCTACAACGCCACACTCTCGGATAAGCCCGAGAGATGTAAAAAACAGTGTGGCGGACCGTCCAGTGAGGTCAGAGGTCAGAAAAGTGCAGTTTTCAGACAACGGTGGACACTGGACCGGCGCCGGCGGACACTGCCGACACTTCTGACATACGCACGCGTGCGGGGACACCTCCCCTACAACGCCACACTCTCGGATAAGCCCGAGAGGTGTAAAGAAAAGTGTGGCGGACCGTCCAGTGAGGTCAGAGGTCAGAAAAGTGCAGTTTTCAGACAACGGTGGACACTGGACCAGCGCCGGCGGACACTTCCGACACTTCTGACATACGCACGCGTGCGGGGACACCTCCCCTACAACGCCAGACTCTCGGATAAGCCCGAGAGGTGTAAAGAAAAGTGTGGCGGACCGTCCAGTGAGGTCAGAGGTCAGAAAAGTGCAGTTTTCAGACAACGGTGGACACTGGACCGGCGCCGGCGGACACTGCCGACACTTCTGACATACGCACGCGTGCGGGGACACCTCCCCTACAACGCCACACTCTCGGATAAGCCCGAGAGATGTAAAAAACAGTGTGGCGGACCGTCCAGTGAGGTCAGAGGTCAGAAAAGTGCAGTTTTCAGACAACGGTGGACACTGGACCGGCGCCGGCGGACACTGCCGACACTTCTGACATACGCACGCGTGCGGGGACACCTCCCCTACAACGCCACACTCTCGGATAAGCCCGAGAGGTGTAAAGAAAAGTGTGGCGGACCGTCCAGTGAGGTCAGAGGTCAGAAAAGTGCAGTTTTCAGACAACGGTGGACACTGGACCGGCGCCGGCGGACACTGCCGACACTTCTGACATACGCACGCGTGCGGGGACACCTCCCCTACAACGCCAGACTCTCGGATAAGCCCGAGAGGTGTAAAGAAAAGTGTGGCGGACCGTCCAGTGAGGTCAGAGGTCAGAAAAGTGCAGTTTTCAGACAACGGTGGACACTGGACCGGCGCCGGCGGACACTGCCGACACTTTTGACATACGCACGCGTGCGGGGACACCTCCCCTACAACGCCACACTCTCGGATAAGCCAGAGAGATGTAAAAAAAAGTGTGGCGGACCGTCCAGTGAGGTCAGAGGTCAGAAAAGTGCAGTTTTCAGACAACGGTGGACACTGGACCGGCGCCGGCGGACACTGCCGACACTTCTGACATACGCACGCGTGCGGGGACACCTCCCCTACAACGCCACACTCTCGGATAAGCCCGAGAGATGTAAAAAAAAGTGTGGCGGACCGTCCAGTGAGGTCAGAGGTCAGAAAAGTGCAGTTTTCAGACAACGGTGGACACTGGACCAGCGCCGGCGGACACTGCCGACACTTCTGACATACGCACGCGTGCGGGGACACCTCCCCTACAACGCCAGACTCTCGGATAAGCCCGAGAGGTGTAAAGAAAAGTGTGGCGGACCGTCCAGTGAGGTCAGAGGTCAGAAAAGTGCAGTTTTCAGACAACGGTGGACACTGGACCGGCGCCGGCGGACACTGCCGACACTTCTGACATACGCACGCGTGCGGGGACACCTCCCCTACAACGCCACACTCTCGGATAAGCCAGAGAGATGTAAAAAAAAGTGTGGCGGACCGTCCAGTGAGGTCAGAGGTCAGAAAAGTGCAGTTTTCAGACAACGGTGGACACTGGACCGGCGCCGGCGGACACTGCCGACACTTCTGACATACGCACGCGTGCGGGGACACCTCCCCTACAACGCCACACTCTCGGATAAGCCCGAGAGATGTAAAAAAAAGTGTGGCGGACCGTCCAGTGAGGTCAGAGGTCAGAAAAGTGCAGTTTTCAGACAACGGTGGACACTGGACCGGCGCCGGCGGACACTGCCGACACTTCTGACATACGCACACGTGCGGGGACACCTCCCCTACAACGCCACACTCTCGGATAAGCCCGAGAGATGTAAAAAACAGTGTGGCGGACCGTCCAGTGAGGTCAGAGGTCAGAAAAGTGCAGTTTTCAGACAACGGTGGACACTGGACCGGCGCCGGCGGACACTGCCGACACTTCTGACATACGCACGCGTGCGGGGACACCTCCCCTACAACGCCACACTCTCGGATAAGCCCGAGAGGTGTAAAGAAAAGTGTGGCGGACCGTCCAGTGAGGTCAGAGGTCAGAAAAGTGCAGTTTTCAGACAACGGTGGACACTGGACCAGCGCCGGCGGACACTTCCGACACTTCTGACATACGCACGCGTGCGGGGACACCTCCCCTACAACGCCAGACTCTCGGATAAGCCCGAGAGGTGTAAAGAAAAGTGTGGCGGACCGTCCAGTGAGGTCAGAGGTCAGAAAAGTGCAGTTTTCAGACAACGGTGGACACTGGACCGGCGCCGGCGGACACTGCCGACACTTCTGACATACGCACGCGTGCGGGGACACCTCCCCTACAACGCCACACTCTCGGATAAGCCAGAGAGATGTAAAAAAAAGTGTGGCGGACCGTCCAGTGAGGTCAGAGGTCAGAAAAGTGCAGTTTTCAGACAACGGTGGACACTGGACCGGCGCCGGCGGACACTGCCGACACTTCTGACATACGCACGCGTGCGGGGACACCTCCCCTACAACGCCACACTCTCGGATAAGCCCGAGAGATGTAAAAAAAAGTGTGGCGGACCGTCCAGTGAGGTCAGAGGTCAGAAAAGTGCAGTTTTCAGACAACGGTGGACACTGGACCGGCGCCGGCGGACACTGCCGACACTTCTGACATACGCACGCGTGCGGGGACACCTCCCCTACAACGCCACACTCTCGGATAAGCCCGAGAGATGTAAAAAACAGTGTGGCGGACCGTCCAGTGAGGTCAGAGGTCAGAAAAGTGCAGTTTTCAGACAACGGTGGACACTGGACCGGCGCCGGCGGACACTGCCGACACTTCTGACATACACACGCGTGCGGGGACACCTCCCCTACAACGCCAGACTCTCGGATAAGCCCGAGAGGTGTAAAGAAAAGTGTGGCGGACCGTCCAGTGAGGTCAGAGGTCAGAAAAGTGCAGTTTTCAGACAACGGTGGACACTGGACCGGCGCCGGCGGACACTGCCGACACTTCTGACATACGCACGCGTGCGGGGACACCTCCCCTACAACGCCACACTCTCGGATAAGCCCGAGAGATGTAAAAAACAGTGTGGCGGACCGTCCAGTGAGGTCAGAGGTCAGAAAAGTGCAGTTTTCAGACAACGGTGGACACTGGACCGGCGCCGGCGGACACTGCCGACACTTCTGACATACGCACGCGTGCGGGGACACCTCCCCTACAACGCCAGACTCTCGGATAAGCCCGAGAGGTGTAAAGAAAAGTGTGGCGGACCGTCCAGTGAGGTCAGAGGTCAGAAAAGTGCAGTTTTCAGACAACGGTGGACACTGGACCGGCGCCGGCGGACACTGCCGACACTTCTGACATACGCACGCGTGCGGGGACACCTCCCCTACAACGCCACACTCTCGGATAAGCCAGAGAGATGTAAAAAAAAGTGTGGCGGACCGTCCAGTGAGGTCAGAGGTCAGAAAAGTGCAGTTTTCAGACAACGGTGGACACTGGACCGGCGCCGGCGGACACTGCCGACACTTCTGACATACGCACGCGTGCGGGGACACCTCCCCTACAACGCCACACTCTCGGATAAGCCCGAGAGATGTAAAAAAAAGTGTGGCGGACCGTCCAGTGAGGTCAGAGGTCAGAAAAGTGCAGTTTTCAGACAACGGTGGACACTGGACCGGCGCCGGCGGACACTGCCGACACTTCTGACATACGCACGCGTGCGGGGACACCTCCCCTACAACGCCACACTCTCGGATAAGCCCGAGAGATGTAAAAAAAAGTGTGGCGGACCGTCCAGTGAGGTCAGAGGTCAGAAAAGTGCAGTTTTCAGACAACGGTGGACACTGGACCAGCGCCGGCGGACACTGCCGACACTTCTGACATACGCACGCGTGCGGGGACACCTCCCCTACAACGCCAGACTCTCGGATAAGCCCGAGAGGTGTAAAGAAAAGTGTGGCGGACCGTCCAGTGAGGTCAGAGGTCAGAAAAGTGCAGTTTTCAGACAACGGTGGACACTGGACCGGCGCCGGCGGACACTGCCGACACTTCTGACATACGCACGCGTGCGGGGACACCTCCCCTACAACGCCACACTCTCGGATAAGCCAGAGAGATGTAAAAAAAAGTGTGGCGGACCGTCCAGTGAGGTCAGAGGTCAGAAAAGTGCAGTTTTCAGACAACGGTGGACACTGGACCGGCGCCGGCGGACACTGCCGACACTTCTGACCTACGCACGCGTGCGGGGACACCTCCCCTACAACGCCACACTCTCGGATAAGCCAGAGAGATGTAAAAAAAAGTGTGGCGGACCGTCCAGTGAGGTCAGAGGTCAGAAAAGTGCAGTTTTCAGACAACGGTGGACACTGGACCGGCGCCGGCGGACACTGCCGACACTTCTGACATACGCACGCGTGCGGGGACACCTCCCCTACAACGCCAGACTCTCGGATAAGCCCGAGAGGTGTAAAGAAAAGTGTGGCGGACCGTCCAGTGAGGTCAGAGGTCAGAAAAGTGCAGTTTTCAGACAACGGTGGACACTGGACCGGCGCCGGCGGACACTGCCGACACTTCTGACGTACGCACGCGTGCGGGGACACCTCCCCTACAACGCCACACTCTCGGATAAGCCAGAGAGATGTAAAAAAAAGTGTGGCGGACCGTCCAGTGAGGTCAGAGGTCAGAAAAGTGCAGTTTTCAGACAACGGTGGACACTGGACCGGCGCCGGCGGACACTGCCGACACTTCTGACATACGCACGCGTGCGGGGACACCTCCCCTACAACGCCACACTCTCAGATAAGCCCGAGAGATGTAAAAAAAAGTGTGGCGGACCGTCCAGTGAGGTCAGAGGTCAGAAAAGTGCAGTTTTCAGACAACGGTGGACACTGGACCGGCGCCGGCGGACACTGCCGACACTTCTGACATACGCACGCGTGCGGGGACACCTCCCCTACAACGCCAGACTCTCGGATAAGCCCGAGAGGTGTAAAGAAAAGTGTGGCGGACCGTCCAGTGAGGTCAGAGGTCAGAAAAGTGCAGTTTTCAGACAACGGTGGACACTGGACCGGCGCCGGCGGACACTGCCGACACTTCTGACATACGCACGCGTGCGGGGACACCTCCCCTACAACGCCTCTACAGACTCTCGGATAAGCCCGAGAGGTGTAAAGAAAAGTGTGGCGGACCGTCCAGTGAGGTCAGAGGTCAGAAAAGTGCAGTTTTCAGACAACGGTGGACACTGGACCGGCGCCGGCGGACACTGCCGACACTTCTGACATACGCACGCGTGCGGGGACACCTCCCCTACAACGCCAGACTCTCGGATAAGCCAGAGAGATGTAAAAAAAAGTGTGGCGGACCGTCCAGTGAGGTCAGAGGTCAGAAAAGTGCAGTTTTCAGACAACGGTGGACACTGGACCGGCGCCGGCGGACACTGCCGACACTTCTGACATACGCACGCGTGCGGGGACACCTCCCCTACAACGCCACACTCTCGGATAAGCCCGAGAGATGTAAAAAAAAGTGTGGCGGACCGTCCAGTGAGGTCAGAGGTCAGAAAAGTGCAGTTTTCAGACAACGGTGGACACTGGACCGGCGCCGGCGGACACTGCCGACACTTCTGACATACGCACGCGTGCGGGGACACCTCCCCTACAACGCCACACTCTCGGATAAGCCCGAGAGATGTAAAAAACAGTGTGGCGGACCGTCCAGTGAGGTCAGAGGTCAGAAAAGTGCAGTTTTCAGACAACGGTGGACACTGGACCGGCGCCGGCGGACACTGCCGACACTTCTGACATACACACGCGTGCGGGGACACCTCGCCTACAACGCCACACTCTCGGATAAGCCCGAGAGATGTAAAAAAAAGTGTGGCGGACCGTCCAGTGAGGTCAGAAAAGTGCAGTTTTCAGACAACGGTGGACACTGGACCGGCGCCGGCGGACACTGCCGACACTTCTGACATACGCACGCGTGCGGGGACACCTCCCCTACAACGCCACACTCTCGGATAAGCCCGAGAGATGTAAAAAACAGTGTGGCGGACCGTCCAGTGAGGTCAGAGGTCAGAAAAGTGCAGTTTTCAGACAACGGTGGACACTGGACCAGCGCCGGCGGACACTGCCGACACTTCTGACATACGCACGCGTGCGGGGACACCTCCCCTACAACGCCAGACTCTCGGATAAGCCCGAGAGGTGTAAAGAAAAGTGTGGCGGACCGTCCAGTGAGGTCAGAGGTCAGAAAAGTGCAGTTTTCAGACAACGGTGGACACTGGACCGGCGCCGGCGGACACTGCCGACACTTCTGACATACGCACGCGTGCGGGGACACCTCCCCTACAACGCCAGACTCTCGGATAAGCCAGAGAGATGTAAAAAAAAGTGTGGCGGACCGTCCAGTGAGGTCAGAGGTCAGAAAAGTGCAGTTTTCAGACAACGGTGGACACTGGACCGGCGCCGGCGGACACTGCCGACACTTCTGACATACGCACGCGTGCGGGGACACCTCCCCTACAACGCCACACTCTCGGATAAGCCCGAGAGATGTAAAAAAAAGTGTGGCGGACCGTCCAGTGAGGTCAGAGGTCAGAAAAGTGCAGTTTTCAGACAACGGTGGACACTGGACCGGCGCCGGCGGACACTGCCGACACTTCTGACATACGCACGCGTGCGGGGACACCTCCCCTACAACGCCACACTCTCGGATAAGCCCGAGAGATGTAAAAAACAGTGTGGCGGACCGTCCAGTGAGGTCAGAGGTCAGAAAAGTGCAGTTTTCAGACAACGGTGGACACTGGACCGGCGCCGGCGGACACTGCCGACACTTCTGACATACGCACGCGTGCGGGGACACCTCCCCTACAACGCCAGACTCTCGGATAAGCCCGAGAGGTGTAAAGAAAAGTGTGGCGGACCGTCCAGTGAGGTCAGAGGTCAGAAAAGTGCAGTTTTCAGACAACGGTGGACACTGGACCAGCGCCGGCGGACACTGCCGACACTTCTGACATACGCACGCGTGCGGGGACACCTCCCCTACAACGCCAGACTCTCGGATAAGCCCGAGAGGTGTAAAGAAAAGTGTGGCGGACCGTCCAGTGAGGTCAGAGGTCAGAAAAGTGCAGTTTTCAGACAACGGTGGACACTGGACCGGCGCCGGCGGACACTGCCGACACTTCTGACATACGCACGCGTGCGGGGACACCTCCCCTACAACGCCACACTCTCGGATAAGCCAGAGAGATGTAAAAAAAAGTGTGGCGGACCGTCCAGTGAGGTCAGAGGTCAGAAAAGTGCAGTTTTCAGACAACGGTGGACACTGGACCGGCGCCGGCGGACACTGCCGACACTTCTGACATACACACGCGTGCGGGGACACCTCGCCTACAACGCCACACTCTCGGATAAGCCCGAGAGATGTAAAAAAAAGTGTGGCGGACCGTCCAGTGAGGTCAGAGGTCAGAAAAGTGCAGTTTTCAGACAACGGTGGACACTGGACCGGCGCCGGCGGACACTGCCGACACTTCTGACATACGCACGCGTGCGGGGACACCTCCCCTACAACGCCACACTCTCGGATAAGCCCGAGAGATGTAAAAAAAAGTGTGGCGGACCGTCCAGTGAGGTCAGAGGTCAGAAAAGTGCAGTTTTCAGACAACGGTGGACACTGGACCAGCGCCGGCGGACACTGCCGACACTTCTGACATACGCACGCGTGCGGGGACACCTCCCCTACAACGCCAGACTCTCGGATAAGCCCGAGAGGTGTAAAGAAAAGTGTGGCGGACCGTCCAGTGAGGTCAGAGGTCAGAAAAGTGCAGTTTTCAGACAACGGTGGACACTGGACCGGCGCCGGCGGACACTGCCGACACTTCTGACATACTCACGCGTGCGGGGACACCTCCCCTACAACGCCACACTCTCGGATAAGCCAGAGAGATGTAAAAAAAAGTGTGGCGGACCGTCCAGTGAGGTCAGAGGTCAGAAAAGTGCAGTTTTCAGACAACGGTGGACACTGGACCGGCGCCGGCGGACACTGCCGACACTTCTGACATACGCACGCGTGCGGGGACACCTCCCCTACAACGCCACACTCTCGGATAAGCCCGAGAGATGTAAAAAACAGTGTGGCGGACCGTCCAGTGAGGTCAGAGGTCAGAAAAGTGCAGTTTTCAGACAACGGTGGACACTGGACCGGCGCCGGCGGACACTGCCGACACTTCTGACATACGCACGCGTGCGGGGACACCTCCCCTACAACGCCACACTCTCGGATAAGCCCGAGAGGTGTAAAGAAAAGTGTGGCGGACCGTCCAGTGAGGTCAGAGGTCAGAAAAGTGCAGTTTTCAGACAACGGTGGACACTGGACCGGCGCCGGCGGACACTGCCGACACTTCTGACATACGCACGCGTGCGGGGACACCTCCCTACAACGCCAGACTCTCGGATAAGCCCGAGAGGTGTAAAGAAAAGTGTGGCGGACCGTCCAGTGAGGTCAGAGGTCAGAAAAGTGCAGTTTTCAGACAACGGTGGACACTGGACCGGCGCCGGCGGACCCTGCCGACACTTCTGACATACGCACGCGTGCGGGGACACCTCCCCTACAACGCCACACTCTCGGATAAGCCAGAGAGATGTAAAAAAAAGTGTGGCGGACCGTCCAGTGAGGTCAGAGGTCAGAAAAGTGCAGTTTTCAGACAACGGTGGACACTGGACCGGCGCCGGCGGACACTGCCGACACTTCTGACATACGCACGCGTGCGGGGACACCTCCCCTACAACGCCACACTCTCGGATAAGCCCGAGAGATGTAAAAAAAAGTGTGGCGGACCGTCCAGTGAGGTCAGAGGTCAGAAAAGTGCAGTTTTCAGACAACGGTGGACACTGGACCAGCGCCGGCGGACACTGCCGACACTTCTGACATACGCACGCGTGCGGGGACACCTCCCCTACAACGCCAGACTCTCGGATAAGCCCGAGAGTGTAAAGAAAAGTGTGGCGGACCGTCCAGTGAGGTCAGAGGTCAGAAAAGTGCAGTTTTCAGACAACGGTGGACACTGGACCGGCGCCGGCGGACACTGCCGACACTTCTGACATACGCACGCGTGCGGGGACACCTCCCCTACAACGCCACACTCTCGGATAAGCCAGAGAGATGTAAAAAAAAGTGTGGCGGACCGTCCAGTGAGGTCAGAGGTCAGAAAAGTGCAGTTTTCAGACAACGGTGGACACTGGACCGGCGCCGGCGGACACTGCCGACACTTCTGACATACGCACGCGTGCGGGGACACCTCCCCTACAACGCCACACTCTCGGATAATCCCGAGAGATGTAAAAAAAAGTGTGGCGGACCGTCCAGTGAGGTCAGAGGTCAGAAAAGTGCAGTTTTCAGACAACGGTGGACACTGGACCGGCGCCGGCGGACACTGCCGACACTTCTGACATACGCACGCGTGCGGGGACACCTCCCCTACAACGCCACACTCTCGGATAAGCCCGAGAGATGTAAAAAACAGTGTGGCGGACCGTCCAGTGAGGTCAGAGGTCAGAAAAGTGCAGTTTTCAGACAATGGTGGACACTGGACCGGCGCCGGCGGACACTGCCGACACTTCTGACATACGCACGCGTGCGGGGACACCTCCCCTACAACGCCAGACTCTCGGATAAGCCCGAGAGGTGTAAAGAAAAGTGTGGCGGACCGTCCAGTGAGGTCAGAGGTCAGAAAAGTGCAGTTTTCAGACAACGGTGGACACTGGACCGGCGGACACTGCCGACACTTCTGACATACGCACGCGTGCGGGGACACCTCCCCTACAACGCCACACTCTCGGATAAGCCAGAGAGATGTAAAAAAAAGTGTGGCGGACCGTCCAGTGAGGTCAGAGGTCAGAAAAGTGCAGTTTTCAGACAACGGTTGACACTGGACCAGCGCCGGCGGACACTGCCGACACTTCTGACATACGCACGCGTGCGGGGACACCTCCCCTACAACGCCAGACTCTCGGATAAGCCCGAGAGGTGTAAAGAAAAGTGTGGCGGACCGTCCAGTGAGGTCAGAGGTCAGAAAAGTGCAGTTTTCAGACAACGGTGGACACTGGACCGGCGCCGGCGGACACTGCCGACACTTCTGACATACGCACGCCACACAAAAAAAAGTGTGGCGGACCGTCCAGTGAGGTCAGAGGTCAGAAAAGTGCAGTTTTCAGACAACGGTGGACACTGGACCGGCGCCGGCGGACACTGCCGACACTTCTGACATACGCACGCGTGCGGGGACACCTCCCCTACAACGCCACACTCTCGGATAATCCCGAGAGATGTAAAAAAAAGTGTGGCGGACCGTCCAGTGAGGTCAGAGGTCAGAAAAGTGCAGTTTTCAGACAACGGTGGACACTGGACCGGCGCCGGCGGACACTGCCGACACTTCTGACATACGCACGCGTGCGGGGACACCTCCCCTACAACGCCACACTCTCGGATAAGCCAGAGAGATTTAAAAAAAAGTGTGGCGGACCGTCCAGTGAGGTCAGAGGTCAGAAAAGTGCAGTTTTCAGACAACGGTGGACACTGGACCGGCGCCGGCGGACACTGCCGACACTTCTGACATACGCACGCGTGCGGGGACACCTCCCCTACAACGCCAGACTCTCGGATAAGCCCGAGAGGTGTAAAGAAAAGTGTGGCGGACCGTCCAGTGAGGTCAGAGGTCAGAAAAGTGCAGTTTTCAGACAACGGTGGACACTGGACCGGCGGACACTGCCGACACTTCTGACATACGCACGCGTGCGGGGACACCTCCCCTACAACGCCACACTCTCGGATAAGCCAGAGAGATGTAAAAAAAAGTGTGGCGGACCGTCCAGTGACAAGAAAAGTGTGGCGGACCGTCCAGTGAGGTCAGAGGTCAGAAAAGTGCAGTTTTCAGACAACGGTGGACACTGGACCGGCGCCGGCGGACACTGCCGACACTTCTGACATACGCACGCGTGCGGGGACACCTCCCCTACAACGCCACACTCTCGGATAAGCCAGAGAGATTTAAAAAAAAGTGTGGCGGACCGTCCAGTGAGGTCAGAGGTCAGAAAAGTGCAGTTTTCAGACAACGGTGGACACTGGACCGGCGCCGGCGGACACTGCCGACACTTCTGACATACGCACGCGTGCGGGGACACCTCCCCTACAACGCCACACTCTCGGATAAGCCCGAGAGATGTAAAAAAAAGTGTGGCGGACCGTCCAGTGAGGTCAGAGGTCAGAAAAGTGCAGTTTTCAGACAACGGTTGACACTGGACCAGCGCCGGCGGACACTGCCGACACTTCTGACATACGCACGCGTGCGGGGACACCTCCCCTACAACGCCAGACTCTCGGATAAGCCCGAGAGGTGTAAAGAAAAGTGTGGCGGACCGTCCAGTGAGGTCAGAGGTCAGAAAAGTGCAGTTTTCAGACAACGGTGGACACTGGACCGGCGCCGGCGGACACTGCCGACACTTCTGACATACGCACGCGTGCGGGGACACCTCCCCTACAACGCCACACTCTCGGATAAGCCAGAGAGATGTAAAAAAAAGTGTGGCGGACCGTCCAGTGAGGTCAGAGGTCAGAAAAGTGCAGTTTTCAGACAACGGTGGACACTGGACCGGCGCCGGCGGACACTGCCGACACTTCTGACATACGCACGCGTGCGGGGACACCTCCCCTACAACGCCACACTCTCGGATAAGCCCGAGAGATGTAAAAAAAAGTGTGGCGGACCGTCCAGTGAGGTCAGAGGTCAGAAAAGTGCAGTTTTCAGACAACGGTTGACACTGGACCAGCGCCGGCGGACACTGCCGACACTTCTGACATACGCACGCGTGCGGGGACACCTCCCCTACAACGCCAGACTCTTGGATAAGCCCGAGAGGTGTAAAGAAAAGTGTGGCGGACCGTCCAGTGAGGTCAGAGGTCAGAAAAGTGCAGTTTTCAGACAACGGTGGACACTGGACCGGCGCCGGCGGACACTGCCGACACTTCTGACATACGCACGCGTGCGGGGACACCTCCCCTACAACGCCACACTCTCGGATAAGCCAGAGAGATGTAAAAAAAAGTGTGGCGGACCGTCCAGTGAGGTCAGAGGTCAGAAAAGTGCAGTTTTCAGACAACGGTGGACACTGGACCGGCGCCGGCGGACACTGCCGACACTTCTGACATACGCACGCGTGCGGGGACACCTCCCCTACAACGCCACACTCTCGGATAAGCCCGAGAGATGTAAAAAAAAGTGTGGCGGACCGTCCAGTGAGGTCAGAGGTCAGAAAAGTGCAGTTTTCAGACAACGGTGGACACTGGACCGGCGCCGGCGGACACTGCCGACACTTCTGACATACGCACGCGTGCGGGGACACCTCCCCTACAACGCCACACTCTCGGATAAGCCCGAGAGATGTAAAAAAAAGTGTGGCGGACCGTCCAGTGAGGTCAGAGGTCAGAAAAGTGCAGTTTTCAGACAACGGTGGACACTGGACCGGCGCCGGCGGACACTGCCGACACTTCTGACATACGCACGCGTGCGGGGACACCTCCCCTACAACGCCACACTCTCGGATAAGCCCGAGAGATGTAAAAAAAAGTGTGGCGGACCGTCCAGTGAGGTCAGAGGTCAGAAAAGTGCAGTTTTCAGACAACGGTGGACACTGGACCGGCGCCGGCGGACACTGCCGACACTTCTGACATACGCACGCGTGCGGGGACACCTCCCCTACAACGCCACACTCTCGGATAAGCCCGAGAGATGTAAAAAACAGTGTGGCGGACCGTCCAGTGAGGTCAGAGGTCAGAAAAGTGCAGTTTTCAGACAACGGTGGACACTGGACCGGCGCCGGCGGACACTGCCGACACTTCTGACATACGCACGCGTGCGGGGACACCTCCCCTACAACGCCACACTCTCGGATAAGCCCGAGAGGTGTAAAGAAAAGTGTGGCGGACCGTCCAGTGAGGTCAGAAAAGTGCAGTTTTCAGACAACGGTGGACACTGGACCGGCGCCGGCGGACACTGCCGACACTTCTGACATACGCACGCGTGCGGGGACACCTCCCCTACAACGCCAGACTCTCGGATAAGCCCGAGAGGTGTAAAGAAAAGTGTGGCGGACCGTCCAGTGAGGTCAGAGGTCAGAAAAGTGCAGTTTTCAGACAATGGTGGACACTGGACCGGCGCCGGCGGACACTGCCGACACTTCTGACATACGCACGCGTGCGGGGACACCTCCCCTACAACGCCACACTCTCGGATAAGCCAGAGAGATGTAAAAAAAAGTGTGGCGGACCGTCCAGTGAGGTCAGAGGTCAGAAAAGTGCAGTTTTCAGACAACGGTGGACACTGGACCGGCGCCGGCGGACACTGCCGACACTTCTGACATACGCACGCGTGCGGGGACACCTCCCCTACAACGCCACACTCTCGGATAAGCCCGAGAGATGTAAAAAACAGTGTGGCGGACCGTCCAGTGAGGTCAGAGGTCAGAAAAGTGCAGTTTTCAGACAACGGTGGACACTGGACCGGCGCCGGCGGACACTGCCGACACTTCTGACATACGCACGCGTGCGGGGACACCTCCCCTACAACGCCACACTCTCGGATAAGCCCGAGAGGTGTAAAGAAAAGTGTGGCGGACCGTCCAGTGAGGTCAGAAAAGTGCAGTTTTCAGACAACGGTGGACACTGGACCGGCGCCGGCGGACACTGCCGACACTTCTGACATACGCACGCGTGCGGGGACACCTCCCCTACAACGCCACACTCTCGGATAAGCCCGAGAGGTGTAAAGAAAAGTGTGGCGGACCGTCCAGTGAGGTCAGAGGTCAGAAAAGTGCAGTTTTCAGACAACGGTGGACACTGGACCGGCGCCGGCGGACACTGCCGACACTTCTGACATACGCACGCGTGCGGGGACACCTCCCCTACAACGCCAGTCTCTCGGATAAGCCCGAGAGGTGTAAAGAAAAGTGTGGCGGACCGTCCAGTGAGATCAGAGGTCAGAAAAGTGCAGTTTTCAGACAACGGTGGACACTGGACCAGCGCCGGCGGACACTGCCGACACTTCTGACATACGCACGCGTGCGGGGACACCTCCCCTACAACGCCAGACTCTCGGATAAGCCCGAGAGGTGTAAAGAAAAGTGTGGCGGACCGTCCAGTGAGGTCAGAGGTCAGAAAAGTGCAGTTTTCAGACAACGGTGGACACTGGACCGGCGCCGGCGGACACTGCCGACACTTCTGACATACGCACGCGTGCGGGGACACCTCCCCTACAACGCCACACTCTCGGATAAGCCAGAGAGATGTAAAAAAAAGTGTGGCGGACCGTCCAGTGAGGTCAGAGGTCAGAAAAGTGCAGTTTTCAGACAACGGTGGACACTGGACCGGCGCCGGCGGACACTGCCGACACTTCTGACATACACACGCGTGCGGGGACACCTCGCCTACAACGCCACACTCTCGGATAAGCCCGAGAGATGTAAAAAAAAGTGTGGCGGACCGTCCAGTGAGGTCAGAGGTCAGAAAAGTGCAGTTTTCAGACAACGGTGGACACTGGACCGGCGCCGGCGGACACTGCCGACACTTCTGACATACGCACGCGTGCGGGGACACCTCCCCTACAACGCCACACTCTCGGATAAGCCCGAGAGATGTAAAAAACAGTGTGGCGGACCGTCCAGTGAGGTCAGAGGTCAGAAAAGTGCAGTTTTCAGACAACGGTGGACACTGGACCGGCGCCGGCGGACACTGCCGACACTTCTGACATACGCACGCGTGCGGGGACACCTCCTCTACAACGCCACACTCTCGGATAAGCCCGAGAGGTGTAAAGAAAAGTGTGGCGGACCGTCCAGTGAGGTCAGAGGTCAGAAAAGTGCAGTTTTCAGACAACGGTGGACACTGGACCAGCGCCGGCGGACACTGCCGACACTTCTGACATACGCACGCGTGCGGGGACACCTCCCCTACAACGCCAGACTCTCGGATAAGCCCGAGAGGTGTAAAGAAAAGTGTGGCGGACCGTCCAGTGAGGTCAGAGGTCAGAAAAGTGCAGTTTTCAGACAACGGTGGACACTGGACCGGCGCCGGCGGACACTGCCGACATTTCTGACATACGCACGCGTGCGGGGACACCTCCCCTACAACGCCACACTCTCGGATAAGCCAGAGAGATGTAAAAAAAAGTGTGGCGGACCGTCCAGTGAGGTCAGAGGTCAGAAAAGTGCAGTTTTCAGACAACGGTGGACACTGGACCGGCGCCGGCGGACACTGCCGACACTTCTGACATACGCACGCGTGCGGGGACACCTCCCCTACAACGCCACACTCTCGGATAAGCCCGAGAGATGTAAAAAAAAGTGTGGCGGACCGTCCAGTGAGGTCAGAGGTCAGAAAAGTGCAGTTTTCAGACAACGGTGGACACTGGACCGGCGCCGGCGGACACTGCCGACACTTCTGACATACGCACGCGTGCGGGGACACCTCCCCTACAACGCCACACTCTCGGAT
Organism: Gymnoscopelus braueri; assembly: GCF_963280865.1. Lineage (NCBI taxonomy): Eukaryota > Metazoa > Chordata > Actinopteri > Myctophiformes > Myctophidae > Gymnoscopelus > Gymnoscopelus braueri. The sequence continues at coordinate 58,745,462 of NC_137604.1, forward strand.
AAGCCCGAGAGATGTAAAAAACAGTGTGGCGGACCGTCCAGTGAGGTCAGAGGTCAGAAAAGTGCAGTTTTCAGACAACGGTGGACACTGGACCGGCGCCGGCGGACACTGCCGACACTTCTGACATACGCACGCGTGCGGGGACACCTCCCCTACAACGCCACACTCTCGGATAAGCCCGAGAGGTGTAAAGAAAAGTGTGGCGGACCGTCCAGTGAGGTCAGAGGTCAGAAAAGTGCAGTTTTCAGACAACGGTGGACACTGGACCGGCGCCGGCGGACACTGCCGACACTTCTGACATACGCACGCGTGCGGGGACACCTCCCCTACAACGCCAGACTCTCGGATAAGCCCGAGAGGTGTAAAGAAAAGTGTGGCGGACCGTCCAGTGAGGTCAGAGGTCAGAAAAGTGCAGTTTTCAGACAACGGTGGACACTGGACCGGCGCCGGCGGACACTGCCGACACTTCTGACATACGCACGCGTGCGGGGACACCTCCCCTACAACGCCACACTCTCGGATAAGCCAGAGAGATGTAAAAAAAAGTGTGGCGGACCGTCCAGTGAGGTCAGAGGTCAGAAAAGTGCAGTTTTCAGACAACGGTGGACACTGGACCGGCGCCGGCGGACACTGCCGACACTTCTGACATACGCACGCGTGCGGGGACACCTCCCCTACAACGCCACACTCTCGGATAAGCCCGAGAGATGTAAAAAAAAGTGTGGCGGACCGTCCAGTGAGGTCAGAGGTCAGAAAAGTGCAGTTTTCAGACAACGGTGGACACTGGACCGGCGCCGGCGGACACTGCCGACACTTCTGACATACGCACGCGTGCGGGGACACCTCCCCTACAACGCCACACTCTCGGATAAGCCCGAGAGATGTAAAAAACAGTGTGGCGGACCGTCCAGTGAGGTCAGAGGTCAGAAAAGTGCAGTTTTCAGACAACGGTGGACACTGGACCGGCGCCGGCGGACACTGCCGACACTTCTGACATACGCACGCGTGCGGGGACACCTCCCCTACAACGCCACACTCTCGGATAAGCCCGAGAGGTGTAAAGAAAAGTGTGGCGGACCGTCCAGTGAGGTCAGAAAAGTGCAGTTTTCAGACAACGGTGGACACTGGACCGGCGCCGGCGGACACTGCCGACACTTCTGACATACGCACGCGTGCGGGGACACCTCCCCTACAACGCCACACTCTCGGATAAGCCCGAGAGGTGTAAAGAAAAGTGTGGCGGACCGTCCAGTGAGGTCAGAGGTCAGAAAAGTGCAGTTTTCAGACAACGGTGGACACTGGACCGGCGCCGGCGGACACTGCCGACACTTCTGACATACGCACGCGTGCGGGGACACCTCCCCTACAACGCCAGTCTCTCGGATAAGCCCGAGAGGTGTAAAGAAAAGTGTGGCGGACCGTCCAGTGAGGTCAGAGGTCAGAAAAGTGCAGTTTTCAGACAACGGTGGACACTGGACCAGCGCCGGCGGACACTGCCGACACTTCTGACATACGCACGCGTGCGGGGACACCTCCCCTACAACGCCAGACTCTCGGATAAGCCCGAGAGGTGTAAAGAAAAGTGTGGCGGACCGTCCAGTGAGGTCAGAGGTCAGAAAAGTGCAGTTTTCAGACAACGGTGGACACTGGACCGGCGCCGGCGGACACTGCCGACATTTCTGACATACGCACGCGTGCGGGGACACCTCCCCTACAACGCCACACTCTCGGATAAGCCAGAGAGATGTAAAAAAAAGTGTGGCGGACCGTCCAGTGAGGTCAGAGGTCAGAAAAGTGCAGTTTTCAGACAACGGTGGACACTGGACCGGCGCCGGCGGACACTGCCGACACTTCTGACATACGCACGCGTGCGGGGACACCTCCCCTACAACGCCACACTCTCGGATAAGCCCGAGAGATGTAAAAAAAAGTGTGGCGGACCGTCCAGTGAGGTCAGAGGTCAGAAAAGTGCAGTTTTCAGACAACGGTGGACACTGGACCGGCGCCGGCGGACACTGCCGACACTTCTGACATACGCACGCGTGCGGGGACACCTCCCCTACAACGCCACACTCTCGGATAAGCCCGAGAGATGTAAAAAACAGTGTGGCGGACCGTCCAGTGAGGTCAGAGGTCAGAAAAGTGCAGTTTTCAGACAACGGTGGACACTGGACCGGCGCCGGCGGACACTGCCGACACTTCTGACATACGCACGCGTGCGGGGACACCTCCCCTACAACGCCACACTCTCGGATAAGCCCGAGAGGTGTAAAGAAAAGTGTGGCGGACCGTCCAGTGAGGTCAGAGGTCAGAAAAGTGCAGTTTTCAGACAACGGTGGACACTGGACCGGCGCCGGCGGACACTGCCGACACTTCTGACATACGCACGCGTGCGGGGACACCTCCCCTACAACGCCAGACTCTCGGATAAGCCCGAGAGGTGTAAAGAAAAGTGTGGCGGACCGTCCAGTGAGGTCAGAGGTCAGAAAAGTGCAGTTTTCAGACAACGGTGGACACTGGACCGGCGCCGGCGGACACTGCCGACACTTCTGACATACGCACGCGTGCGGGGACACCTCCCCTACAACGCCACACTCTCGGATAAGCCAGAGAGATGTAAAAAAAAGTGTGGCGGACCGTCCAGTGAGGTCAGAGGTCAGAAAAGTGCAGTTTTCAGACAACGGTGGACACTGGACCGGCGCCGGCGGACACTGCCGACATTTCTGACATACGCACGCGTGCGGGGACACCTCCCCTACAACGCCACACTCTCGGATAAGCCAGAGAGATGTAAAAAAAAGTGTGGCGGACCGTCCAGTGAGGTCAGAGGTCAGAAAAGTGCAGTTTTCAGACAACGGTGGACACTGGACCGGCGCCGGCGGACACTGCCGACACTTCTGACATACGCACGCGTGCGGGGACACCTCCCCTACAACGCCACACTCTCGGATAAGCCCGAGAGATGTAAAAAAAAGTGTGGCGGACCGTCCAGTGAGGTCAGAGGTCAGAAAAGTGCAGTTTTCAGACAACGGTGGACACTGGACCGGCGCCGGCGGACACTGCCGACACTTCTGACATACGCACGCGTGCGGGGACACCTCCCCTACAACGCCACACTCTCGGATAAGCCCGAGAGATGTAAAAAACAGTGTGGCGGACCGTCCAGTGAGGTCAGAGGTCAGAAAAGTGCAGTTTTCAGACAACGGTGGACACTGGACCGGCGCCGGCGGACACTGCCGACACTTCTGACATACGCACGCGTGCGGGGACACCTCCCCTACAACGCCACACTCTCGGATAAGCCAGAGAGGTGTAAAGAAAAGTGTGGCGGACCGTCCAGTGAGGTCAGAAAAGTGCAGTTTTCAGACAACGGTGGACACTGGACCGGCGCCGGCGGACACTGCCGACACTTCTGACATACGCACGCGTGCGGGGACACCTCCCCTACAACGCCACACTCTCGGATAAGCCCGAGAGGTGTAAAAAAAAGTGTGGCGGACCGTCCAGTGAGGTCAGAGGTCAGAAAAGTGCAGTTTTCAGACAACGGTGGACACTGGACCGGCGCCGGCGGACACTGCCGACACTTCTGACATACGCACGCGTGCGGGGACACCTCCCCTACAACGCCAGTCTCTCGGATAAGCCCGAGAGGTGTAAAGAAAAGTGTGGCGGACCGTCCAGTGAGGTCAGAGGTCAGAAAAGTGCAGTTTTCAGACAACGGTGGACACTGGACCGGCGCCGGGGGACACTGCCGACACTTCTGACATACGCACGCGTGCGGGGACACCTCCCCTACAACGCCACACTCTCGGATAAGCCCGAGAGGTGTAAAGAAAAGTGTGGCGGACCGTCCAGTGAGGTCAGAGGTCAGAAAAGTGCAGTTTTCAGACAACGGTGGACACTGGACCGGCGCCGGCGGACACTGCCGACACTTCTGACATACGCACGCGTGCGGGGACACCTCCCCTACAACGCCAGACTCTCGGATAAGCCCGAGAGGTGTAAAGAAAAGTGTGGCGGACCGTCCAGTGAGGTCAGAGGTCAGAAAAGTGCAGTTTTCAGACAACGGTGGACACTGGACCGGCGCCGGCGGACACTGCCGACACTTCTGACATACTCACGCGTGCGGGGACACCTCCCCTACAACGCCACACTCTCGGATAAGCCAGAGAGATGTAAAAAAAAGTGTGGCGGACCGTCCAGTGAGGTCAGAGGTCAGAAAAGTGCAGTTTTCAGACAACGGTGGACACTGGACCGGCGCCGGCGGACACTGCCGACACTTCTGACATACGCACGCGTGCGGGGACACCTCCCCTACAACGCCACACTCTCGGATAAGCCCGAGAGATGTAAAAAACAGTGTGGCGGACCGTCCAGTGAGGTCAGAGGTCAGAAAAGTGCAGTTTTCAGACAACGGTGGACACTGGACCGGCGCCGGCGGACACTGCCGACACTTCTGACATACGCACGCGTGCGGGGACACCTCCCCTACAACGCCAAACTCTCGGATAAGCCCGAGAGGTGTAAAGAAAAGTGTGGCGGACCGTCCAGTGAGGTCAGAGGTCAGAAAAGTGCAGTTTTCAGACAACGGTGGACACTGGACCGGCGCCGGCGGACACTGCCGACACTTCTGACATACGCACGCGTGCGGGGACACCTCCCCTACAACGCCAGACTCTCGGATAAGCCCGAGAGGTGTAAAGAAAAGTGTGGCGGACCGTCCAGTGAGGTCAGAGGTCAGAAAAGTGCAGTTTTCAGACAACGGTGGACACTGGACCGGCGCCGGCGGACACTGCCGACACTTCTGACATACGCACGCGTGCGGGGACACCTCCCCTACAACGCCACACTCTCGGATAAGCCAGAGAGATGTAAAAAAAAGTGTGGCGGACCGTCCAGTGAGGTCAGAGGTCAGAAAAGTGCAGTTTTCAGACAACGTTGGACACTGGACCGGCGCCGGCGGACACTGCCGACACTTCTGACATACGCACGCGTGCGGGGACACCTCCCCTACAACGCCACACTCTCGGATAAGCCCGAGAGATGTAAAAAAAAGTGTGGCGGACCGTCCAGTGAGGTCAGAGGTCAGAAAAGTGCAGTTTTCAGACAACGGTGGACACTGGACCAGCGCCGGCGGACACTGCCGACACTTCTGACATACGCACGCGTGCGGGGACACCTCCCCTACAATGCCAGACTCTCGGATAAGCCCGAGAGGTGTAAAGAAAAGTGTGGCGGACCGTCCAGTGAGGTCAGAGGTCAGAAAAGTGCAGTTTTCAGACAACGGTGGACACTGGACCGGCGCCGGCAGACACTGCCGACACTTCTGACATACGCACGCGTGCGGGGACACCTCCCCTACAACGCCACACTCTCGGATAAGCCAGAGAGATGTAAAAAAAAGTGTGGCGGACCGTCCAGTGAGGTCAGAGGTCAGAAAAGTGCAGTTTTCAGACAACGGTGGACACTGGACCGGCGCCGGCGGACACTGCCGACACTTCTGACATACGCACGCGTGCGGGGACACCTCCCCTACAACGCCACACTCTCGGATAAGCCCGAGAGATGTAAAAAAAAGTGTGGCGGACCGTCCAGTGAGGTCAGAGGTCAGAAAAGTGCAGTTTTCAGACAACGGTGGACACTGGACCGGCGCCGGCGGACACTGCCGACACTTCTGACATACGCACGCGTGCGGGGACACCTCCCCTACAACGCCACACTCTCGGATAAGCCCGAGAGATGTAAAAAACAGTGTGGCGGACCGTCCAGTGAGGTCAGAGGTCAGAAAAGTGCAGTTTTCAGACAACGGTGGACACTGGACCGGCGCCGGCGGACACTGCCGACACTTCTGACATACGCACGCGTGCGGGGACACCTCCCCTACTCTCGGATAAGCCCGAGAGGTGTAAAGAAAAGTGTGGCGGACCGTCCAGTGAGGTCAGAGGTCAGAAAAGTGCAGTTTTCAGACAACGGTGGACACTGGACCGGCGCCGGCGGACACTGCCGACACTTCTGACATACGCACGCGTGCGGGGACACCTCCCCTACAACGCCAGACTCTCGGATAAGCCCGAGAGGTGTAAAGAAAAGTGTGGCGGACCGTCCAGTGAGGTCAGAGGTCAGAAAAGTGCAGTTTTCAGACAACGGTGGACACTGGACCGGCGCCGGCGGACACTGCCGACACTTCTGACATAAGCACGCGTGCGGGGACACCTCCCCTACAACGCCACACTCTCGGATAAGCCAGAGAGATGTAAAAAAAAGTGTGGCGGACCGTCCAGTGAGGTCAGAGGTCAGAAAAGTGCAGTTTTCTTACAACGTTGGACACTGGACCGGCGCCGGCGGACACTGCCGACACTTCTGACATACGCACGCGTGCGGGGACACCTCCCCTACAACGCCACACTCTCGGATAAGCCCGAGAGATGTAAAAAAAAGTGTGGCGGACCGTCCAGTGAGGTCAGAGGTCAGAAAAGTGCAGTTTTCAGACAACGGTGGACACTGGACCAGCGCCGGCGGACACTGCCGACACTTCTGACATACGCACGCGTGCGGGGACACCTCCCCTACAATGCCAGACTCTCGGATAAGCCCGAGAGGTGTAAAGAAAAGTGTGGCGGACCGTCCAGTGAGGTCAGAGGTCAGAAAAGTGCAGTTTTCAGACAACGGTGGACACTGGACCGGCGCCGGCGGACACTGCCGACACTTCTGACATACGCACGCGTGCGGGGACACCTCCCCTACAACGCCACACTCTCGGATAAGCCAGAGAGATGTAAAAAAAAGTGTGGCGGACCGTCCAGTGAGGTCAGAGGTCAGAAAAGTGCAGTTTTCAGACAACGGTGGACACTGGACCGGCGCCGGCGGACACTGCCGACACTTCTGACATACGCACGCGTGCGGGGACACCTCCCCTACAACGCCACACTCTCGGATAAGCCCGAGAGATGTAAAAAAAAGTGTGGCGGACCGTCCAGTGAGGTCAGAGGTCAGAAAAGTGCAGTTTTCAGACAACGGTGGACACTGGACCGGCGCCGGCGGACACTGCCGACACTTCTGACATACGCACGCGTGCGGGGACACCTCCCCTACAACGCCACACTCTCGGATAAGCCCGAGAGATGTAAAAAACAGTGTGGCGGACCGTCCAGTGAGGTCAGAGGTCAGAAAAGTGCAGTTTTCAGACAACGGTGGACACTGGACCGGCGCCGGCGGACACTGCCGACACTTCTGACATACGCACGCGTGCGGGGACACCTCCCCTACAACGCCACACTCTCGGATAAGCCCGAGAGGTGTAAAGAAAAGTGTGGCGGACCGTCCAGTGAGGTCAGAGGTCAGAAAAGTGCAGTTTTCAGACAACGGTGGACACTGGACCGGCGCCGGCGGACACTGCCGACACTTCTGACATATGCACGCGTGCGGGGACACCTCCCCTACAACGCCAGACTCTCGGATAAGCCCGAGAGGTGTAAAGAAAAGTGTGGCGGACCGTCCAGTGAGGTCAGAGGTCAGAAAAGTGCAGTTTTCAGACAACGGTGGACACTGGACCGGCGCCGGCGGACACTGCCGACACTTCTGACATACGCACGCGTGCGGGGACACCTCCCCTACAACGCCACACTCTCGGATAAGCCCGAGAGATGTAAAAAACAGTGTGGCGGACCGTCCAGTGAGGCCAGAGGTCAGAAAAGTGCAGTTTTCAGACAACGGTGGACACTGGACCGGCGCCGGCGGACACTGCCGACACTTCTGACATACGCACGCGTGCGGGGACACCTCCCCTACAACGCCACACTCTCGGATAAGCCCGAGAGGTGTAAAGAAAAGTGTGGCGGACCGTCCAGTGAGGTCAGAGGTCAGAAAAGTGCAGTTTTCAGACAACGGTGGACACTGGACCGGCGCCGGCGGACACTGCCGACACTTCTGACATACGCACGCGTGCGGGGACACCTCCCCTACAACGCCAGACTCTCGGATAAGCCCGAGAGGTGTAAAGAAAAGTGTGGCGGACCGTCCAGTGAGGTCAGAGGTCAGAAAAGTGCAGTTTTCAGACAACGGTGGACACTGGACCGGCGCCGGCGGACACTGCCGACACTTTTGACATACGCACGCGTGCGGGGACACCTCCCCTATAACGCCACACTCTCGGATAAGCCAGAGAGATGTAAAAAAAAGTGTGGCGGACCGTCCAGTGAGGTCAGAGGTCAGAAAAGTGCAGTTTTCAGACAACGGTGGACACTGGACCAGCGCCGGCGGACACTGCCGACACTTCTGACATACGCACGCGTGCGGGGACACCTCCCCTACAACGCCAGACTCTCGGATAAGCCCGAGAGGTGTAAAGAAAAGTGTGGCGGACCGTCCAGTGAGGTCAGAGGTCAGAAAAGTGCAGTTTTCAGACAACGGTGGACACTGGACCGGCGCCGGCGGACACTGCCGACACTTCTGACATACGCACGCGTGCGGAGACACCTCCCCTACAACGCCAGACTCTCGGATAAGCCCGAGAGATGTAAAAAAAAGTGTGGCGGACCGTCCAGTGAGGTCAGAGGTCAGAAAAGTGCAGTTTTCAGACAACGGTTGACACTGGACCAGCGCCGGCGGACACTGCCGACACTTCTGACATACGCACGCGTGCGGGGACACCTCCCCTACAACGCCAGACTCTCGGATAAGCCCGAGAGGTGTAAAGAAAAGTGTGGCGGACCGTCCAGTGAGGTCAGAGGTCAGAAAAGTGCAGTTTTCAGACAACGGTGGACACTGGACCGGCGCCGGCGGACACTGCCGACACTTCTGACATACGCACGCGTGCGGGGACACCTCCCCTACAACGCCACACTCTTGGATAAGCCAGAGAGATGTAAAAAAAAGTGTGGCGGACCGTCCAGTGAGGTCAGAGGTCAGAAAAGTGCAGTTTTCAGACAACGGTGGACACTGGACCGGCGCCGGCGGACACTGCCGACACTTCTGACATACGCACGCGTGCGGGGACACCTCCCCTACAACGCCACACTCTCGGATAAGCCCGAGAGATGTAAAAAAAAGTGTGGCGGACCGTCCAGTGAGGTCAGAGGTCAGAAAAGTGCAGTTTTCAGACAACGGTGGACACTGGACCGGCGCCGGCGGACACTGCCGACACTTCTGACATACGCACGCGTGCGGGGACACCTCCCCTACAACGCCACACTCTCGGATAAGCCCGAGAGATGTAAAAAACAGTGTGGCGGACCGTCCAGTGAGGTCAGAGGTCAGAAAAGTGCAGTTTTCAGACAACGGTGGACACTGGACCGGCGCCGGCGGACACTGCCGACACTTCTGACATACGCACGCGTGCGGGGACACCTCCCCTACAACGCCACACTCTCGGATAAGCCCGAGAGGTGTAAAGAAAAGTGTGGCGGACCGTCCAGTGAGGTCAGAAAAGTGCAGTTTTCAGACAACGGTGGACACTGGACCGGCGCCGGCGGACACTGCCGACACTTCTGACATACGCACGCGTGCGGGGACACCTCCCCTACAACGCCAAACTCTCGGATAAGCCCGAGAGATGTAAAAAAAAGTGTGGCGGACCGTCCAGTGAGGTCAGAGGTCAGAAAAGTGCCGTTTTCAGACAACAGTGGACACTGGACCGGCGCCGGCGGACACTCCCGACACTTCTGACATACGCACGCGTGCGGGGACACCTCCCCTACAACGCCAGACTCTTGGATAAGCCCGAGAGGTGTAAAGAAAAGTGTGGCGGACCGTCCAGTGAGGTCAGAGGTCAGAAAAGTGCAGTTTTCAGACAACGGTGGACACTGGACCGGCGCCGGCGGACACTGCCGACACTTCTGACATACTCACGCGTGCGGGGACACCTCCCCTACAACGCCACACTCTCGGATAAGCCAGAGAGATGTAAAAAAAAGTGTGGTGGACCGTCCAGTGAGGTCAGAGGTCAGAAAAGTGCAGTTTTCAGACAACGGTGGACACTGGACCGGCGCCGGCGGACACTGCCGACACTTCTGACATACGCACGCGTGCGGGGACACCTCCCCTACAACGCCACACTCTCGGATAAGCCCGAGAGATGTAAAAAACAGTGTGGCGGACCGTCCAGTGAGGTCAGAGGTCAGAAAAGTGCAGTTTTCAGACAACGGTGGACACTGGACCGGCGCCGGCGGACACTGCCGACACTTCTGACATACGCACGCGTGCGGGGACACCTCCCCTACAACGCCACACTCTCGGATAAGCCCGAGAGGTGTAAAGAAAAGTGTGGCGGACCGTCCAGTGAGGTCAGAGGTCAGAAAAGTGCAGTTTTCAGACAACGGTGGACACTGGACCGGCGCCGGCGGACACTGCCGACACTTCTGACATACGCACGCGTGCGGGGACACCTCCCCTACAACGCCAGACTCTCGGATAAGCCCGAGAGGTGTAAAGAAAAGTGTGGCGGACCGTCCAGTGAGGTCAGAGGTCAGAAAAGTGCAGTTTTCAGACAACGGTGGACACTGGACCGGCGCCGGCGGACACTGCCGACACTTCTGACATACGCACGCGTGCGGGGACACCTCCCCTACAACGCCACACTCTCGGATAAGCCAGAGAGATGTAAAAAAAAGTGTGGCGGACCGTCCAGTGAGGTCAGAGGTCAGAAAAGTGCAGTTTTCAGACAACGGTGGACACTGGACCGGCGCCGGCGGACACTGCCGACACTTCTGACATACGCACGCGTGCGGGGACACCTCCCCTACAACGCCAGACTCTCGGATAAGCCCGAGAGGTGTAAAGAAAAGTGTGGCGGACCGTCCAGTGAGGTCAGAGGTCAGAAAAGTGCAGTTTTCAGACAACGGTGGACACTGGACCGGCGCCGGCGGACACTGCCGACACTTCTGACATACGCACGCGTGCGGGGACACCTCCCCTACAACGCCACACTCTCGGATAAGCCAGAGAGATGTAAAAAAAAGTGTGGCGGACCGTCCAGTGAGGTCAGAGGTCAGAAAAGTGCAGTTTTCAGACAACGTTGGACACTGGACCGGCGCCGGCGGACACTGCCGACACTTCTGACATACGCACGCGTGCGGGGACACCTCCCCTACAACGCCACACTCTCGGATAAGCCCGAGAGATGTAAAAAAAAGTGTGGCGGACCGTCCAGTGAGGTCAGAGGTCAGAAAAGTGCAGTTTTCAGACAACGGTGGACACTGGACCAGCGCCGGCGGACACTGCCGACACTTCTGACATACGCACGCGTGCGGGGACACCTCCCCTACAATGCCAGACTCTCGGATAAGCCCGAGAGGTGTAAAGAAAAGTGTGGCGGACCGTCCAGTGAGGTCAGAGGTCAGAAAAGTGCAGTTTTCAGACAACGGTGGACACTGGACCGGCGCCGGCGGACACTGCCGACACTTCTGACATACGCACGCGTGCGGGGACACCTCCCCTACAACGCCACACTCTCGGATAAGCCAGAGAGATGTAAAAAAAAGTGTGGCGGACCGTCCAGTGAGGTCAGAGGTCAGAAAAGTGCAGTTTTCAGACAACGGTGGACACTGGACCGGCGCCGGCGGACACTGCCGACACTTCTGACATACGCACGCGTGCGGGGACACCTCCCCTACAACGCCACACTCTCGGATAAGCCCGAGAGATGTAAAAAACAGTGTGGCGGACCGTCCAGTGAGGTCAGAGGTCAGAAAAGTGCAGTTTTCAGACAACGGTGGACACTGGACCGGCGCCGGCGGACACTGCCGACACTTCTGACATACGCACGCGTGCGGGGACACCTCCCCTACAACGCCACACTCTCGGATAAGCCCGAGAGGTGTAAAGAAAAGTGTGGCGGACCGTCCAGTGAGGTCAGAGGTCAGAAAAGTGCAGTTTTCAGACAACGGTGGACACTGGACCGGCGCCGGCGGACACTGCCGACACTTCTGACATACGCACGCGTGCGGGGACACCTCCCCTACAACGCCAGACTCTCGGATAAGCCCGAGAGGTGTAAAGAAAAGTGTGGCGGACCGTCCAGTGAGGTCAGAGGTCAGAAAAGTGCAGTTTTCAGACAACGGTGGACACTGGACCGGCGCCGGCGGACACTGCCGACACTTCTGACATACGCACGCGTGCGGGGACACCTCCCCTACAACGCCACACTCTCGGATAAGCCAGAGAGATGTAAAAAAAAGTGTGGCGGACCGTCCAGTGAGGTCAGAGGTCAGAAAAGTGCAGTTTTCAGACAACGGTGGACACTGGACCGGCGCCGGCGGACACTGCCGACACTTCTGACATACGCACGCGTGCGGGGACACCTCCCCTACAACGCCACACTCTCGGATAAGCCCGAGAGATGTAAAAAAAAGTGTGGCGGACCGTCCAGTGAGGTCAGAGGTCAGAAAAGTGCAGTTTTCAGACAACGGTGGACACTGGACCGGCGCCGGCGGACACTGCCGACACTTCTGACATACGCACGCGTGCGGGGACACCTCCCCTACAACGCCACACTCTCGGATAAGCCCGAGAGGTGTAAAGAAAAGTGTGGCGGACCGTCCAGTGAGGTCAGAAAAGTGCAGTTTTCAGACAACGGTGGACACTGGACCGGCGCCGGCGGACACTGCCGACACTTCTGACATACGCACGCGTGCGGGGACACCTCCCCTACAACGCCACACTCTCGGATAAGCCCGAGAGGTGTAAAGAAAAGTGTGGCGGACCGTCCAGTGAGGTCAGAGGTCAGAAAAGTGCAGTTTTCAGACAACGGTGGACACTGGACCGGCGCCGGCGGACACTGCCGACACTTCTGACATACTCACGCGTGCGGGGACACCTCCCCTACAACGCCACACTCTCGGATAAGCCAGAGAGATGTAAAAAAAAGTGTGGCGGACCGTCCAGTGAGGTCAGAGGTCAGAAAAGTGCAGTTTTCAGACAACGGTGGACACTGGACCGGCGCCGGCGGACACTGCCGACACTTCTGACATACGCACGCGTGCGGGGACACCTCCCCTACAACGCCACACTCTCGGATAAGCCCGAGAGATGTAAAAAACAGTGTGGCGGACCGTCCAGTGAGGTCAGAGGTCAGAAAAGTGCAGTTTTCAGACAACGGTGGACACTGGACCGGCGCCGGCGGACACTGCCGACACTTCTGACATACGCACGCGTGCGGGGACACCTCCCCTACAACGCCAAACTCTCGGATAAGCCCGAGAGGTGTAAAGAAAAGTGTGGCGGACCGTCCAGTGAGGTCAGAGGTCAGAAAAGTGCAGTTTTCAGACAACGGTGGACACTGGACCGGCGCCGGCGGACACTGCCGACACTTCTGACATACGCACGCGTGCGGGGACACCTCCCCTACAACGCCAGACTCTCGGATAAGCCCGAGAGGTGTAAAGAAAAGTGTGGCGGACCGTCCAGTGAGGTCAGAGGTCAGAAAAGTGCAGTTTTCAGACAACGGTGGACACTGGACCGGCGCCGGCGGACACTGCCGACACTTCTGACATACGCACGCGTGCGGGGACACCTCCCCTACAACGCCACACTCTCGGATAAGCCAGAGAGATGTAAAAAAAAGTGTGGCGGACCGTCCAGTGAGGTCAGAGGTCAGAAAAGTGCAGTTTTCAGACAACGTTGGACACTGGACCGGCGCCGGCGGACACTGCCGACACTTCTGACATACGCACGCGTGCGGGGACACCTCCCCTACAACGCCACACTCTCGGATAAGCCCGAGAGATGTAAAAAAAAGTGTGGCGGACCGTCCAGTGAGGTCAGAGGTCAGAAAAGTGCAGTTTTCAGACAACGGTGGACACTGGACCAGCGCCGGCGGACACTGCCGACACTTCTGACATACGCACGCGTGCGGGGACACCTCCCCTACAATGCCAGACTCTCGGATAAGCCCGAGAGGTGTAAAGAAAAGTGTGGCGGACCGTCCAGTGAGGTCAGAGGTCAGAAAAGTGCAGTTTTCAGACAACGGTGGACACTGGACCGGCGCCGGCAGACACTGCCGACACTTCTGACATACGCACGCGTGCGGGGACACCTCCCCTACAACGCCACACTCTCGGATAAGCCAGAGAGATGTAAAAAAAAGTGTGGCGGACCGTCCAGTGAGGTCAGAGGTCAGAAAAGTGCAGTTTTCAGACAACGGTGGACACTGGACCGGCGCCGGCGGACACTGCCGACACTTCTGACATACGCACGCGTGCGGGGACACCTCCCCTACAACGCCACACTCTCGGATAAGCCCGAGAGATGTAAAAAAAAGTGTGGCGGACCGTCCAGTGAGGTCAGAGGTCAGAAAAGTGCAGTTTTCAGACAACGGTGGACACTGGACCGGCGCCGGCGGACACTGCCGACACTTCTGACATACGCACGCGTGCGGGGACACCTCCCCTACAACGCCACACTCTCGGATAAGCCCGAGAGATGTAAAAAACAGTGTGGCGGACCGTCCAGTGAGGTCAGAGGTCAGAAAAGTGCAGTTTTCAGACAACGGTGGACACTGGACCGGCGCCGGCGGACACTGCCGACACTTCTGACATACGCACGCGTGCGGGGACACCTCCCCTACAACGCCACACTCTCGGATAAGCCCGAGAGGTGTAAAGAAAAGTGTGGCGGACCGTCCAGTGAGGTCAGAGGTCAGAAAAGTGCAGTTTTCAGACAACGGTGGACACTGGACCGGCGCCGACGGACACTGCCGACACTTCTGACATACGCACGCGTGCGGGGACACCTCCCCTACAACGCCAGACTCTCGGATAAGCCCGAGAGGTGTAAAGAAAAGTGTGGCGGACCGTCCAGTGAGGTCAGAGGTCAGAAAAGTGCAGTTTTCAGACAACGGTGGACACTGGACCGGCGCCGGCGGACACTGCCGACACTTCTGACATAAGCACGCGTGCGGGGACACCTCCCCTACAACGCCACACTCTCGGATAAGCCAGAGAGATGTAAAAAAAAGTGTGGCGGACCGTCCAGTGAGGTCAGAGGTCAGAAAAGTGCAGTTTTCTTACAACGTTGGACACTGGACCGGCGCCGGCGGACACTGCCGACACTTCTGACATACGCACGCGTGCGGGGACACCTCCCCTACAACGCCACACTCTCGGATAAGCCCGAGAGATGTAAAAAAAAGTGTGGCGGACCGTCCAGTGAGGTCAGAGGTCAGAAAAGTGCAGTTTTCAGACAACGGTGGACACTGGACCAGCGCCGGCGGACACTGCCGACACTTCTGACATACGCACGCGTGCGGGGACACCTCCCCTACAATGCCAGACTCTCGGATAAGCCCGAGAGGTGTAAAGAAAAGTGTGGCGGACCGTCCAGTGAGGTCAGAGGTCAGAAAAGTGCAGTTTTCAGACAACGGTGGACACTGGACCGGCGCCGGCGGACACTGCCGACACTTCTGACATACGCACGCGTGCGGGGACACCTCCCCTACAACGCCACACTCTCGGATAAGCCAGAGAGATGTAAAAAAAAGTGTGGCGGACCGTCCAGTGAGGTCAGAGGTCAGAAAAGTGCAGTTTTCAGACAACGGTGGACACTGGACCGGCGCCGGCGGACACTGCCGACACTTCTGACATACGCACGCGTGCGGGGACACCTCCCCTACAACGCCACACTCTCGGATAAGCCCGAGAGATGTAAAAAAAAGTGTGGCGGACCGTCCAGTGAGGTCAGAGGTCAGAAAAGTGCAGTTTTCAGACAACGGTGGACACTGGACCGGCGCCGGCGGACACTGCCGACACTTCTGACATACGCACGCGTGCGGGGACACCTCCCCTACAACGCCACACTCTCGGATAAGCCCGAGAGATGTAAAAAACAGTGTGGCGGACCGTCCAGTGAGGTCAGAGGTCAGAAAAGTGCAGTTTTCAGACAACGGTGGACACTGGACCGGCGCCGGCGGACACTGCCGACACTTCTGACATACGCACGCGTGCGGGGACACCTCCCCTACAACGCCACACTCTCGGATAAGCCCGAGAGGTGTAAAGAAAAGTGTGGCGGACCGTCCAGTGAGGTCAGAGGTCAGAAAAGTGCAGTTTTCAGACAACGGTGGACACTGGACCGGCGCCGGCGGACACTGCCGACACTTCTGACATACGCACGCGTGCGGGGACACCTCCCCTACAACGCCAGACTCTCGGATAAGCCCGAGAGGTGTAAAGAAAAGTGTGGCGGACCGTCCAGTGAGGTCAGAGGTCAGAAAAGTGCAGTTTTCAGACAACGGTGGACACTGGACCGGCGCCGGCGGACACTGCCGACACTTCTGACATACGCACGCGTGCGGGGACACCTCCCCTACAACGCCACACTCTCGGATAAGCCCGAGAGATGTAAAAAACAGTGTGGCGGACCGTCCAGTGAGGCCAGAGGTCAGAAAAGTGCAGTTTTCAGACAACGGTGGACACTGGACCGGCGCCGGCGGACACTGCCGACACTTCTGACATACGCACGCGTGCGGGGACACCTCCCCTACAACGCCACACTCTCGGATAAGCCCGAGAGGTGTAAAGAAAAGTGTGGCGGACCGTCCAGTGAGGTCAGAGGTCAGAAAAGTGCAGTTTTCAGACAACGGTGGACACTGGACCGGCGCCGGCGGACACTGCCGACACTTCTGACATACGCACGCGTGCGGGGACACCTCCCCTACAACGCCAGACTCTCGGATAAGCCCGAGAGGTGTAAAGAAAAGTGTGGCGGACCGTCCAGTGAGGTCAGAGGTCAGAAAAGTGCAGTTTTCAGACAACGGTGGACACTGGACCGGCGCCGGCGGACACTGCCGACACTTTTGACATACGCACGCGTGCGGGGACACCTCCCCTATAACGCCACACTCTCGGATAAGCCAGAGAGATGTAAAAAAAAGTGTGGCGGACCGTCCAGTGAGGTCAGAGGTCAGAAAAGTGCAGTTTTCAGACAACGGTGGACACTGGACCAGCGCCGGCGGACACTGCCGACACTTCTGACATACGCACGCGTGCGGGGACACCTCCCCTACAACGCCAGACTCTCGGATAAGCCCGAGAGGTGTAAAGAAAAGTGTGGCGGACCGTCCAGTGAGGTCAGAGGTCAGAAAAGTGCAGTTTTCAGACAACGGTGGACACTGGACCGGCGCCGGCGGACACTGCCGACACTTCTGACATACGCACGCGTGCGGAGACACCTCCCCTACAACGCCAGACTCTCGGATAAGCCCGAGAGATGTAAAAAAAAGTGTGGCGGACCGTCCAGTGAGGTCAGAGGTCAGAAAAGTGCAGTTTTCAGACAACGGTTGACACTGGACCAGCGCCGGCGGACACTGCCGACACTTCTGACATACGCACGCGTGCGGGGACACCTCCCCTACAACGCCAGACTCTCGGATAAGCCCGAGAGGTGTAAAGAAAAGTGTGGCGGACCGTCCAGTGAGGTCAGAGGTCAGAAAAGTGCAGTTTTCAGACAACGGTGGACACTGGACCGGCGCCGGCGGACACTGCCGACACTTCTGACATACGCACGCGTGCGGGGACACCTCCCCTACAACGCCACACTCTTGGATAAGCCAGAGAGATGTAAAAAAAAGTGTGGCGGACCGTCCAGTGAGGTCAGAGGTCAGAAAAGTGCAGTTTTCAGACAACGGTGGACACTGGACCGGCGCCGGCGGACACTGCCGACACTTCTGACATACGCACGCGTGCGGGGACACCTCCCCTACAACGCCACACTCTCGGATAAGCCCGAGAGATGTAAAAAAAAGTGTGGCGGACCGTCCAGTGAGGTCAGAGGTCAGAAAAGTGCAGTTTTCAGACAACGGTGGACACTGGACCGGCGCCGGCGGACACTGCCGACACTTCTGACATACGCACGCGTGCGGGGACACCTCCCCTACAACGCCACACTCTCGGATAAGCCCGAGAGATGTAAAAAACAGTGTGGCGGACCGTCCAGTGAGGTCAGAGGTCAGAAAAGTGCAGTTTTCAGACAACGGTGGACACTGGACCGGCGCCGGCGGACACTGCCGACACTTCTGACATACGCACGCGTGCGGGGACACCTCCCCTACAACGCCACACTCTCGGATAAGCCCGAGAGGTGTAAAGAAAAGTGTGGCGGACCGTCCAGTGAGGTCAGAAAAGTGCAGTTTTCAGACAACGGTGGACACTGGACCGGCGCCGGCGGACACTGCCGACACTTCTGACATACGCACGCGTGCGGGGACACCTCCCCTACAACGCCAAACTCTCGGATAAGCCCGAGAGATGTAAAAAAAAGTGTGGCGGACCGTCCAGTGAGGTCAGAGGTCAGAAAAGTGCCGTTTTCAGACAACAGTGGACACTGGACCGGCGCCGGCGGACACTGCCGACACTTCTGACATACGCACGCGTGCGGGGACACCTCCCCTACAACGCCAGACTCTTGGATAAGCCCGAGAGGTGTAAAGAAAAGTGTGGCGGACCGTCCAGTGAGGTCAGAGGTCAGAAAAGTGCAGTTTTCAGACAACGGTGGACACTGGACCGGCGCCGGCGGACACTGCCGACACTTCTGACATACTCACGCGTGCGGGGACACCTCCCCTACAACGCCACACTCTCGGATAAGCCAGAGAGATGTAAAAAAAAGTGTGGTGGACCGTCCAGTGAGGTCAGAGGTCAGAAAAGTGCAGTTTTCAGACAACGGTGGACACTGGACCGGCGCCGGCGGACACTGCCGACACTTCTGACATACGCACGCGTGCGGGGACACCTCCCCTACAACGCCACACTCTCGGATAAGCCCGAGAGATGTAAAAAACAGTGTGGCGGACCGTCCAGTGAGGTCAGAGGTCAGAAAAGTGCAGTTTTCAGACAACGGTGGACACTGGACCGGCGCCGGCGGACACTGCCGACACTTCTGACATACGCACGCGTGCGGGGACACCTCCCCTACAACGCCACACTCTCGGATAAGCCCGAGAGGTGTAAAGAAAAGTGTGGCGGACCGTCCAGTGAGGTCAGAGGTCAGAAAAGTGCAGTTTTCAGACAACGGTGGACACTGGACCGGCGCCGGCGGACACTGCCGACACTTCTGACATACGCACGCGTGCGGGGACACCTCCCCTACAACGCCAGACTCTCGGATAAGCCCGAGAGGTGTAAAGAAAAGTGTGGCGGACCGTCCAGTGAGGTCAGAGGTCAGAAAAGTGCAGTTTTCAGACAACGGTGGACACTGGACCGGCGCCGGCGGACACTGCCGACACTTCTGACATACGCACGCGTGCGGGGACACCTCCCCTACAACGCCACACTCTCGGATAAGCCAGAGAGATGTAAAAAAAAGTGTGGCGGACCGTCCAGTGAGGTCAGAGGTCAGAAAAGTGCAGTTTTCAGACAACGGTGGACACTGGACCGGCGCCGGCGGACACTGCCGACACTTCTGACATACGCACGCGTGCGGGGACACCTCCCCTACAACGCCAGACTCTCGGATAAGCCCGAGAGGTGTAAAGAAAAGTGTGGCGGACCGTCCAGTGAGGTCAGAGGTCAGAAAAGTGCAGTTTTCAGACAACGGTGGACACTGGACCGGCGCCGGCGGACACTGCCGACACTTCTGACATACGCACGCGTGCGGGGACACCTCCCCTACAACGCCACACTCTCGGATAAGCCAGAGAGATGTAAAAAAAAGTGTGGCGGACCGTCCAGTGAGGTCAGAGGTCAGAAAAGTGCAGTTTTCAGACAACGTTGGACACTGGACCGGCGCCGGCGGACACTGCCGACACTTCTGACATACGCACGCGTGCGGGGACACCTCCCCTACAACGCCACACTCTCGGATAAGCCCGAGAGATGTAAAAAAAAGTGTGGCGGACCGTCCAGTGAGGTCAGAGGTCAGAAAAGTGCAGTTTTCAGACAACGGTGGACACTGGACCAGCGCCGGCGGACACTGCCGACACTTCTGACATACGCACGCGTGCGGGGACACCTCCCCTACAATGCCAGACTCTCGGATAAGCCCGAGAGGTGTAAAGAAAAGTGTGGCGGACCGTCCAGTGAGGTCAGAGGTCAGAAAAGTGCAGTTTTCAGACAACGGTGGACACTGGACCGGCGCCGGCGGACACTGCCGACACTTCTGACATACGCACGCGTGCGGGGACACCTCCCCTACAACGCCACACTCTCGGATAAGCCAGAGAGATGTAAAAAAAAGTGTGGCGGACCGTCCAGTGAGGTCAGAGGTCAGAAAAGTGCAGTTTTCAGACAACGGTGGACACTGGACCGGCGCCGGCGGACACTGCCGACACTTCTGACATACGCACGCGTGCGGGGACACCTCCCCTACAACGCCACACTCTCGGATAAGCCCGAGAGATGTAAAAAAAAGTGTGGCGGACCGTCCAGTGAGGTCAGAGGTCAGAAAAGTGCAGTTTTCAGACAACGGTGGACACTGGACCGGCGCCGGCGGACACTGCCGACACTTCTGACATACGCACGCGTGCGGGGACACCTCCCCTACAACGCCACACTCTCGGATAAGCCCGAGAGATGTAAAAAACAGTGTGGCGGACCGTCCAGTGAGGTCAGAGGTCAGAAAAGTGCAGTTTTCAGACAACGGTGGACACTGGACCGGCGCCGGCGGACACTGCCGACACTTCTGACATACGCACGCGTGCGGGGACACCTCCCCTACAACGCCACACTCTCGGATAAGCCCGAGAGGTGTAAAGAAAAGTGTGGCGGACCGTCCAGTGAGGTCAGAGGTCAGAAAAGTGCAGTTTTCAGACAACGGTGGACACTGGACCGGCGCCGGCGGACACTGCCGACACTTCTGACATACGCACGCGTGCGGGGACACCTCCCCTACAACGCCAGACTCTCGGATAAGCCCGAGAGGTGTAAAGAAAAGTGTGGCGGACCGTCCAGTGAGGTCAGAGGTCAGAAAAGTGCAGTTTTCAGACAACGGTGGACACTGGACCGGCGCCGGCGGACACTGCCGACACTTCTGACATACGCACGCGTGCGGGGACACCTCCCCTACAACGCCACACTCTCGGATAAGCCAGAGAGATGTAAAAAAAAGTGTGGCGGACCGTCCAGTGAGGTCAGAGGTCAGAAAAGTGCAGTTTTCAGACAACGGTGGACACTGGACCGGCGCCGGCGGACACTGCCGACACTTCTGACATACGCACGCGTGCGGGGACACCTCCCCTACAACGCCACACTCTCGGATAAGCCCGAGAGGTGTAAAGAAAAGTGTGGCGGACCGTCCAGTGAGGTCAGAGGTCAGAAAAGTGCAGTTTTCAGACAACGGTGGACACTGGACCGGCGCCGGCGGACACTGCCGACACTTCTGACATACGCACGCGTGCGGGGACACCTCCCCTACAACGCCAGACTCTCGGATAAGCCCGAGAGGTGTAAAGAAAAGTGTGGCGGACCGTCCAGTGAGGTCAGAGGTCAGAAAAGTGCAGTTTTCAGACAACGGTGGACACTGGACCGGCGCCGGCGGACACTGCCGACACTTCTGACATACGCACGCGTGCGGGGACACCTCCCCTACAACGCCACACTCTCGGATAAGCCAGAGAGATGTAAAAAAAAGTGTGGCGGACCGTCCAGTGAGGTCAGAGGTCAGAAAAGTGCAGTTTTCAGACAACGGTGGACACTGGACCGGCGCCGGCGGACACTGCCGACACTTCTGACATACGCACGCGTGCGGGGACACCTCCCCTACAACGCCACACTCTCGGATAAGCCCGAGAGATGTAAAAAAAAGTGTGGCGGACCGTCCAGTGAGGTCAGAGGTCAGAAAAGTGCAGTTTTCAGACAACGGTGGACACTGGACCGGCGCCGGCGGACACTGCCGACACTTCTGACATACGCACGCGTGCGGGGACACCTCCCCTACAACGCCACACTCTCGGATAAGCCCGAGAGATGTAAAAAAAAGTGTGGCGGACCGTCCAGTGAGGTCAGAGGTCAGAAAAGTGCAGTTTTCAGACAACGGTGGACACTGGACCGGCGCCGGCGGACACTGCCGACACTTCTGACATACGCACGCGTGCGGGGACACCTCCCCTACAACGCCACACTCTCGGATAAGCCCGAGAGATGTAAAAAAAAGTGTGGCGGACCGTCCAGTGAGGTCAGAGGTCAGAAAAGTGCAGTTTTCAGACAACGGTGGACACTGGACCGGCGCCGGCGGACACTGCCGACACTTCTGACATACGCACGCGTGCGGGGACACCTCCCCTACAACGCCACACTCTCGGATAAGCCCGAGAGATGTAAAAAAAAGTGTGGCGGACCGTCCAGTGAGGTCAGAGGTCAGAAAAGTGCAGTTTTCAGACAACGGTGGACACTGGACCAGCGCCGGCGGACACTGCCGACACTTCTGACATACGCACGCGTGCGGGGACACCTCCCCTACAACGCCAGACTCTCGGATAAGCCCGAGAGGTGTAAAGAAAAGTGTGGCGGACCGTCCAGTGAGGTCAGAGGTCAGAAAAGTGCAGTTTTCAGACAACGGTGGACACTGGACCGGCGCCGGCGGACACTGCCGACACTTCTGACATACGCACGCGTGCGGGGACACCTCCCCTACAACGCCACACTCTCGGATAAGCCCGAGAGATGTAAAAAAAAGTGTGGCGGACCGTCCAGTGAGGTCAGAGGTCAGAAAAGTGCAGTTTTCAGACAACGGTGGACACTGGACCAGCGCCGGCGGACACTGCCGACACTTCTGACATACGCACGCGTGCGGGGACACCTCCCCTACAATGCCAGACTCTCGGATAAGCCCGAGAGGTGTAAAGAAAAGTGTGGCGGACCGTCCAGTGAGGTCAGAGGTCAGAAAAGTGCAGTTTTCAGACAACGGTGGACACTGGACCGGCGCCGGCAGACACTGCCGACACTTCTGACATACGCACGCGTGCGGGGACACCTCCCCTACAACGCCACACTCTCGGATAAGCCAGAGAGATGTAAAAAAAAGTGTGGCGGACCGTCCAGTGAGGTCAGAGGTCAGAAAAGTGCAGTTTTCAGACAACGGTGGACACTGGACCGGCGCCGGCGGACACTGCCGACACTTCTGACATACGCACGCGTGCGGGGACACCTCCCCTACAACGCCACACTCTCGGATAAGCCCGAGAGATGTAAAAAAAAGTGTGGCGGACCGTCCAGTGAGGTCAGAGGTCAGAAAAGTGCAGTTTTCAGACAACGGCGGACACTGGACCGGCGCCGGCGGACACTGCCGACACTTCTGACATAC
Organism: Gymnoscopelus braueri; assembly: GCF_963280865.1. NCBI lineage: Eukaryota > Metazoa > Chordata > Actinopteri > Myctophiformes > Myctophidae > Gymnoscopelus > Gymnoscopelus braueri. The sequence goes on from NC_137604.1 coordinate 58,768,688, forward strand.
GCACGCGTGCGGGGACACCTCCCCTACAACGCCACACTCTCGGATAAGCCCGAGAGATGTAAAAAACAGTGTGGCGGACCGTCCAGTGAGGTCAGAGGTCAGAAAAGTGCAGTTTTCAGACAACGGTGGACACTGGACCGGCGCCGGCGGACACTGCCGACACTTCTGACATACGCACGCGTGCGGGGACACCTCCCCTACAACGCCACACTCTCGGATAAGCCCGAGAGGTGTAAAGAAAAGTGTGGCGGACCGTCCAGTGAGGTCAGAGGTCAGAAAAGTGCAGTTTTCAGACAACGGTGGACACTGGACCGGCGCCGGCGGACACTGCCGACACTTCTGACATACGCACGCGTGCGGGGACACCTCCCCTACAACGCCAGACTCTCGGATAAGCCCGAGAGGTGTAAAGAAAAGTGTGGCGGACCGTCCAGTGAGGTCAGAGGTCAGAAAAGTGCAGTTTTCAGACAACGGTGGACACTGGACCGGCGCCGGCGGACACTGCCGACACTTCTGACATACGCACGCGTGCGGGGACACCTCCCCTACAACGCCACACTCTCGGATAAGCCAGAGAGATGTAAAAAAAAGTGTGGCGGACCGTCCAGTGAGGTCAGAGGTCAGAAAAGTGCAGTTTTCTTACAACGTTGGACACTGGACCGGCGCCGGCGGACACTGCCGACACTTCTGACATACGCACGCGTGCGGGGACACCTCCCCTACAACGCCACACTCTCGGATAAGCCCGAGAGATGTAAAAAACAGTGTGGCGGACCGTCCAGTGAGGTCAGAGGTCAGAAAAGTGCAGTTTTCAGACAACGGTGGACACTGGACCGGCGCCGGCGGACACTGCCGACACTTCTGACATACGCACGCGTGCGGGGACACCTCCCCTACAACGCCACACTCTCGGATAAGCCCGAGAGGTGTAAAGAAAAGTGTGGCGGACCGTCCAGTGAGGTCAGAGGTCAGAAAAGTGCAGTTTTCAGACAACGGTGGACACTGGACCGGCGCCGGCGGACACTGCCGACACTTCTGACATACGCACGCGTGCGGGGACACCTCCCCTACAACGCCAGACTCTCGGATAAGCCCGAGAGGTGTAAAGAAAAGTGTGGCGGACCGTCCAGTGAGGTCAGAGGTCAGAAAAGTGCAGTTTTCAGACAACGGTGGACACTGGACCGGCGCCGGCGGACACTGCCGACACTTCTGACATACGCACGCGTGCGGGGACACCTCCCCTACAACGCCACACTCTCGGATAAGCCAGAGAGATGTAAAAAAAAGTGTGGCGGACCGTCCAGTGAGGTCAGAGGTCAGAAAAGTGCAGTTTTCTTACAACGTTGGACACTGGACCGGCGCCGGCGGACACTGCCGACACTTCTGACATACGCACGCGTGCGGGGACACCTCCCCTACAACGCCACACTCTCGGATAAGCCCGAGAGATGTAAAAAAAAGTGTGGCGGACCGTCCAGTGAGGTCAGAGGTCAGAAAAGTGCAGTTTTCAGACAACGGTGGACACTGGACCAGCGCCGGCGGACACTGCCGACACTTCTGACATACGCACGCGTGCGGGGACACCTCCCCTACAATGCCAGACTCTCGGATAAGCCCGAGAGGTGTAAAGAAAAGTGTGGCGGACCGTCCAGTGAGGTCAGAGGTCAGAAAAGTGCAGTTTTCAGACAACGGTGGACACTGGACCGGCGCCGGCGGACACTGCCGACACTTCTGACATACGCACGCGTGCGGGGACACCTCCCCTACAACGCCACACTCTCGGATAAGCCAGAGAGATGTAAAAAAAAGTGTGGCGGACCGTCCAGTGAGGTCAGAGGTCAGAAAAGTGCAGTTTTCAGACAACGGTGGACACTGGACCGGCGCCGGCGGACACTGCCGACACTTCTGACATACGCACGCGTGCGGGGACACCTCCCCTACAACGCCACACTCTCGGATAAGCCCGAGAGATGTAAAAAACAGTGTGGCGGACCGTCCAGTGAGGTCAGAGGTCAGAAAAGTGCAGTTTTCAGACAACGGTGGACACTGGACCGGCGCCGGCGGACACTGCCGACACTTCTGACATACGCACGCGTGCGGGGACACCTCCCCTACAACGCCACACTCTCGGATAAGCCCGAGAGGTGTAAAGAAAAGTGTGGCGGACCGTCCAGTGAGGTCAGAGGTCAGAAAAGTGCAGTTTTCAGACAACGGTGGACACTGGACCGGCGCCGGCGGACACTGCCGACACTTCTGACATACGCACGCGTGCGGGGACACCTCCCCTACAACGCCAGACTCTCGGATAAGCCCGAGAGGTGTAAAGAAAAGTGTGGCGGACCGTCCAGTGAGGTCAGAGGTCAGAAAAGTGCAGTTTTCAGACAACGGTGGACACTGGACCGGCGCCGGCGGACACTGCCGACACTTCTGACATACGCACGCGTGCGGGGACACCTCCCCTACAACGCCACACTCTCGGATAAGCCAGAGAGATGTAAAAAAAAGTGTGGCGGACCGTCCAGTGAGGTCAGAGGTCAGAAAAGTGCAGTTTTCTTACAACGTTGGACACTGGACCGGCGCCGGCGGACACTGCCGACACTTCTGACATACGCACGCGTGCGGGGACACCTCCCCTACAACGCCACACTCTCGGATAAGCCCGAGAGATGTAAAAAAAAGTGTGGCGGACCGTCCAGTGAGGTCAGAGGTCAGAAAAGTGCAGTTTTCAGACAACGGTGGACACTGGACCAGCGCCGGCGGACACTGCCGACACTTCTGACATACGCACGCGTGCGGGGACACCTCCCCTACAATGCCAGACTCTCGGATAAGCCCGAGAGGTGTAAAGAAAAGTGTGGCGGACCGTCCAGTGAGGTCAGAGGTCAGAAAAGTGCAGTTTTCAGACAACGGTGGACACTGGACCGGCGCCGGCGGACACTGCCGACACTTCTGACATACGCACGCGTGCGGGGACACCTCCCCTACAACGCCACACTCTCGGATAAGCCAGAGAGATGTAAAAAAAAGTGTGGCGGACCGTCCAGTGAGGTCAGAGGTCAGAAAAGTGCAGTTTTCAGACAACGGTGGACACTGGACCGGCGCCGGCGGACACTGCCGACACTTCTGACATACGCACGCGTGCGGGGACACCTCCCCTACAACGCCACACTCTCGGATAAGCCCGAGAGATGTAAAAAAAAGTGTGGCGGACCGTCCAGTGAGGTCAGAGGTCAGAAAAGTGCAGTTTTCAGACAACGGTGGACACTGGACCGGCGCCGGCGGACACTGCCGACACTTCTGACATACGCACGCGTGCGGGGACACCTCCCCTACAACGCCACACTCTCGGATAAGCCCGAGAGATGTAAAAAACAGTGTGGCGGACCGTCCAGTGAGGTCAGAGGTCAGAAATGTGCAGTTTTCAGACAACGGTGGACACTGGACCGGCGCCGGCGGACACTGCCGACACTTCTGACATACGCACGCGTGCGGGGACACCTCCCCTACAACGCCACACTCTCGGATAAGCCCGAGAGGTGTAAAGAAAAGTGTGGCGGACCGTCCAGTGAGGTCAGAGGTCAGAAAAGTGCAGTTTTCAGACAACGGTGGACACTGGACCGGCGCCGGCGGACACTGCCGACACTTCTGACATACGCACGCGTGCGGGGACACCTCCCCTACAACGCCAGACTCTCGGATAAGCCCGAGAGGTGTAAAGAAAAGTGTGGCGGACCGTCCAGTGAGGTCAGAGGTCAGAAAAGTGCAGTTTTCAGACAACGGTGGACACTGGACCGGCGCCGGCGGACACTGCCGACACTTCTGACATACGCACGCGTGCGGGGACACCTCCCCTACAACGCCAAACTCTCGGATAAGCCCGAGAGATGTAAAAAACAGTGTGGCGGACCGTCCAGTGAGGTCAGAGGTCAGAAAAGTGCAGTTTTCAGACAACGGTGGACACTGGACCGGCGCCGGCGGACACTGCCGACACTTCTGACATACGCACGCGTGCGGGGACACCTCCCCTACAACGCCACACTCTCGGATAAGCCCGAGAGGTGTAAAGAAAAGTGTGGCGGACCGTCCAGTGAGGTCAGAGGTCAGAAAAGTGCAGTTTTCAGACAACGGTGGACACTGGACCGGCGCCGGCGGACACTGCCGACACTTCTGACATACGCACGCGTGCGGGGACACCTCCCCTACAACGCCAGACTCTCGGATAAGCCCGAGAGGTGTAAAGAAAAGTGTGGCGGACCGTCCAGTGAGGTCAGAGGTCAGAAAAGTGCAGTTTTCAGACAACGGTGGACACTGGACCGGCGCCGGCGGACACTGCCGACACTTTTGACATACGCACGCGTGCGGGGACACCTCCCCTATAACGCCACACTCTCGGATAAGCCAGAGAGATGTAAAAAAAAGTGTGGCGGACCGTCCAGTGAGGTCAGAGGTCAGAAAAGTGCAGTTTTCAGACAACGGTGGACACTGGACCAGCGCCGGCGGACACTGCCGACACTTCTGACATACGCACGCGTGCGGGGACACCTCCCCTACAACGCCAGACTCTCGGATAAGCCCGAGAGGTGTAAAGAAAAGTGTGGCGGACCGTCCAGTGAGGTCAGAGGTCAGAAAAGTGCAGTTTTCAGACAACGGTGGACACTGGACCGGCGCCGGCGGACACTGCCGACACTTCTGACATACGCACGCGTGCGGAGACACCTCCCCTACAACGCCAGACTCTCGGATAAGCCCGAGAGATGTAAAAAAAAGTGTGGCGGACCGTCCAGTGAGGTCAGAGGTCAGAAAAGTGCAGTTTTCAGACAACGGTTGACACTGGACCAGCGCCGGCGGACACTGCCGACACTTCTGACATACGCACGCGTGCGGGGACACCTCCCCTACAACGCCAGACTCTCGGATAAGCCCGAGAGGTGTAAAGAAAAGTGTGGCGGACCGTCCAGTGAGGTCAGAGGTCAGAAAAGTGCAGTTTTCAGACAACGGTGGACACTGGACCGGCGCCGGCGGACACTGCCGACACTTCTGACATACGCACGCGTGCGGGGACACCTCCCCTACAACGCCACACTCTTGGATAAGCCAGAGAGATGTAAAAAAAAGTGTGGCGGACCGTCCAGTGAGGTCAGAGGTCAGAAAAGTGCAGTTTTCAGACAACGGTGGACACTGGACCGGCGCCGGCGGACACTGCCGACACTTCTGACATACGCACGCGTGCGGGGACACCTCCCCTACAACGCCACACTCTCGGATAAGCCCGAGAGATGTAAAAAAAAGTGTGGCGGACCGTCCAGTGAGGTCAGAGGTCAGAAAAGTGCAGTTTTCAGACAACGGTGGACACTGGACCGGCGCCGGCGGACACTGCCGACACTTCTGACATACGCACGCGTGCGGGGACACCTCCCCTACAACGCCACACTCTCGGATAAGCCCGAGAGATGTAAAAAACAGTGTGGCGGACCGTCCAGTGAGGTCAGAGGTCAGAAAAGTGCAGTTTTCAGACAACGGTGGACACTGGACCGGCGCCGGCGGACACTGCCGACACTTCTGACATACGCACGCGTGCGGGGACACCTCCCCTACAACGCCAGACTCTCGGATAAGCCCGAGAGGTGTAAAGAAAAGTGTGGCGGACCGTCCAGTGAGGTCAGAGGTCAGAAAAGTGCAGTTTTCAGACAACGGTGGACACTGGACCGGCGCCGGCGGACACTGCCGACACTTCTGACATACGCACGCGTGCGGGGACACCTCCCCTACAACGCCACACTCTCGGATAAGCCAGAGAGATGTAAAAAAAAGTGTGGCGGACCGTCCAGTGAGGTCAGAGGTCAGAAAAGTGCAGTTTTCAGACAACGGTGGACACTGGACCGGCGCCGGCGGACACTGCCGACACTTCTGACATACGCACGCGTGCGGGGACACCTCCCCTACAACGCCACACTCTCGGATAAGCCCGAGAGGTGTAAAGAAAAGTGTGGCGGACCGTCCAGTGAGGTCAGAGGTCAGAAAAGTGCAGTTTTCAGACAACGGTGGACACTGGACCGGCGCCGGCGGACACTGCCGACACTTCTGACATACGCACGCGTGCGGGGACACCTCCCCTACAACGCCAGACTCTCGGATAAGCCCGAGAGGTGTAAAGAAAAGTGTGGCGGACCGTCCAGTGAGGTCAGAGGTCAGAAAAGTGCAGTTTTCAGACAACGGTGGACACTGGACCGGCGCCGGCGGACACTGCCGACACTTCTGACATACGCACGCGTGCGGGGACACCTCCCCTACAACGCCACACTCTCGGATAAGCCAGAGAGATGTAAAAAAAAGTGTGGCGGACCGTCCAGTGAGGTCAGAGGTCAGAAAAGTGCAGTTTTCAGACAACGGTGGACACTGGACCGGCGCCGGCGGACACTGCCGACACTTCTGACATACGCACGCGTGCGGGGACACCTCCCCTACAACGCCACACTCTCGGATAAGCCCGAGAGATGTAAAAAAAAGTGTGGCGGACCGTCCAGTGAGGTCAGAGGTCAGAAAAGTGCAGTTTTCAGACAACGGTGGACACTGGACCGGCGCCGGCGGACACTGCCGACACTTCTGACATACGCACGCGTGCGGGGACACCTCCCCTACAACGCCACACTCTCGGATAAGCCCGAGAGATGTAAAAAAAAGTGTGGCGGACCGTCCAGTGAGGTCAGAGGTCAGAAAAGTGCAGTTTTCAGACAACGGTGGACACTGGACCGGCGCCGGCGGACACTGCCGACACTTCTGACATACGCACGCGTGCGGGGACACCTCCCCTACAACGCCACACTCTCGGATAAGCCCGAGAGATGTAAAAAAAAGTGTGGCGGACCGTCCAGTGAGGTCAGAGGTCAGAAAAGTGCAGTTTTCAGACAACGGTGGACACTGGACCGGCGCCGGCGGACACTGCCGACACTTCTGACATACGCACGCGTGCGGGGACACCTCCCCTACAACGCCACACTCTCGGATAAGCCCGAGAGATGTAAAAAAAAGTGTGGCGGACCGTCCAGTGAGGTCAGAGGTCAGAAAAGTGCAGTTTTCAGACAACGGTGGACACTGGACCAGCGCCGGCGGACACTGCCGACACTTCTGACATACGCACGCGTGCGGGGACACCTCCCCTACAACGCCAGACTCTCGGATAAGCCCGAGAGGTGTAAAGAAAAGTGTGGCGGACCGTCCAGTGAGGTCAGAGGTCAGAAAAGTGCAGTTTTCAGACAACGGTGGACACTGGACCGGCGCCGGCGGACACTGCCGACACTTCTGACATACGCACGCGTGCGGGGACACCTCCCCTACAACGCCACACTCTCGGATAAGCCCGAGAGATGTAAAAAAAAGTGTGGCGGACCGTCCAGTGAGGTCAGAGGTCAGAAAAGTGCAGTTTTCAGACAACGGTGGACACTGGACCAGCGCCGGCGGACACTGCCGACACTTCTGACATACGCACGCGTGCGGGGACACCTCCCCTACAATGCCAGACTCTCGGATAAGCCCGAGAGGTGTAAAGAAAAGTGTGGCGGACCGTCCAGTGAGGTCAGAGGTCAGAAAAGTGCAGTTTTCAGACAACGGTGGACACTGGACCGGCGCCGGCAGACACTGCCGACACTTCTGACATACGCACGCGTGCGGGGACACCTCCCCTACAACGCCACACTCTCGGATAAGCCAGAGAGATGTAAAAAAAAGTGTGGCGGACCGTCCAGTGAGGTCAGAGGTCAGAAAAGTGCAGTTTTCAGACAACGGTGGACACTGGACCGGCGCCGGCGGACACTGCCGACACTTCTGACATACGCACGCGTGCGGGGACACCTCCCCTACAACGCCACACTCTCGGATAAGCCCGAGAGATGTAAAAAAAAGTGTGGCGGACCGTCCAGTGAGGTCAGAGGTCAGAAAAGTGCAGTTTTCAGACAACGGCGGACACTGGACCGGCGCCGGCGGACACTGCCGACACTTCTGACATACGCACGCGTGCGGGGACACCTCCCCTACAACGCCACACTCTCGGATAAGCCCGAGAGATGTAAAAAACAGTGTGGCGGACCGTCCAGTGAGGTCAGAGGTCAGAAAAGTGCAGTTTTCAGACAACGGTGGACACTGGACCGGCGCCGGCGGACACTGCCGACACTTCTGACATACGCACGCGTGCGGGGACACCTCCCCTACAACGCCACACTCTCGGATAAGCCCGAGAGGTGTAAAGAAAAGTGTGGCGGACCGTCCAGTGAGGTCAGAGGTCAGAAAAGTGCAGTTTTCAGACAACGGTGGACACTGGACCGGCGCCGGCGGACACTGCCGACACTTCTGACATACGCACGCGTGCGGGGACACCTCCCCTACAACGCCAGACTCTCGGATAAGCCCGAGAGGTGTAAAGAAAAGTGTGGCGGACCGTCCAGTGAGGTCAGAGGTCAGAAAAGTGCAGTTTTCAGACAACGGTGGACACTGGACCGGCGCCGGCGGACACTGCCGACACTTCTGACATACGCACGCGTGCGGGGACACCTCCCCTACAACGCCACACTCTCGGATAAGCCAGAGAGATGTAAAAAAAAGTGTGGCGGACCGTCCAGTGAGGTCAGAGGTCAGAAAAGTGCAGTTTTCTTACAACGTTGGACACTGGACCGGCGCCGGCGGACACTGCCGACACTTCTGACATACGCACGCGTGCGGGGACACCTCCCCTACAACGCCACACTCTCGGATAAGCCCGAGAGATGTAAAGAAAAGTGTGGCGGACCGTCCAGTGAGGTCAGAGGTCAGAAAAGTGCAGTTTTCAGACAACGGTGGACACTGGACCAGCGCCGGCGGACACTGCCGACACTTCTGACATACGCACGCGTGCGGGGACACCTCCCCTACAATGCCAGACTCTCGGATAAGCCCGAGAGGTGTAAAGAAAAGTGTGGCGGACCGTCCAGTGAGGTCAGAGGTCAGAAAAGTGCAGTTTTCAGACAACGGTGGACACTGGACCGGCGCCGGCGGACACTGCCGACACTTCTGACATACGCACGCGTGCGGGGACACCTCCCCTACAACGCCACACTCTCGGATAAGCCAGAGAGATGTAAAAAAAAGTGTGGCGGACCGTCCAGTGAGGTCAGAGGTCAGAAAAGTGCAGTTTTCAGACAACGGTGGACACTGGACCGGCGCCGGCGGACACTGCCGACACTTCTGACATACGCACGCGTGCGGGGACACCTCCCCTACAACGCCACACTCTCGGATAAGCCCGAGAGATGTAAAAAACAGTGTGGCGGACCGTCCAGTGAGGTCAGAGGTCAGAAAAGTGCAGTTTTCAGACAACGGTGGACACTGGACCGGCGCCGGCGGACACTGCCGACACTTCTGACATACGCACGCGTGCGGGGACACCTCCCCTACAACGCCACACTCTCGGATAAGCCCGAGAGGTGTAAAGAAAAGTGTGGCGGACCGTCCAGTGAGGTCAGAGGTCAGAAAAGTGCAGTTTTCAGACAACGGTGGACACTGGACCGGCGCCGGCGGACACTGCCGACACTTCTGACATACGCACGCGTGCGGGGACACCTCCCCTACAACGCCAGACTCTCGGATAAGCCCGAGAGGTGTAAAGAAAAGTGTGGCGGACCGTCCAGTGAGGTCAGAGGTCAGAAAAGTGCAGTTTTCAGACAACGGTGGACACTGGACCGGCGCCGGCGGACACTGCCGACACTTCTGACATACGCACGCGTGCGGGGACACCTCCCCTACAACGCCACACTCTCGGATAAGCCAGAGAGATGTAAAAAAAAGTGTGGCGGACCGTCCAGTGAGGTCAGAGGTCAGAAAAGTGCAGTTTTCTTACAACGTTGGACACTGGACCGGCGCCGGCGGACACTGCCGACACTTCTGACATACGCACGCGTGCGGGGACACCTCCCCTACAACGCCACACTCTCGGATAAGCCCGAGAGATGTAAAAAAAAGTGTGGCGGACCGTCCAGTGAGGTCAGAGGTCAGAAAAGTGCAGTTTTCAGACAACGGTGGACACTGGACCAGCGCCGGCGGACACTGCCGACACTTCTGACATACGCACGCGTGCGGGGACACCTCCCCTACAATGCCAGACTCTCGGATAAGCCCGAGAGGTGTAAAGAAAAGTGTGGCGGACCGTCCAGTGAGGTCAGAGGTCAGAAAAGTGCAGTTTTCAGACAACGGTGGACACTGGACCGGCGCCGGCGGACACTGCCGACACTTCTGACATACGCACGCGTGCGGGGACACCTCCCCTACAACGCCACACTCTCGGATAAGCCAGAGAGATGTAAAAAAAAGTGTGGCGGACCGTCCAGTGAGGTCAGAGGTCAGAAAAGTGCAGTTTTCAGACAACGGTGGACACTGGACCGGCGCCGGCGGACACTGCCGACACTTCTGACATACGCACGCGTGCGGGGACACCTCCCCTACAACGCCACACTCTCGGATAAGCCCGAGAGATGTAAAAAAAAGTGTGGCGGACCGTCCAGTGAGGTCAGAGGTCAGAAAAGTGCAGTTTTCAGACAACGGTGGACACTGGACCGGCGCCGGCGGACACTGCCGACACTTCTGACATACGCACGCGTGCGGGGACACCTCCCCTACAACGCCACACTCTCGGATAAGCCCGAGAGATGTAAAAAACAGTGTGGCGGACCGTCCAGTGAGGTCAGAGGTCAGAAATGTGCAGTTTTCAGACAACGGTGGACACTGGACCGGCGCCGGCGGACACTGCCGACACTTCTGACATACGCACGCGTGCGGGGACACCTCCCCTACAACGCCACACTCTCGGATAAGCCCGAGAGGTGTAAAGAAAAGTGTGGCGGACCGTCCAGTGAGGTCAGAGGTCAGAAAAGTGCAGTTTTCAGACAACGGTGGACACTGGACCGGCGCCGGCGGACACTGCCGACACTTCTGACATACGCACGCGTGCGGGGACACCTCCCCTACAACGCCAGACTCTCGGATAAGCCCGAGAGGTGTAAAGAAAAGTGTGGCGGACCGTCCAGTGAGGTCAGAGGTCAGAAAAGTGCAGTTTTCAGACAACGGTGGACACTGGACCGGCGCCGGCGGACACTGCCGACACTTCTGACATACGCACGCGTGCGGGGACACCTCCCCTACAACGCCAAACTCTCGGATAAGCCCGAGAGATGTAAAAAACAGTGTGGCGGACCGTCCAGTGAGGTCAGAGGTCAGAAAAGTGCAGTTTTCAGACAACGGTGGACACTGGACCGGCGCCGGCGGACACTGCCGACACTTCTGACATACGCACGCGTGCGGGGACACCTCCCCTACAACGCCACACTCTCGGATAAGCCCGAGAGGTGTAAAGAAAAGTGTGGCGGACCGTCCAGTGAGGTCAGAGGTCAGAAAAGTGCAGTTTTCAGACAACGGTGGACACTGGACCGGCGCCGGCGGACACTGCCGACACTTCTGACATACGCACGCGTGCGGGGACACCTCCCCTACAACGCCAGACTCTCGGATAAGCCCGAGAGGTGTAAAGAAAAGTGTGGCGGACCGTCCAGTGAGGTCAGAGGTCAGAAAAGTGCAGTTTTCAGACAACGGTGGACACTGGACCGGCGCCGGCGGACACTGCCGACACTTTTGACATACGCACGCGTGCGGGGACACCTCCCCTATAACGCCACACTCTCGGATAAGCCAGAGAGATGTAAAAAAAAGTGTGGCGGACCGTCCAGTGAGGTCAGAGGTCAGAAAAGTGCAGTTTTCAGACAACGGTGGACACTGGACCAGCGCCGGCGGACACTGCCGACACTTCTGACATACGCACGCGTGCGGGGACACCTCCCCTACAACGCCAGACTCTCGGATAAGCCCGAGAGGTGTAAAGAAAAGTGTGGCGGACCGTCCAGTGAGGTCAGAGGTCAGAAAAGTGCAGTTTTCAGACAACGGTGGACACTGGACCGGCGCCGGCGGACACTGCCGACACTTCTGACATACGCACGCGTGCGGAGACACCTCCCCTACAACGCCAGACTCTCGGATAAGCCCGAGAGATGTAAAAAAAAGTGTGGCGGACCGTCCAGTGAGGTCAGAGGTCAGAAAAGTGCAGTTTTCAGACAACGGTTGACACTGGACCAGCGCCGGCGGACACTGCCGACACTTCTGACATACGCACGCGTGCGGGGACACCTCCCCTACAACGCCAGACTCTCGGATAAGCCCGAGAGGTGTAAAGAAAAGTGTGGCGGACCGTCCAGTGAGGTCAGAGGTCAGAAAAGTGCAGTTTTCAGACAACGGTGGACACTGGACCGGCGCCGGCGGACACTGCCGACACTTCTGACATACGCACGCGTGCGGGGACACCTCCCCTACAACGCCACACTCTTGGATAAGCCAGAGAGATGTAAAAAAAAGTGTGGCGGACCGTCCAGTGAGGTCAGAGGTCAGAAAAGTGCAGTTTTCAGACAACGGTGGACACTGGACCGGCGCCGGCGGACACTGCCGACACTTCTGACATACGCACGCGTGCGGGGACACCTCCCCTACAACGCCACACTCTCGGATAAGCCCGAGAGATGTAAAAAAAAGTGTGGCGGACCGTCCAGTGAGGTCAGAGGTCAGAAAAGTGCAGTTTTCAGACAACGGTGGACACTGGACCGGCGCCGGCGGACACTGCCGACACTTCTGACATACGCACGCGTGCGGGGACACCTCCCCTACAACGCCACACTCTCGGATAAGCCCGAGAGATGTAAAAAACAGTGTGGCGGACCGTCCAGTGAGGTCAGAGGTCAGAAAAGTGCAGTTTTCAGACAACGGTGGACACTGGACCGGCGCCGGCGGACACTGCCGACACTTCTGACATACGCACGCGTGCGGGGACACCTCCCCTACAACGCCACACTCTCGGATAAGCCCGAGAGGTGTAAAGAAAAGTGTGGCGGACCGTCCAGTGAGGTCAGAAAAGTGCAGTTTTCAGACAACGGTGGACACTGGACCGGCGCCGGCGGACACTGCCGACACTTCTGACATACGCACGCGTGCGGGGACACCTCCCCTACAACGCCAAACTCTCGGATAAGCCCGAGAGATGTAAAAAAAAGTGTGGCGGACCGTCCAGTGAGGTCAGAGGTCAGAAAAGTGCCGTTTTCAGACAACAGTGGACACTGGACCGGCGCCGGCGGACACTGCCGACACTTCTGACATACGCACGCGTGCGGGGACACCTCCCCTACAACGCCAGACTCTTGGATAAGCCCGAGAGGTGTAAAGAAAAGTGTGGCGGACCGTCCAGTGAGGTCAGAGGTCAGAAAAGTGCAGTTTTCAGACAACGGTGGACACTGGACCGGCGCCGGCGGACACTGCCGACACTTCTGACATACTCACGCGTGCGGGGACACCTCCCCTACAACGCCACACTCTCGGATAAGCCAGAGAGATGTAAAAAAAAGTGTGGTGGACCGTCCAGTGAGGTCAGAGGTCAGAAAAGTGCAGTTTTCAGACAACGGTGGACACTGGACCGGCGCCGGCGGACACTGCCGACACTTCTGACATACGCACGCGTGCGGGGACACCTCCCCTACAACGCCACACTCTCGGATAAGCCCGAGAGATGTAAAAAACAGTGTGGCGGACCGTCCAGTGAGGTCAGAGGTCAGAAAAGTGCAGTTTTCAGACAACGGTGGACACTGGACCGGCGCCGGCGGACACTGCCGACACTTCTGACATACGCACGCGTGCGGGGACACCTCCCCTACAACGCCACACTCTCGGATAAGCCCGAGAGGTGTAAAGAAAAGTGTGGCGGACCGTCCAGTGAGGTCAGAGGTCAGAAAAGTGCAGTTTTCAGACAACGGTGGACACTGGACCGGCGCCGGCGGACACTGCCGACACTTCTGACATACGCACGCGTGCGGGGACACCTCCCCTACAACGCCAGACTCTCGGATAAGCCCGAGAGGTGTAAAGAAAAGTGTGGCGGACCGTCCAGTGAGGTCAGAGGTCAGAAAAGTGCAGTTTTCAGACAACGGTGGACACTGGACCGGCGCCGGCGGACACTGCCGACACTTCTGACATACGCACGCGTGCGGGGACACCTCCCCTACAACGCCACACTCTCGGATAAGCCAGAGAGATGTAAAAAAAAGTGTGGCGGACCGTCCAGTGAGGTCAGAGGTCAGAAAAGTGCAGTTTTCAGACAACGGTGGACACTGGACCGGCGCCGGCGGACACTGCCGACACTTCTGACATACGCACGCGTGCGGGGACACCTCCCCTACAACGCCAGACTCTCGGATAAGCCCGAGAGGTGTAAAGAAAAGTGTGGCGGACCGTCCAGTGAGGTCAGAGGTCAGAAAAGTGCAGTTTTCAGACAACGGTGGACACTGGACCGGCGCCGGCGGACACTGCCGACACTTCTGACATACGCACGCGTGCGGGGACACCTCCCCTACAACGCCACACTCTCGGATAAGCCAGAGAGATGTAAAAAAAAGTGTGGCGGACCGTCCAGTGAGGTCAGAGGTCAGAAAAGTGCAGTTTTCAGACAACGTTGGACACTGGACCGGCGCCGGCGGACACTGCCGACACTTCTGACATACGCACGCGTGCGGGGACACCTCCCCTACAACGCCACACTCTCGGATAAGCCCGAGAGATGTAAAAAAAAGTGTGGCGGACCGTCCAGTGAGGTCAGAGGTCAGAAAAGTGCAGTTTTCAGACAACGGTGGACACTGGACCAGCGCCGGCGGACACTGCCGACACTTCTGACATACGCACGCGTGCGGGGACACCTCCCCTACAATGCCAGACTCTCGGATAAGCCCGAGAGGTGTAAAGAAAAGTGTGGCGGACCGTCCAGTGAGGTCAGAGGTCAGAAAAGTGCAGTTTTCAGACAACGGTGGACACTGGACCGGCGCCGGCGGACACTGCCGACACTTCTGACATACGCACGCGTGCGGGGACACCTCCCCTACAACGCCACACTCTCGGATAAGCCAGAGAGATGTAAAAAAAAGTGTGGCGGACCGTCCAGTGAGGTCAGAGGTCAGAAAAGTGCAGTTTTCAGACAACGGTGGACACTGGACCGGCGCCGGCGGACACTGCCGACACTTCTGACATACGCACGCGTGCGGGGACACCTCCCCTACAACGCCACACTCTCGGATAAGCCCGAGAGATGTAAAAAAAAGTGTGGCGGACCGTCCAGTGAGGTCAGAGGTCAGAAAAGTGCAGTTTTCAGACAACGGTGGACACTGGACCGGCGCCGGCGGACACTGCCGACACTTCTGACATACGCACGCGTGCGGGGACACCTCCCCTACAACGCCACACTCTCGGATAAGCCCGAGAGATGTAAAAAACAGTGTGGCGGACCGTCCAGTGAGGTCAGAGGTCAGAAAAGTGCAGTTTTCAGACAACGGTGGACACTGGACCGGCGCCGGCGGACACTGCCGACACTTCTGACATACGCACGCGTGCGGGGACACCTCCCCTACAACGCCACACTCTCGGATAAGCCCGAGAGGTGTAAAGAAAAGTGTGGCGGACCGTCCAGTGAGGTCAGAGGTCAGAAAAGTGCAGTTTTCAGACAACGGTGGACACTGGACCGGCGCCGGCGGACACTGCCGACACTTCTGACATACGCACGCGTGCGGGGACACCTCCCCTACAACGCCAGACTCTCGGATAAGCCCGAGAGGTGTAAAGAAAAGTGTGGCGGACCGTCCAGTGAGGTCAGAGGTCAGAAAAGTGCAGTTTTCAGACAACGGTGGACACTGGACCGGCGCCGGCGGACACTGCCGACACTTCTGACATACGCACGCGTGCGGGGACACCTCCCCTACAACGCCACACTCTCGGATAAGCCAGAGAGATGTAAAAAAAAGTGTGGCGGACCGTCCAGTGAGGTCAGAGGTCAGAAAAGTGCAGTTTTCAGACAACGGTGGACACTGGACCGGCGCCGGCGGACACTGCCGACACTTCTGACATACGCACGCGTGCGGGGACACCTCCCCTACAACGCCACACTCTCGGATAAGCCCGAGAGGTGTAAAGAAAAGTGTGGCGGACCGTCCAGTGAGGTCAGAGGTCAGAAAAGTGCAGTTTTCAGACAACGGTGGACACTGGACCGGCGCCGGCGGACACTGCCGACACTTCTGACATACGCACGCGTGCGGGGACACCTCCCCTACAACGCCAGACTCTCGGATAAGCCCGAGAGGTGTAAAGAAAAGTGTGGCGGACCGTCCAGTGAGGTCAGAGGTCAGAAAAGTGCAGTTTTCAGACAACGGTGGACACTGGACCGGCGCCGGCGGACACTGCCGACACTTCTGACATACGCACGCGTGCGGGGACACCTCCCCTACAACGCCACACTCTCGGATAAGCCAGAGAGATGTAAAAAAAAGTGTGGCGGACCGTCCAGTGAGGTCAGAGGTCAGAAAAGTGCAGTTTTCAGACAACGGTGGACACTGGACCGGCGCCGGCGGACACTGCCGACACTTCTGACATACGCACGCGTGCGGGGACACCTCCCCTACAACGCCACACTCTCGGATAAGCCCGAGAGATGTAAAAAAAAGTGTGGCGGACCGTCCAGTGAGGTCAGAGGTCAGAAAAGTGCAGTTTTCAGACAACGGTGGACACTGGACCGGCGCCGGCGGACACTGCCGACACTTCTGACATACGCACGCGTGCGGGGACACCTCCCCTACAACGCCACACTCTCGGATAAGCCCGAGAGATGTAAAAAAAAGTGTGGCGGACCGTCCAGTGAGGTCAGAGGTCAGAAAAGTGCAGTTTTCAGACAACGGTGGACACTGGACCAGCGCCGGCGGACACTGCCGACACTTCTGACATACGCACGCGTGCGGGGACACCTCCCCTACAACGCCAGACTCTCGGATAAGCCCGAGAGGTGTAAAGAAAAGTGTGGCGGACCGTCCAGTGAGGTCAGAGGTCAGAAAAGTGCAGTTTTCAGACAACGGTGGACACTGGACCGGCGCCGGCGGACACTGCCGACACTTCTGACATACGCACGCGTGCGGGGACACCTCCCCTACAACGCCACACTCTCGGATAAGCCAGAGAGATGTAAAAAAAAGTGTGGCGGACCGTCCAGTGAGGTCAGAGGTCAGAAAAGTGCAGTTTTCAGACAACGGTGGACACTGGACCGGCGCCGGCGGACACTGCCGACACTTCTGACATACGCACGCGTGCGGGGACACCTCCCCTACAACGCCACACTCTCGGATAAGCCAGAGAGATGTAAAAAAAAGTGTGGCGGACCGTCCAGTGAGGTCAGAGGTCAGAAAAGTGCAGTTTTCAGACAACGGTGGACACTGGACCGGCGCCGGCGGACACTGCCGACACTTCTGACATACGCACGCGTGCGGGGACACCTCCCCTACAACGCCACACTCTCGGATAAGCCCGAGAGATGTAAAAAAAAGTGTGGCGGACCGTCCAGTGAGGTCAGAGGTCAGAAAAGTGCAGTTTTCAGACAACGGTGGACACTGGACCGGCGCCGGCGGACACTGCCGACACTTCTGACATACGCACGCGTGCGGGGACACCTCCCCTACAACGCCACACTCTCGGATAAGCCCGAGAGATGTAAAAAACAGTGTGGCGGACCGTCCAGTGAGGTCAGAGGTCAGAAAAGTGCAGTTTTCAGACAACGGTGGACACTGGACCGGCGCCGACGGACACTGCCGACACTTCTGACATACGCACGCGTGCGGGGACACCTCCCCTACAACGCCACACTCTCGGATAAGCCCGAGAGGTGTAAAGAAAAGTGTGGCGGACCGTCCAGTGAGGTCAGAGGTCAGAAAAGTGCAGTTTTCAGACAACGGTGGACACTGGACCGGCGCCGGCGGACACTGCCGACACTTCTGACATACGCACGCGTGCGGGGACACCTCCCCTACAACGCCACACTCTCGGATAAGCCCGAGAGATGTAAAAAACAGTGTGGCGGACCGTCCAGTGAGGTCAGAGGTCAGAAAAGTGCAGTTTTCAGACAACGGTGGACACTGGACCGGCGCCGACGGACACTGCCGACACTTCTGACATACGCACGCGTGCGGGGACACCTCCCCTACAACGCCACACTCTCGGATAAGCCCGAGAGATGTAAAAAACAGTGTGGCGGACCGTCCAGTGAGGTCAGAGGTCAGAAAAGTGCAGTTTTCAGACAACGGTGGACACTGGACCGGCGCCGACGGACACTGCCGACACTTCTGACATACGCACGCGTGCGGGGACACCTCCCCTACAACGCCACACTCTCGGATAAGCCCGAGAGATGTAAAAAACAGTGTGGCGGACCGTCCAGTGAGGTCAGAGGTCAGAAAAGTGCAGTTTTCAGACAACGGTGGACACTGGACCGGCGCCGACGGACACTGCCGACACTTCTGACATACGCACGCGTGCGGGGACACCTCCCCTACAACGCCACACTCTCGGATAAGCCCGAGAGGTGTAAAGAAAAGTGTGGCGGACCGTCCAGTGAGGTCAGAGGTCAGAAAAGTGCAGTTTTCAGACAACGGTGGACACTGGACCGGCGCCGGCGGACACTGCCGACACTTCTGACATACGCACGCGTGCGGGGACACCTCCCCTACAACGCCAGACTCTCGGATAAGCCCGAGAGGTGTAAAGAAAAGTGTGGCGGACCGTCCAGTGAGGTCAGAGGTCAGAAAAGTGCAGTTTTCAGACAACGGTGGACACTGGACCGGCGCCGGCGGACACTGCCGACACTTTTGACATACGCACGCGTGCGGGGACACCTCCCCTACAACGCCACACTCTCGGATAAGCCAGAGAGATGTAAAAAAAAGTGTGGCGGACCGTCCAGTGAGGTCAGAGGTCAGAAAAGTGCAGTTTTCAGACAACGGTGGACACTGGACCGGCGCCGGCGGACACTGCCGACACTTCTGACATACGCACGCGTGCGGGGACACCTCCCCTACAACGCCACACTCTCGGATAAGCCCGAGAGATGTAAAAAAAAGTGTGGCGGACCGTCCAGTGAGGTCAGAGGTCAGAAAAGTGCAGTTTTCAGACAACGGTGGACACTGGACCAGCGCCGGCGGACACTGCCGACACTTCTGACATACGCACGCGTGCGGGGACACCTCCCCTACAACGCCACACTCTCGGATAAGCCCGAGAGGTGTAAAGAAAAGTGTGGCGGACCGTCCAGTGAGGTCAGAGGTCAGAAAAGTGCAGTTTTCAGACAACGGTGGACACTGGACCGGCGCCGGCGGACACTGCCGACACTTCTGACATACGCACGCGTGCGGGGACACCTCCCCTACAACGCCACACTCTCGGATAAGCCCGAGAGATGTAAAAAACAGTGTGGCGGACCGTCCAGTGAAGTCAGAGGTCAGAAAAGTGCAGTTTTCAGACAACGGTGGACACTGGACCGGCGCCGACGGACACTGCCGACACTTCTGACATACGCACGCGTGCGGGGACACCTCCCCTACAACGCCACACTCTCGGATAAGCCCGAGAGGTGTAAAGAAAAGTGTGGCGGACCGTCCAGTGAGGTCAGAGGTCAGAAAAGTGCAGTTTTCAGACAACGGTGGACACTGGACCGGCGCCGGCGGACACTGCCGACACTTCTGACATACGCACGCGTGCGGGGACACCTCCCCTACAACGCCAGACTCTCGGATAAGCCCGAGAGGTGTAAAGAAAAGTGTGGCGGACCGTCCAGTGAGGTCAGAGGTCAGAAAAGTGCAGTTTTCAGACAGCGGTGGACACTGGACCGGCGCCGGCGGACACTGCCGACACTTTTGACATACGCACGCGTGCGGGGACACCTCCCCTACAACGCCACACTCTCGGATAAGCCAGAGAGATGTAAAAAAAAGTGTGGCGGACCGTCCAGTGAGGTCAGAGGTCAGAAAAGTGCAGTTTTCAGACAACGGTGGACACTGGACCGGCGCCGGCGGACACTGCCGACACTTCTGACATACGCACGCGTGCGGGGACACCTCCCCTACAACGCCACACTCTCGGATAAGCCCGAGAGATGTAAAAAAAAGTGTGGCGGACCGTCCAGTGAGGTCAGAGGTCAGAAAAGTGCAGTTTTCAGACAACGGTGGACACTGGACCAGCGCCGGCGGACACTGCCGACACTTCTGACATACGCACGCGTGCGGGGACACCTCCCCTACAACGCCACACTCTCGGATAAGCCAGAGAGATGTAAAAAAAAGTGTGGCGGACCGTCCAGTGAGGTCAGAGGTCAGAAAAGTGCAGTTTTCAGACAACGGTGGACACTGGACCGGCGCCGGCGGACACTGCCGACACTTCTGACATACGCACGCGTGCGGGGACACCTCCCCTACAACGCCACACTCTCGGATAAGCCCGAGAGATGTAAAAAAAAGTGTGGCGGACCGTCCAGTGAGGTCAGAGGTCAGAAAAGTGCAGTTTTCAGACAACGGTGGACACTGGACCAGCGCCGGCGGACACTGCCGACACTTCTGACATACGCACGCGTGCGGGGACACCTCCCCTACAACGCCACACTCTCGGATAAGCCAGAGAGATGTAAAAAAAAGTGTGGCGGACCGTCCAGTGAGGTCAGAGGTCAGAAAAGTGCAGTTTTCAGACAACGGTGGACACTGGACCGGCGCCGGCGGACACTGCCGACACTTCTGACATACGCACGCGTGCGGGGACACCTCCCCTACAACGCCACACTCTCGGATAAGCCCGAGAGATGTAAAAAAAAGTGTGGCGGACCGTCCAGTGAGGTCAGAGGTCAGAAAAGTGCAGTTTTCAGACAACGGTGGACACTGGACCAGCGCCGGCGGACACTGCCGACACTTCTGACATACGCACGCGTGCGGGGACACCTCCCCTACAACGCCAGACTCTCGGATAAGCCCGAGAGGTGTAAAGAAAAGTGTGGCGGACCGTCCAGTGAGGTCAGAGGTCAGAAAAGTGCAGTTTTCAGACAACGGTGGACACTGGACCGGCGCCGGCGGACACTGCCGACACTTCTGACATACTCACGCGTGCGGGGACACCTCCCCTACAACGCCACACTCTCGGATAAGCCAGAGAGATGTAAAAAAAAGTGTGGCGGACCGTCCAGTGAGGTCAGAG
Source organism: Gymnoscopelus braueri (assembly GCF_963280865.1). Classification (NCBI taxonomy): domain Eukaryota; kingdom Metazoa; phylum Chordata; class Actinopteri; order Myctophiformes; family Myctophidae; genus Gymnoscopelus; species Gymnoscopelus braueri. The sequence continues at coordinate 58,789,832 of NC_137604.1, forward strand.
GTCAGAAAAGTGCAGTTTTCAGACAACGGTGGACACTGGACCGGCGCCGGCGGACACTGCCGACACTTCTGACATACGCACGCGTGCGGGGACACCTCCCCTACAACGCCACACTCTCGGATAAGCCCGAGAGATGTAAAAAACAGTGTGGCGGACCGTCCAGTGAGGTCAGAGGTCAGAAAAGTGCAGTTTTCAGACAACGGTGGACACTGGACCGGCGCCGGCGGACACTGCCGACACTTCTGACATACGCACGCGTGCGGGGACACCTCCCCTACAACGCCTAACTCTCGGATAAGCCCGAGAGGTGTAAAGAAAAGTGTGGCGGACCGTCCAGTGAGGTCAGAGGTCAGAAAAGTGCAGTTTTCAGACAACGGTGGACACTGGACCGGCGCCGGCGGACACTGCCGACACTTCTGACATACGCACGCGTGCGGGGACACCTCCCCTACAACGCCAGACTCTCGGATAAGCCCGAGAGGTGTAAAGAAAAGTGTGGCGGACCGTCCAGTGAGGTCAGAGGTCAGAAAAGTGCAGTTTTCAGACAACGGTGGACACTGGACCGGCGCCGGCGGACACTGCCGACACTTCTGACATACGCACGCGTGCGGGGACACCTCCCCTACAACGCCACACTCTCGGATAAGCCAGAGAGATGTAAAAAAAAGTGTGGCGGACCGTCCAGTGAGGTCAGAGGTCAGAAAAGTGCAGTTTTCAGACAACGGTGGACACTGGACCGGCGCCGGCGGACACTGCCGACACTTCTGACATACGCACGCGTGCGGGGACACCTCCCCTACAACGCCACACTCTCGGATAAGCCCGAGAGATGTAAAAAAAAGTGTGGCGGACCGTCCAGTGAGGTCAGAGGTCAGAAAAGTGCAGTTTTCAGACAACGGTGGACACTGGACCAGCGCCGGCGGACACTGCCGACACTTCTGACATACGCACGCGTGCGGGGACACCTCCCCTACAATGCCAGACTCTCGGATAAGCCCGAGAGGTGTAAAGAAAAGTGTGGCGGACCGTCCAGTGAGGTCAGAGGTCAGAAAAGTGCAGTTTTCAGACAACGGTGGACACTGGACCGGCGCCGGCGGACACTGCCGACACTTCTGACATACGCACGCGTGCGGGGACACCTCCCCTACAACGCCACACTCTCGGATAAGCCAGAGAGATGTAAAAAAAAGTGTGGCGGACCGTCCAGTGAGGTCAGAAAAGTGCAGTTTTCAGACAACGGTGGACACTGGACCGGCGCCGGCGGACACTGCCGACACTTCTGACATACGCACGCGTGCGGGGACACCTCCCCTACAACGCCACACTCTCGGATAAGCCCGAGAGATGTAAAAAAAAGTGTGGCGGACCGTCCAGTGAGGTCAGAGGTCAGAAAAGTGCAGTTTTCAGACAACGGTGGACACTGGACCGGCGCCGGCGGACACTGCCGACACTTCTGACATACGCACGCGTGCGGGGACACCTCCCCTACAACGCCACACTCTCGGATAAGCCCGAGAGATGTAAAAAACAGTGTGGCGGACCGTCCAGTGAGGTCAGAGGTCAGAAAAGTGCAGTTTTCAGACAACGGTGGACACTGGACCGGCGCCGGCGGACACTGCCGACACTTCTGACATACGCACGCGTGCGGGGACACCTCCCCTACAACGCCACACTCTCGGATAAGCCCGAGAGGTGTAAAGAAAAGTGTGGCGGACCGTCCAGTGAGGTCAGAAAAGTGCAGTTTTCAGACAACGGTGGACACTGGACCGGCGCCGGCGGACACTGCCGACACTTCTGACATACGCACGCGTGCGGGGACACCTCCCCTACAACGCCACACTCTCGGATAAGCCCGAGAGGTGTAAAGAAAAGTGTGGCGGACCGTCCAGTGAGGTCAGAGGTCAGAAAAGTGCAGTTTTCAGACAACGGTGGACACTGCACCGGCGCCGGCGGACACTGCCGACACTTCTGACATACGCACGCGTGCGGGGACACCTCCCCTACAACGCCACACTCTCGGATAAGCCCGAGAGATGTAAAAAAAAGTGTGGCGGACCGTCCAGTGAGGTCAGAGGTCAGAAAAGTGCCGTTTTCAGACAACAGTGGACACTGGACCGGCGCCGGCGGACACTGCCGACACTTCTGACATACGCACGCGTGCGGGGACACCTCCCCTACAACGCCACACTCTCGGATAAGCCCGAGAGGTGTAAAGAAAAGTGTGGCGGACCGTCCAGTGAGGTCAGAGGTCAGAAAAGTGCAGTTTTCAGACAACGGTGGACACTGGACCGGCACCGGCGGACACTGCCGACACTTCTGACATACGCACGCGTGCGGGGACACCTCCCCTACAACGCCAGTCTCTCGGATAAGCCCGAGAGGTGTAAAGAAAAGTGTGGCGGACCGTCCAGTGAGGTCAGAGGTCAGAAAAGTGCAGTTTTCAGACAACGGTGGACACTGGACCGGCGCCGGGGGACACTGCCGACACTTCTGACATACGCACGCGTGCGGGGACACCTCCCCTACAACGCCACACTCTCGGATAAGCCCGAGAGATGTAAAAAAAAGTGTGGCGGACCGTCCAGTGAGATCAGAGGTCAGAAAAGTGCAGTTTTCAGACAACGGTGGACACTGGACCAGCGCCGGCGGACACTGCCGACACTTCTGACATACGCACGCGTGCGGGGACACCTCCCCTACAACGCCACACTCTCGGATAAGCCCGAGAGATGTAAAAAAAAGTGTGGCGGACCGTCCAGTGAGGTCAGAGGTCAGAAAAGTGCAGTTTTCAGACAACGGTGGACACTGGACCAGCGCCGGCGGACACTGCCGACACTTCTGACATACGCACGCGTGCGGGGACACCTCCCCTACAACGCCAGACTCTCGGATAAGCCCGAGAGGTGTAAAGAAAAGTGTGGCGGACCGTCCAGTGAGGTCAGAGGTCAGAAAAGTGCAGTTTTCAGACAACGGTGGACACTGGACCGGCGCCGGCGGACACTGCCGACACTTCTGACATACGCACGCGTGCGGGGACACCTCCCCTACAACGCCACACTCTCGGATAAGCCTGAGAGGTGTAAAGAAAAGTGTGGCGGACCGTCCAGTGAGGTCAGAGGTCAGAAAAGTGCAGTTTTCAGACAACGGTGGACACTGGACCGGCGCCGGCGGACACTGCCGACACTTCTGACATACGCACGCGTGCGGGGACACCTCCCCTACAACGCCAGACTCTCGGATAAGCCCGAGAGGTGTAAAGAAAAGTGTGGCGGACCGTCCAGTGAGGTCAGAGGTCAGAAAAGTGCAGTTTTCAGACAACGGTGGACACTGGACCGGCGCCGGCGGACACTGCCGACACTTCTGACATACGCACGCGTGCGGGGACACCTCCCCTACAACGCCACACTCTCGGATAAGCCCGAGAGATGTAAAAAAAAGTGTGGCGGACCGTCCAGTGAGGTCAGAGGTCAGAAAAGTGCAGTTTTCAGACAACGGTGGACACTGGACCGGCGCCGGCGGACACTGCCGACACTTCTGACATACGCACGCGTGCGGGGACACCTCCCCTACAACGCCACACTCTCGGATAAGCCCGAGAGATGTAAAAAAAAGTGTGGCGGACCGTCCAGTGAGGTCAGAGGTCAGAAAAGTGCAGTTTTCAGACAACGGTGGACACTGGACCGGCGCCGGCGGACACTGCCGACACTTCTGACATACGCACGCGTGCGGGGACACCTCCCCTACAACGCCACACTCTCGGATAAGCCCGAGAGATGTAAAAAACAGTGTGGCGGACCGTCCAGTGAGGTCAGAGGTCAGAAAAGTGCAGTTTTCAGACAACGGTGGACACTGGACCGGCGCCGGCGGACACTGCCGACACTTCTGACATACGCACGCGTGCGGGGACACCTCCCCTACAACGCCACACTCTCGGATAAGCCCGAGAGATGTAAAAAACAGTGTGGCGGACCGTCCAGTGAGGTCAGAGGTCAGAAAAGTGCAGTTTTCAGACAACGGTGGACACTGGACCGGCGCCGGCGGACACTGCCGACACTTCTGACATACGCACGCGTGCGGGGACACCTCCCCTACAACGCCACACTCTCGGATAAGCCCGAGAGGTGTAAAGAAAAGTGTGGCGGACCGTCCAGTGAGGTCAGAGGTCAGAAAAGTGCAGTTTTCAGACAACGGTGGACACTGGACCGGCGCCGGCGGACACTGCCGACACTTCTGACATACGCACGCGTGCGGGGACACCTCCCCTACAACGCCAGACTCTCGGATAAGCCCGAGATGTGTAAAGAAAAGTGTGGCGGACCGTCCAGTGAGGTCAGAGGTCAGAAAAGTGCAGTTTTCAGACAACGGTGGACACTGGACCGGCGCCGGCGGACACTGCCGACACTTATGACATACGCACGCGTGCGGGGACACCTCCCCTACAACGCCACACTCTCGGATAAGCCAGAGAGATGTAAAAAAAAGTGTGGCGGACCGTCCAGTGAGGTCAGAGGTCAGAAAAGTGCAGTTTTCAGACAACGGTGGACACTGGACCGGCGCCGGCGGACACTGCCGACACTTCTGACATACGCACGCGTGCGGGGACACCTCCCCTACAACGCCACACTCTCGGATAAGCCCGAGAGATGTAAAAAAAAGTGTGGCGGACCGTCCAGTGAGGTCAGAGGTCAGAAAAGTGCAGTTTTCAGACAACGGTGGACACTGGACCGGCGCCGGCGGACACTGCCGACACTTCTGACATACGCACGCGTGCGGGGACACCTCCCCTACAACGCCACACTCTCGGATAAGCCCGAGAGATGTAAAAAACAGTGTGGCGGACCGTCCAGTGAGGTCAGAGGTCAGAAAAGTGCAGTTTTCAGACAACGGTGGACACTGGACCGGCGCCGGCGGACACTGCCGACACTTCTGACATACGCACGCGTGCGGGGACACCTCCCCTACAACGCCACACTCTCGGATAAGCCCGAGAGGTGTAAAGAAAAGTGTGGCGGACCGTCCAGTGAGGTCAGAGGTCAGAAAAGTGCAGTTTTCAGACAACGGTGGACACTGGACCGGCGCCGGCGGACACTGCCGACACTTCTGACATACGCACGCGTGCGGGGACACCTCCCCTACAACGCCAGACTCTCGGATAAGCCCGAGAGGTGTAAAGAAAAGTGTGGCGGACCGTCCAGTGAGGTCAGAGGTCAGAAAAGTGCAGTTTTCAGACAACGGTGGACACTGGACCGGCGCCGGCGGACACTGCCGACACTTCTGACATACGCACGCGTGCGGGGACACCTCCCCTACAACGCCAGACTCTCGGATAAGCCCGAGAGGTGTAAAGAAAAGTGTGGCGGACCGTCCAGTGAGGTCAGAGGTCAGAAAAGTGCAGTTTTCAGACAACGGTGGACACTGGACCGGCGCCGGCGGACACTGCCGACACTTCTGACATACGCACGCGTGCGGGGACACCTCCCCTACAACGCCACACTCTCGGATAAGCCAGAGAGATGTAAAAAAAAGTGTGGCGGACCGTCCAGTGAGGTCAGAGGTCAGAAAAGTGCAGTTTTCAGACAACGGTGGACACTGGACCGGCGCCGGCGGACACTGCCGACACTTCTGACATACGCACGCGTGCGGGGACACCTCCCCTACAACGCCACACTCTCGGATAAGCCCGAGAGATGTAAAAAAAAGTGTGGCGGACCGTCCAGTGAGGTCAGAGGTCAGAAAAGTGCAGTTTTCAGACAACGGTGGACACTGGACCGGCGCCGGCGGACACTGCCGACACTTCTGACATACGCACGCGTGCGGGGACACCTCCCCTACAACGCCACACTCTCGGATAAGCCCGAGAGATGTAAAAAAAAGTGTGGCGGACCGTCCAGTGAGGTCAGAGGTCAGAAAAGTGCAGTTTTCAGACAACGGTGGACACTGGACCGGCGCCGGCGGACACTGCCGACACTTCTGACATACGCACGCGTGCGGGGACACCTCCCCTACAACGCCACACTCTCGGATAAGCCCGAGAGATGTAAAAAACAGTGTGGCGGACCGTCCAGTGAGGTCAGAGGTCAGAAAAGTGCAGTTTTCAGACAACGGTGGACACTGGACCGGCGCCGGCGGACACTGCCGACACTTCTGACATACGCACGCGTGCGGGGACACCTCCCCTACAACGCCACACTCTCGGATAAGCCCGAGAGGTGTAAAGAAAAGTGTGGCGGACCGTCCAGTGAGGTCAGAAAAGTGCAGTTTTCAGACAACGGTGGACACTGGACCGGCGCCGGCGGACACTGCCGACACTTCTGACATACGCACGCGTGCGGGGACACCTCCCCTACAACGCCACACTCTCGGATAAGCCCGAGAGGTGTAAAGAAAAGTGTGGCGGACCGTCCAGTGAGGTCAGAGGTCAGAAAAGTGCAGTTTTCAGACAACGGTGGACACTGCACCGGCGCCGGCGGACACTGCCGACACTTCTGACATACGCACGCGTGCGGGGACACCTCCCCTACAACGCCACACTCTCGGATAAGCCCGAGAGATGTAAAAAAAAGTGTGGCGGACCGTCCAGTGAGGTCAGAGGTCAGAAAAGTGCCGTTTTCAGACAACAGTGGACACTGGACCGGCGCCGGCGGACACTGCCGACACTTCTGACATACGCACGCGTGCGGGGACACCTCCCCTACAACGCCACACTCTCGGATAAGCCCGAGAGGTGTAAAGAAAAGTGTGGCGGACCGTCCAGTGAGGTCAGAGGTCAGAAAAGTGCAGTTTTCAGACAACGGTGGACACTGGACCGGCACCGGCGGACACTGCCGACACTTCTGACATACGCACGCGTGCGGGGACACCTCCCCTACAACGCCACACTCTCGGATAAGCCCGAGAGGTGTAAAGAAAAGTGTGGCGGACCGTCCAGTGAGGTCAGAGGTCAGAAAAGTGCAGTTTTCAGACAACGGTGGACACTGGACCGGCGCCGGGGGACACTGCCGACACTTCTGACATACGCACGCGTGCGGGGACACCTCCCCTACAACGCCACACTCTCGGATAAGCCCGAGAGATGTAAAAAAAAGTGTGGCGGACCGTCCAGTGAGATCAGAGGTCAGAAAAGTGCAGTTTTCAGACAACGGTGGACACTGGACCAGCGCCGGCGGACACTGCCGACACTTCTGACATACGCACGCGTGCGGGGACACCTCCCCTACAACGCCACACTCTCGGATAAGCCCGAGAGATGTAAAAAAAAGTGTGGCGGACCGTCCAGTGAGGTCAGAGGTCAGAAAAGTGCAGTTTTCAGACAACGGTGGACACTGGACCAGCGCCGGCGGACACTGCCGACACTTCTGACATACGCACGCGTGCGGGGACACCTCCCCTACAACGCCAGACTCTCGGATAAGCCCGAGAGGTGTAAAGAAAAGTGTGGCGGACCGTCCAGTGAGGTCAGAGGTCAGAAAAGTGCAGTTTTCAGACAACGGTGGACACTGGACCGGCGCCGGCGGACACTGCCGACACTTCTGACATACGCACGCGTGCGGGGACACCTCCCCTACAACGCCACACTCTCGGATAAGCCTGAGAGGTGTAAAGAAAAGTGTGGCGGACCGTCCAGTGAGGTCAGAGGTCAGAAAAGTGCAGTTTTCAGACAACGGTGGACACTGGACCGGCGCCGGCGGACACTGCCGACACTTCTGACATACGCACGCGTGCGGGGACACCTCCCCTACAACGCCAGACTCTCGGATAAGCCCGAGAGGTGTAAAGAAAAGTGTGGCGGACCGTCCAGTGAGGTCAGAGGTCAGAAAAGTGCAGTTTTCAGACAACGGTGGACACTGGACCGGCGCCGGCGGACACTGCCGACACTTCTGACATACGCACGCGTGCGGGGACACCTCCCCTACAACGCCACACTCTCGGATAAGCCAGAGAGATGTAAAAAAAAGTGTGGCGGACCGTCCAGTGAGGTCAGAGGTCAGAAAAGTGCAGTTTTCAGACAACGGTGGACACTGGACCGGCGCCGGCGGACACTGCCGACACTTCTGACATACGCACGCGTGCGGGGACACCTCCCCTACAACGCCACACTCTCGGATAAGCCCGAGAGATGTAAAAAAAAGTGTGGCGGACCGTCCAGTGAGGTCAGAGGTCAGAAAAGTGCAGTTTTCAGACAACGGTGGACACTGGACCGGCGCCGGCGGACACTGCCGACACTTCTGACATACGCACGCGTGCGGGGACACCTCCCCTACAACGCCACACTCTCGGATAAGCCCGAGAGATGTAAAAAACAGTGTGGCGGACCGTCCAGTGAGGTCAGAGGTCAGAAAAGTGCAGTTTTCAGACAACGGTGGACACTGGACCGGCGCCGGCGGACACTGCCGACACTTCTGACATACGCACGCGTGCGGGGACACCTCCCCTACAACGCCACACTCTCGGATAAGCCCGAGAGATGTAAAAAACAGTGTGGCGGACCGTCCAGTGAGGTCAGAGGTCAGAAAAGTGCAGTTTTCAGACAACGGTGGACACTGGACCGGCGCCGGCGGACACTGCCGACACTTCTGACATACGCACGCGTGCGGGGACACCTCCCCTACAACGCCACACTCTCGGATAAGCCCGAGAGGTGTAAAGAAAAGTGTGGCGGACCGTCCAGTGAGGTCAGAGGTCAGAAAAGTGCAGTTTTCAGACAACGGTGGACACTGGACCGGCGCCGGCGGACACTGCCGACACTTCTGACATACGCACGCGTGCGGGGACACCTCCCCTACAACGCCAGACTCTCGGATAAGCCCGAGATGTGTAAAGAAAAGTGTGGCGGACCGTCCAGTGAGGTCAGAGGTCAGAAAAGTGCAGTTTTCAGACAACGGTGGACACTGGACCGGCGCCGGCGGACACTGCCGACACTTCTGACATACGCACGCATGCGGGGACACCTCCCCTACAACGCCACACTCTCGGATAAGCCCGAGAGATGTAAAAAACAGTGTGGCGGACCGTCCAGTGAGGTCAGAGGTCAGAAAAGTGCAGTTTTCAGACAACGGTGGACACTGGACCGGCGCCGGCGGACACTGCCGACACTTCTGACATACGCACGCGTGCGGGGACACCTCCCCTACAACGCCACACTCTCGGATAAGCCCGAGAGATGTAAAAAAAAGTGTGGCGGACCGTCCAGTGAGGTCAGAGGTCAGAAAAGTGCAGTTTTCAGACAACGGTGGACACTGGACCGGCGCCGGCGGACACTGCCGACACTTCTGACATACGCACGCGTGCGGGGACACCTCCCCTACAACGCCACACTCTCGGATAAGCCCGAGAGATGTAAAAAACAGTGTGGCGGACCGTCCAGTGAGGTCAGAGGTCAGAAAAGTGCAGTTTTCAGACAACGGTGGACACTGGACCGGCGCCGGCGGACACTGCCGACACTTCTGACATACGCACGCGTGCGGGGACACCTCCCCTACAACGCCACACTCTCGGATAAGCCCGAGAGGTGTAAAGAAAAGTGTGGCGGACCGTCCAGTGAGGTCAGAGGTCAGAAAAGTGCAGTTTTCAGACAACGGTGGACACTGGACCGGCGCCGGCGGACACTGCCGACACTTCTGACATACGCACGCGTGCGGGGACACCTCCCCTACAACGCCAGACTCTCGGATAAGCCCGAGATGTGTAAAGAAAAGTGTGGCGGACCGTCCAGTGAGGTCAGAGGTCAGAAAAGTGCAGTTTTCAGACAACGGTGGACACTGGACCGGCGCCGGCGGACACTGCCGACACTTCTGACATACGCACGCGTGCGGGGACACCTCCCCTACAACGCCACACTCTCGGATAAGCCAGAGAGATGTAAAAAAAGTGTGGCGGACCGTCCAGTGAGGTCAGAGGTCAGAAAAGTGCAGTTTTCAGACAACGGTGGACACTGGACCGGCGCCGGCGGACACTGCCGACACTTCTGACATACGCACGCGTGCGGGGACACCTCCCCTACAACGCCACACTCTCGGATAAGCCCGAGAGATGTAAAAAAAAGTGTGGCGGACCGTCCAGTGAGGTCAGAGGTCAGAAAAGTGCAGTTTTCAGACAACGGTGGACACTGGACCGGCGCCGGCGGACACTGCCGACACTTCTGACATACGCACGCGTGCGGGGACACCTCCCCTACAACGCCACACTCTCGGATAAGCCCGAGAGATGTAAAAAACAGTGTGGCGGACCGTCCAGTGAGGTCAGAGGTCAGAAAAGTGCAGTTTTCAGACAACGGTGGACACTGGACCGGCGCCGGCGGACACTGCCGACACTTCTGACATACGCACGCGTGCGGGGACACCTCCCCTACAACGCCACACTCTCGGATAAGCCTGAGAGGTGTAAAGAAAAGTGTGGCGGACCGTCCAGTGAGGTCAGAGGTCAGAAAAGTGCAGTTTTCAGACAACGGTGGACACTGGACCGGCGCCGGCGGACACTGCCGACACTTCTGACATACGCACGCGTGCGGGGACACCTCCCCTACAACGCCAGACTCTCGGATAAGCCCGAGAGGTGTAAAGAAAAGTGTGGCGGACCGTCCAGTGAGGTCAGAGGTCAGAAAAGTGCAGTTTTCAGACAACGGTGGACACTGGACCGGCGCCGGCGGACACTGCCGACACTTCTGACATACGCACGCGTGCGGGGACACCTCCCCTACAACGCCACACTCTCGGATAAGCCAGAGAGATGTAAAAAAAAGTGTGGCGGACCGTCCAGTGAGGTCAGAGGTCAGAAAAGTGCAGTTTTCAGACAACGGTGGACACTGGACCGGCGCCGGCGGACACTGCCGACACTTCTGACATACGCACGCGTGCGGGGACACCTCCCCTACAACGCCACACTCTCGGATAAGCCCGAGAGATGTAAAAAACAGTGTGGCGGACCGTCCAGTGAGGTCAGAGGTCAGAAAAGTGCAGTTTTCAGACAACGGTGGACACTGGACCGGCGCCGGCGGACACTGCCGACACTTCTGACATACGCACGCGTGCGGGGACACCTCCCCTACAACGCCACACTCTCGGATAAGCCCGAGAGGTGTAAAGAAAAGTGTGGCGGACCGTCCAGTGAGGTCAGAGGTCAGAAAAGTGCAGTTTTCAGACAACGGTGGACACTGGACCGGCGCCGGCGGACACTGCCGACACTTCTGACATACGCACGCGTGCGGGGACACCTCCCCTACAACGCCAGACTCTCGGATAAGCCCGAGATGTGTAAAGAAAAGTGTGGCGGACCGTCCAGTGAGGTCAGAGGTCAGAAAAGTGCAGTTTTCAGACAACGGTGGACACTGGACCGGCGCCGGCGGACACTGCCGACACTTCTGACATACGCACGCGTGCGGGGACACCTCCCCTACAACGCCACACTCTCGGATAAGCCAGAGAGATGTAAAAAAAAGTGTGGCGGACCGTCCAGTGAGGTCAGAGGTCAGAAAAGTGCAGTTTTCAGACAACGGTGGACACTGGACCGGCGCCGGCGGACACTGCCGACACTTCTGACATACGCACGCGTGCGGGGACACCTCCCCTACAACGCCACACTCTCGGATAAGCCCGAGAGATGTAAAAAAAAGTGTGGCGGACCGTCCAGTGAGGTCAGAGGTCAGAAAAGTGCAGTTTTCAGACAACGGTGGACACTGGACCGGCGCCGGCGGACACTGCCGACACTTCTGACATACGCACACGTGCGGGGACACCTCCCCTACAACGCCACACTCTCAGATAAGCCCGAGAGATGTAAAAAACAGTGTGGCGGACCGTCCAGTGAGGTCAGAGGTCAGAAAAGTGCAGTTTTCAGACAACGGTGGACACTGGACCGGCGCCGGCGGACACTGCCGACACTTCTGACATACGCACGCGTGCGGGGACACCTCCCCTACAACGCCACACTCTCGGATAAGCCCGAGAGATGTAAAAAAAAGTGTGGCGGACCGTCCAGTGAGGTCAGAGGTCAGAAAAGTGCAGTTTTCAGACAACGGTGGACACTGGACCGGCGCCGGCGGACACTGCCGACACTTCTGACATACGCACGCGTGCGGGGACACCTCCCCTACAACGCCACACTCTCGGATAAGCCCGAGAGATGTAAAAAAAAGTGTGGCGGACCGTCCAGTGAGGTCAGAGGTCAGAAAAGTGCAGTTTTCAGACAACGGTGGACACTGGACCGGCGCCGGCGGACACTGCCGACACTTCTGACATACGCACGCGTGCGGGGACACCTCCCCTACAACGCCACACTCTCGGATAAGCCTGAGAGGTGTAAAGAAAAGTGTGGCGGACCGTCCAGTGAGGTCAGAGGTCAGAAAAGTGCAGTTTTCAGACAACGGTGGACACTGGACCGGCGCCGGCGGACACTGCCGACACTTCTGACATACGCACGCGTGCGGGGACACCTCCCCTACAACGCCAGACTCTCGGATAAGCCCGAGAGGTGTAAAGAAAAGTGTGGCGGACCGTCCAGTGAGGTCAGAGGTCAGAAAAGTGCAGTTTTCAGACAACGGTGGACACTGGACCGGCGCCGGCGGACACTGCCGACACTTCTGACATACGCACGCGTGCGGGGACACCTCCCCTACAACGCCACACTCTCGGATAAGCCAGAGAGATGTAAAAAAAAGTGTGGCGGACCGTCCAGTGAGGTCAGAGGTCAGAAAAGTGCAGTTTTCAGACAACGGTGGACACTGGACCGGCGCCGGCGGACACTGCCGACACTTCTGACATACGCACGCGTGCGGGGACACCTCCCCTACAACGCCACACTCTCGGATAAGCCCGAGAGATGTAAAAAACAGTGTGGCGGACCGTCCAGTGAGGTCAGAGGTCAGAAAAGTGCAGTTTTCAGACAACGGTGGACACTGGACCGGCGCCGGCGGACACTGCCGACACTTCTGACATACGCACGCGTGCGGGGACACCTCCCCTACAACGCCACACTCTCGGATAAGCCCGAGAGGTGTAAAGAAAAGTGTGGCGGACCGTCCAGTGAGGTCAGAGGTCAGAAAAGTGCAGTTTTCAGACAACGGTGGACACTGGACCGGCGCCGGCGGACACTGCCGACACTTCTGACATACGCACGCGTGCGGGGACACCTCCCCTACAACGCCAGACTCTCGGATAAGCCCGAGATGTGTAAAGAAAAGTGTGGCGGACCGTCCAGTGAGGTCAGAGGTCAGAAAAGTGCAGTTTTCAGACAACGGTGGACACTGGACCGGCGCCGGCGGACACTGCCGACACTTCTGACATACGCACGCGTGCGGGGACACCTCCCCTACAACGCCACACTCTCGGATAAGCCAGAGAGATGTAAAAAAAAGTGTGGCGGACCGTCCAGTGAGGTCAGAGGTCAGAAAAGTGCAGTTTTCAGACAACGGTGGACACTGGACCGGCGCCGGCGGACACTGCCGACACTTCTGACATACGCACGCGTGCGGGGACACCTCCCCTACAACGCCACACTCTCGGATAAGCCCGAGAGATGTAAAAAAAAGTGTGGCGGACCGTCCAGTGAGGTCAGAGGTCAGAAAAGTGCAGTTTTCAGACAACGGTGGACACTGGACCGGCGCCGGCGGACACTGCCGACACTTCTGACATACGCACACGTGCGGGGACACCTCCCCTACAACGCCACACTCTCAGATAAGCCCGAGAGATGTAAAAAACAGTGTGGCGGACCGTCCAGTGAGGTCAGAGGTCAGAAAAGTGCAGTTTTCAGACAACGGTGGACACTGGACCGGCGCCGGCGGACACTGCCGACACTTCTGACATACGCACGCGTGCGGGGACACCTCCCCTACAACGCCACACTCTCGGATAAGCCCGAGAGGTGTAAAGAAAAGTGTGGCGGACCGTCCAGTGAGGTCAGAGGTCAGAAAAGTGCAGTTTTCAGACAACGGTGGACACTGGACCGGCGCCGGCGGACACTGCCGACACTTCTGACATACGCACGCGTGCGGGGACACCTCCCCTACAACGCCAGACTCTCGGATAAGCCCGAGAGGTGTAAAGAAAAGTGTGGCGGACCGTCCAGTGAGGTCAGAGGTCAGAAAAGTGCAGTTTTCAGACAACGGTGGACACTGGACCGGCGCCGGCGGACACTGCCGACACTTCTGACATACGCACGCGTGCGGGGACACCTCCCCTACAACGCCAGACTCTCGGATAAGCCCGAGAGGTGTAAAGAAAAGTGTGGCGGACCGTCCAGTGAGGTCAGAGGTCAGAAAAGTGCAGTTTTCAGACAACGGTGGACACTGGACCGGCGCCGGCGGACACTGCCGACACTTCTGACATACGCACGCGTGCGGGGACACCTCCCCTACAACGCCACACTCTCGGATAAGCCAGAGAGATGTAAAAAAAAGTGTGGCGGACCGTCCAGTGAGGTCAGAGGTCAGAAAAGTGCAGTTTTCAGACAACGGTGGACACTGGACCGGCGCCGGCGGACACTGCCGACACTTCTGACATACGCACGCGTGCGGGGACACCTCCCCTACAACGCCACACTCTCGGATAAGCCCGAGAGATGTAAAAAAAAGTGTGGCGGACCGTCCAGTGAGGTCAGAGGTCAGAAAAGTGCAGTTTTCAGACAACGGTGGACACTGGACCGGCGCCGGCGGACACTGCCGACACTTCTGACATACGCACGCGTGCGGGGACACCTCCCCTACAACGCCACACTCTCGGATAAGCCCGAGAGATGTAAAAAAAAGTGTGGCGGACCGTCCAGTGAGGTCAGAGGTCAGAAAAGTGCAGTTTTCAGACAACGGTGGACACTGGACCGGCGCCGGCGGACACTGCCGACACTTCTGACATACGCACGCGTGCGGGGACACCTCCCCTACAACGCCACACTCTCGGATAAGCCCGAGAGATGTAAAAAACAGTGTGGCGGACCGTCCAGTGAGGTCAGAGGTCAGAAAAGTGCAGTTTTCAGACAACGGTGGACACTGGACCGGCGCCGGCGGACACTGCCGACACTTCTGACATACGCACGCGTGCGGGGACACCTCCCCTACAACGCCACACTCTCGGATAAGCCCGAGAGGTGTAAAGAAAAGTGTGGCGGACCGTCCAGTGAGGTCAGAAAAGTGCAGTTTTCAGACAACGGTGGACACTGGACCGGCGCCGGCGGACACTGCCGACACTTCTGACATACGCACGCGTGCGGGGACACCTCCCCTACAACGCCACACTCTCGGATAAGCCCGAGAGGTGTAAAGAAAAGTATGGCGGACCGTCCAGTGAGGTCAGAGGTCAGAAAAGTGCAGTTTTCAGACAACGGTGGACACTGCACCGGCGCCGGCGGACACTGCCGACACTTCTGACATACGCACGCGTGCGGGGACACCTCCCCTACAACGCCACACTCTCGGATAAGCCCGAGAGATGTAAAAAAAAGTGTGGCGGACCGTCCAGTGAGGTCAGAGGTCAGAAAAGTGCCGTTTTCAGACAACAGTGGACACTGGACCGGCGCCGGCGGACACTGCCGACACTTCTGACATACGCACGTGTGCGGGGACACCTCCCCTACAACGCCACACTCTCGGATAAGCCCGAGAGGTGTAAAGAAAAGTGTGGCGGACCGTCCAGTGAGGTCAGAGGTCAGAAAAGTGCAGTTTTCAGACAACGGTGGACACTGGACCGGCACCGGCGGACACTGCCGACACTTCTGACATACGCACGCGTGCGGGGACACCTCCCCTACAACGCCAGTCTCTCGGATAAGCCCGAGAGGTGTAAAGAAAAGTGTGGCGGACCGTCCAGTGAGGTCAGAGGTCAGAAAAGTGCAGTTTTCAGACAACGGTGGACACTGGACCGGCGCCGGGGGACACTGCCGACACTTCTGACATACGCACGCGTGCGGGGACACCTCCCCTACAACGCCACACTCTCGGATAAGCCCGAGAGATGTAAAAAAAAGTGTGGCGGACCGTCCAGTGAGATCAGAGGTCAGAAAAGTGCAGTTTTCAGACAACGGTGGACACTGGACCAGCGCCGGCGGACACTGCCGACACTTCTGACATACGCACGCGTGCGGGGACACCTCCCCTACAACGCCACACTCTCGGATAAGCCCGAGAGATGTAAAAAAAAGTGTGGCGGACCGTCCAGTGAGGTCAGAGGTCAGAAAAGTGCAGTTTTCAGACAACGGTGGACACTGGACCAGCGCCGGCGGACACTGCCGACACTTCTGACATACGCACGCGTGCGGGGACACCTCCCCTACAACGCCAGACTCTCGGATAAGCCCGAGAGGTGTAAAGAAAAGTGTGGCGGACCGTCCAGTGAGGTCAGAGGTCAGAAAAGTGCAGTTTTCAGACAACGGTGGACACTGGACCGGCGCCGGCGGACACTGCCGACACTTCTGACATACGCACGCGTGCGGGGACACCTCCCCTACAACGCCACACTCTCGGATAAGCCAGAGAGGTGTAAAAAAAAGTGTGGCGGACCGTCCAGTGAGGTCAGAGGTCAGAAAAGTGCAGTTTTCAGACAACGGTGGACACTGGACCGGCGCCGGCGGACACTGCCGACACTTCTGACATACGCACGCGTGCGGGGACACCTCCCCTACAACGCCACACTCTCGGATAAGCCCGAGAGATGTAAAAAAAAGTGTGGCGGACCGTCCAGTGAGGTCAGAGGTCAGAAAAGTGCAGTTTTCAGACAACGGTGGACACTGGACCGGCGCCGGCGGACACTGCCGACACTTCTGACATACACACGCGTGCGGGGACACCTCCCCTACAACGCCACACTCTCGGATAAGCCCGAGAGATGTAAAAAACAGTGTGGCGGACCGTCCAGTGAGGTCAGAGGTCAGAAAAGTGCAGTTTTCAGACAACGGTGGACACTGGACCGGCGCCGGCGGACACTGCCGACACTTCTGACATACGCACGCGTGCGGGGACACCTCCCCTACAACGCCACACTCTCGGATAAGCCCGAGAGATGTAAAAAAAAGTGTGGCGGACCGTCCAGTGAGGTCAGAGGTCAGAAAAGTGCAGTTTTCAGACAACGGTGGACACTGGACCGGCGCCGGCGGACACTGCCGACA
Organism: Gymnoscopelus braueri; assembly: GCF_963280865.1. Taxonomy (NCBI): domain Eukaryota; kingdom Metazoa; phylum Chordata; class Actinopteri; order Myctophiformes; family Myctophidae; genus Gymnoscopelus; species Gymnoscopelus braueri. The sequence goes on from NC_137604.1 coordinate 58,806,920, forward strand.
CTTCTGACATACGCACGCGTGCGGGGACACCTCCCCTACAACGCCACACTCTCGGATAAGCCCGAGAGATGTAAAAAACAGTGTGGCGGACCGTCCAGTGAGGTCAGAGGTCAGAAAAGTGCAGTTTTCAGACAACGGTGGACACTGGACCGGCGCCGGCGGACACTGCCGACACTTCTGACATACGCACGCGTGCGGGGACACCTCCCCTACAACGCCACACTCTCGGATAAGCCCGAGAGGTGTAAAGAAAAGTGTGGCGGACCGTCCAGTGAGGTCAGAGGTCAGAAAAGTGCAGTTTTCAGACAACGGTGGACACTGGACCGGCGCCGGCGGACACTGCCGACACTTCTGACATACGCACGCGTGCGGGGACACCTCCCCTACAACGCCAGACTCTCGGATAAGCCCGAGATGTGTAAAGAAAAGTGTGGCGGACCGTCCAGTGAGGTCAGAGGTCAGAAAAGTGCAGTTTTCAGACAACGGTGGACACTGGACCGGCGCCGGCGGACACTGCCGACACTTCTGACATACGCACGCGTGCGGGGACACCTCCCCTACAACGCCACACTCTCGGATAAGCCAGAGAGATGTAAAAAAAAGTGTGGCGGACCGTCCAGTGAGGTCAGAGGTCAGAAAAGTGCAGTTTTCAGACAACGGTGGACACTGGACCGGCGCCGGCGGACACTGCCGACACTTCTGACATACGCACGCGTGCGGGGACACCTCCCCTACAACGCCACACTCTCGGATAAGCCCGAGAGATGTAAAAAAAAGTGTGGCGGACCGTCCAGTGAGGTCAGAGGTCAGAAAAGTGCAGTTTTCAGACAACGGTGGACACTGGACCGGCGCCGGCGGACACTGCCGACACTTCTGACATACGCACGCGTGCGGGGACACCTCCCCTACAACGCCACACTCTCGGATAAGCCAGAGAGATGTAAAAAAAAGTGTGGCGGACCGTCCAGTGAGGTCAGAGGTCAGAAAAGTGCAGTTTTCAGACAACGGTGGACACTGGACCGGCGCCGGCGGACACTGCCGACACTTCTGACATACGCACGCGTGCGGGGACACCTCCCCTACAACGCCACACTCTCGGATAAGCCCGAGAGATGTAAAAAAAAGTGTGGCGGACCGTCCAGTGAGGTCAGAGGTCAGAAAAGTGCAGTTTTCAGACAACGGTGGACACTGGACCGGCGCCGGCGGACACTGCCGACACTTCTGACATACGCACGCGTGCGGGGACACCTCCCCTACAACGCCACACTCTCGGATAAGCCCGAGAGATGTAAAAAACAGTGTGGCGGACCGTCCAGTGAGGTCAGAGGTCAGAAAAGTGCAGTTTTCAGACAACGGTGGACACTGGACCGGCGCCGGCGGACACTGCCGAGACTTCTGACATACGCAGGCGTGCGGGGACACCTCCCCTACAACGCCACACTCTCGGATAAGCCCGAGAGGTGTAAAGAAAAGTGTGGCGGACCGTCCAGTGAGGTCAGAGGTCAGAAAAGTGCAGTTTTCAGACAACGGTGGACACTGGACCGGCGCCGGCGGACACTGCCGACACTTCTGACATACGCACGCGTGCGGGGACACCTCCCCTACAACGCCAGACTCTCGGATAAGCCCGAGAGGTGTAAAGAAAAGTGTGGCGGACCGTCCAGTGAGGTCAGAGGTCAGAAAAGTGCAGTTTTCAGACAACGGTGGACACTGGACCGGCGCCGGCGGACACTGCCGACACTTCTGACATACGCACGCGTGCGGGGACACCTCCCCTACAACGCCAGACTCTCGGATAAGCCCGAGAGGTGTAAAGAAAAGTGTGGCGGACCGTCCAGTGAGGTCAGAGGTCAGAAAAGTGCAGTTTTCAGACAACGGTGGACACTGGACCGGAGCCGGCGGACACTGCCGACACTTCTGACATACGCACGCGTGCGGGGACACCTCCCCTACAACGCCACACTCTCGGATAAGCCAGAGAGATGTAAAAAAAAGTGTGGCGGACCGTCCAGTGAGGTCAGAGGTCAGAAAAGTGCAGTTTTCAGACAACGGTGGACACTGGACCGGCGCCGGCGGACACTGCCGACACTTCTGACATACGCACGCGTGCGGGGACACCTCCCCTACAACGCCACACTCTCGGATAAGCCCGAGAGATGTAAAAAAAAGTGTGGCGGACCGTCCAGTGAGGTCAGAGGTCAGAAAAGTGCAGTTTTCAGACAACGGTGGACACTGGACCGGCGCCGGCGGACACTGCCGACACTTCTGACATACGCACGCGTGCGGGGACACCTCCCCTACAACGCCACACTCTCGGATAAGCCCGAGAGATGTAAAAAAAAGTGTGGCGGACCGTCCAGTGAGGTCAGAGGTCAGAAAAGTGCAGTTTTCAGACAACGGTGGACACTGGACCAGCGCCGGCGGACACTGCCGACACTTCTGACATACGCACGCGTGCGGGGACACCTCCCCTACAACGCCAGACTCTCGGATAAGCCCGAGAGGTGTAAAGAAAAGTGTGGCGGACCGTCCAGTGAGGTCAGAGGTCAGAAAAGTGCAGTTTTCAGACAACGGTGGACACTGGACCGGCGCCGGCGGACACTGCCGACACTTCTGACATACGCACGCGTGCGGGGACACCTCCCCTACAACGCCACACTCTCGGATAAGCCAGAGAGATGTAAAAAAAAGTGTGGCGGACCGTCCAGTGAGGTCAGAGGTCAGAAAAGTGCAGTTTTCAGACAACGGTGGACACTGGACCGGCGCCGGCGGACACTGCCGACACTTCTGACATACGCACGCGTGCGGGGACACCTCCCCTACAACGCCACACTCTCGGATAAGCCCGAGAGATGTAAAAAAAAGTGTGGCGGACCGTCCAGTGAGGTCAGAGGTCAGAAAAGTGCAGTTTTCAGACAACGGTGGACACTGGACCGGCGCCGGCGGACACTGCCGACACTTCTGACATACGCACGCGTGCGGGGACACCTCCCCTACAACGCCACACTCTCGGATAAGCCCGAGAGGTGTAAAGAAAAGTGTGGCGGACCGTCCAGTGAGGTCAGAAAAGTGCAGTTTTCAGACAACGGTGGACACTGGACCGGCGCCGGCGGACACTGCCGACACTTCTGACATACGCACGCGTGCGGGGACACCTCCCCTACAACGCCACACTCTCGGATAAGCCCGAGAGGTGTAAAGAAAAGTGTGGCGGACCGTCCAGTGAGGTCAGAGGTCAGAAAAGTGCAGTTTTCAGACAACGGTGGACACTGGACCGGCGCCGGCGGACACTGCCGACACTTCTGACATACGCACGCGTGCGGGGACACCTCCCCTACAACGCCACACTCTCGGATAAGCCCGAGAGATGTAAAAAAAAGTGTGGCGGACCGTCCAGTGAGGTCAGAGGTCAGAAAAGTGCCGTTTTCAGACAACAGTGGACACTGGACCGGCGCCGGCGGACACTGCCGACACTTCTGACATACGCACGCGTGCGGGGACACCTCCCCTACAACGCCACACTCTCGGATAAGCCCGAGAGGTGTAAAGAAAAGTGTGGCGGACCGTCCAGTGAGGTCAGAGGTCAGAAAAGTGCAGTTTTCAGACAACGGTGGACACTGGACCGGCACCGGCGGACACTGCCGACACTTCTGACATACGCACGCGTGCGGGGACACCTCCCCTACAACGCCAGTCTCTCGGATAAGCCCGAGAGGTGTAAAGAAAAGTGTGGCGGACCGTCCAGTGAGGTCAGAGTTCAGAAAAGTGCAGTTTTCAGACAACGGTGGACACTGGACCGGCGCCGGGGGACACTGCCGACACTTCTGACATACGCACGCGTGCGGGGACACCTCCCCTACAACACCAGACTCTCGGATAAGCCCGAGAGATGTAAAAAAAAGTGTGGCGGACCGTCCAGTGAGGTCAGAGGTCAGAAAAGTGCAGTTTTCAGACAACGGTGGACACTGGACCGGCGCCGGCGGACACTGCCGACACTTCTGACATACGCACGCGTGCGGGGACACCTCCCCTACAACGCCACACTCTCGGATAAGCCCGAGAGATGTAAAAAACAGTGTGGCGGACCGTCCAGTGAGGTCAGAGGTCAGAAAAGTGCAGTTTTCAGACAACGGTGGACACTGGACCGGCGCCGGCGGACACTGCCGACACTTCTGACATACGCACGCGTGCGGGGACACCTCCCCTACAACGCCACACTCTCGGATAAGCCCGAGAGGTGTAAAGAAAAGTGTGGCGGACCGTCCAGTGAGGTCAGAGGTCAGAAAAGTGCAGTTTTCAGACAACGGTGGACACTGGACCGGCGCCGGCGGACACTGCCGACACTTCTGACATACGCACGCGTGCGGGGACACCTCCCCTACAACGCCACACTCTCGGATAAGCCAGAGAGATGTAAAAAAAAGTGTGGCGGACCGTCCAGTGAGGTCAGAGGTCAGAAAAGTGCAGTTTTCAGACAACGGTGGACACTGGACCGGCGCCGGCGGACACTGCCGACACTTCTGACATACGCACGCGTGCGGGGACACCTCCCCTACAACGCCACACTCTTGGATAAGCCCGAGAGATGTAAAAAAAAGTGTGGCGGACCGTCCAGTGAGGTCAGAGGTCAGAAAAGTGCAGTTTTCAGACAACGGTGGACACTGGACCGGCGCCGGCGGACACTGCCGACACTTCTGACATACGCACGCGTGCGGGGACACCTCCCCTACAACGCCACACTCTCGGATAAGCCCGAGAGATGTAAAAAACAGTGTGGCGGACCGTCCAGTGAGGTCAGAGGTCAGAAAAGTGCAGTTTTCAGACAACGGTGGACACTGGACCGGCGCCGGCGGACACTGCCGACACTTCTGACATACGCACGCGTGCGGGGACACCTCCCCTACAACGCCAGACTCTCGGATAAGCCCGAGAGGTGTAAAGAAAAGTGTGGCGGACCGTCCAGTGAGGTCAGAGGTCAGAAAAGTGCAGTTTTCAGACAACGGTGGACACTGGACCGGCGCCGGCGGACACTGCCGACACTTCTGACATACGCACGCGTGCGGGGACACCTCCCCTACAACGCCACACTCTCGGATAAGCCAGAGAGATGTAAAAAAAAGTGTGGCGGACCGTCCAGTGAGGTCAGAGGTCAGAAAAGTGCAGTTTTCAGACAACGGTGGACACTGGACCGGCGCCGGCGGACACTGCCGACACTTCTGACATACGCACGCGTGCGGGGACACCTCCCCTACAACGCCACACTCTCGGATAAGCCCGAGAGATGTAAAAAAAAGTGTGGCGGACCGTCCAGTGAGGTCAGAGGTCAGAAAAGTGCAGTTTTCAGACAACGGTGGACACTGGACCGGCGCCGGCGGACACTGCCGACACTTCTGACATACGCACGCGTGCGGGGACACCTCCCCTACAACGCCACACTCTCGGATAAGCCCGAGAGATGTAAAAAACAGTGTGGCGGACCGTCCAGTGAGGTCAGAGGTCAGAAAAGTGCAGTTTTCAGACAACGGTGGACACTGGACCGGCGCCGGCGGACACTGCCGACACTTCTGACATACGCACGCGTGCGGGGACACCTCCCCTACAACGCCACACTCTCGGATAAGCCCGAGAGGTGTAAAGAAAAGTGTGGCGGACCGTCCAGTGAGGTCAGAGGTCAGAAAAGTGCAGTTTTCAGACAACGGTGGACACTGGACCGGCGCCGGCGGACACTGCCGACACTTCTGACATACGCACGCGTGCGGGGACACCTCCCCTACAACGCCACACTCTCGGATAAGCCCGAGAGGTGTAAAGAAAAGTGTGGCGGACCGTCCAGTGAGGTCAGAGGTCAGAAAAGTGCAGTTTTCAGACAACGGTGGACACTGGACCGGCGCCGGCGGACACTGCCGACACTTTTGACATACGCACGCGTGCGGGGACACCTCCCCTACAACGCCACACTCTCGGATAAGCCCGAGAGATGTAAAAAAAAGTGTGGCGGACCGTCCAGTGAGGTCAGAGGTCAGAAAAGTGCAGTTTTCAGACAACGGTGGACACTGGACCGGCGCCGGCGGACACTGCCGACACTTCTGACATACGCACGCGTGCGGGGACACCTCCCCTACAACGCCACACTCTCGGATAAGCCCGAGAGATGTAAAAAACAGTGTGGCGGACCGTCCAGTGAGGTCAGAGGTCAGAAAAGTGCAGTTTTCAGACAACGGTGGACACTGGACCGGCGCCGGCGGACACTGCCGACACTTCTGACATACGCACGCGTGCGGGGACACCTCCCCTACAACGCCACACTCTCGGATAAGCCCGAGAGGTGTAAAGAAAAGTTTGGCGGACCGTCCAGTGAGGTCAGAGGTCAGAAAAGTGCAGTTTTCAGACAACGGTGGACACTGGACCGGCGCCGGCGGACACTGCCGACACTTCTGACATACGCACGCGTGCGGGGACACCTCCCCTACAACGCCACACTCTCGGATAAGCCAGAGAGATGTAAAAAAAAGTGTGGCGGACCGTCCAGTGAGGTCAGAGGTCAGAAAAGTGCAGTTTTCAGACAACGGTGGACACTGGACCGGCGCCGGCGGACACTGCCGACACTTCTGACATACGCACGCGTGCGGGGACACCTCCCCTACAACGCCACACTCTCGGATAAGCCCGAGAGATGTAAAAAACAGTGTGGCGGACCGTCCAGTGAGGTCAGAGGTCAGAAAAGTGCAGTTTTCAGACAACGGTGGACACTGGACCGGCGCCGGCGGACACTGCCGACACTTCTGACATACGCACGCGTGCGGGGACACCTCCCCTACAACGCCAGACTCTCGGATAAGCCCGAGAGGTGTAAAGAAAAGTGTGGCGGACCGTCCAGTGAGGTCAGAGGTCAGAAAAGTGCAGTTTTCAGACAACGGTGGACACTGGACCGGCGCCGGCGGACACTGCCGACACTTCTGACACTGCCGACACTTCTGACACTGGACCGGCGCCGGCGGACACTGCCGACACTTTTGACATACGCACGCGTGCGGGGACACCTCCCCTACAACGCCACACTCTCGGATAAGCCCGAGAGATGTAAAAAAAAGTGTGGCGGACCGTCCAGTGAGGTCAGAGGTCAGAAAAGTGCAGTTTTCAGACAACGGTGGACACTGGACCGGCGCCGGCGGACACTGCCGACACTTCTGACATATGCACGCGTGCGGGGACACCTCCCCTACAACGCCACACTCTCGGATAAGCCCGAGAGATGTAAAAAACAGTGTGGCGGACCGTCCAGTGAGGTCAGAGGTCAGAAAAGTGCAGTTTTCAGACAACGGTGGACACTGGACCGGCGCCGGCGGACACTGCCGACACTTCTGACATACGCACGCGTGCGGGGACACCTCCCCTACAACGCCACACTCTCGGATAAGCCCGAGAGGTGTAAAGAAAAGTTTGGCGGACCGTCCAGTGAGGTCAGAGGTCAGAAAAGTGCAGTTTTCAGACAACGGTGGACACTGGACCGGCGCCGGCGGACACTGCCGACACTTCTGACATACGCACGCGTGCGGGGACACCTCCCCTACAACGCCACACTCTCGGATAAGCCAGAGAGATGTAAAAAAAAGTGTGGCGGACCGTCCAGTGAGGTCAGAGGTCAGAAAAGTGCAGTTTTCAGACAACGGTAGACACTGGACCGGCGCCGGCGGACACTGCCGACACTTCTGACATACGCACGCGTGCGGGGACACCTCCCCTACAACGCCACACTCTCGGATAAGCCCGAGAGATGTAAAAAAAAGTGTGGCGGACCGTCCAGTGAGGTCAGAGGTCAGAAAAGTGCAGTTTTCAGACAACGGTGGACACTGGACCGGCGCCGGCGGACACTGCCGACACTTCTGACATACGCACGCGTGCGGGGACACCTCCCCTACAACGCCACACTCTCGGATAAGCCCGAGAGATGTAAAAAACAGTGTGGCGGACCGTCCAGTGAGGTCAGAGGTCAGAAAAGTGCAGTTTTCAGACAACGGTGGACACTGGACCGGCGCCGGCGGACACTGCCGACACTTCTGACATACGCACGCGTGCGGGGACACCTCCCCTACAACGCCAGACTCTCGGATAAGCCCGAGAGGTGTAAAGAAAAGTGTGGCGGACCGTCCAGTGAGGTCAGAGGTCAGAAAAGTGCAGTTTTCAGACAACGGTGGACACTGGACCGGCGCCGGCGGACACTGCCGACACTTCTGACATACGCACGCGTGCGGGGACACCTCCCCTACAACGCCACACTCTCGGATAAGCCAGAGAGATGTAAAAAAAAGTGTGGCGGACCGTCCAGTGAGGTCAGAGGTCAGAAAAGTGCAGTTTTCAGACAACGGTGGACACTGGACCGGCGCCGGCGGACACTGCCGACACTTCTGACATACGCACGCGTGCGGGGACACCTCCCCTACAACGCCACACTCTCGGATAAGCCCGAGAGATGTAAAAAAAAGTGTGGCGGACCGTCCAGTGAGGTCAGAGGTCAGAAAAGTGCAGTTTTCAGACAACGGTGGACACTGGACCGGCGCCGGCGGACACTGCCGACACTTCTGACATACGCACGCGTGCGGGGACACCTCCCCTACAACGCCACACTCTCGGATAAGCCCGAGAGATGTAAAAAACAGTGTGGCGGACCGTCCAGTGAGGTCAGAGGTCAGAAAAGTGCAGTTTTCAGACAACGGTGGACACTGGACCGGCGCCGGCGGACACTGCCGACACTTCTGACATACGCACGCGTGCGGGGACACCTCCCCTACAACGCCACACTCTCGGATAAGCCCGAGAGGTGTAAAGAAAAGTGTGGCGGACCGTCCAGTGAGGTCAGAGGTCAGAAAAGTGCAGTTTTCAGACAACGGTGGACACTGGACCGGCGCCGGCGGACACTGCCGACACTTCTGACATACGCACGCGTGCGGGGACACCTCCCCTACAACGCCAGACTCTCGGATAAGCCCGAGAGGTGTAAAGAAAAGTGTGGCGGACCGTCCAGTGAGGTCAGAGGTCAGAAAAGTGCAGTTTTCAGACAACGGTGGACACTGGACCGGCGCCGGCGGACACTGCCGACACTTTTGACATACGCACGCGTGCGGGGACACCTCCCCTATAACGCCACACTCTCGGATAAGCCAGAGAGATGTAAAAAAAAGTGTGGCGGACCGTCCAGTGAGGTCAGAGGTCAGAAAAGTGCAGTTTTCAGACAACGGTGGACACTGGACCAGCGCCGGCGGACACTGCCGACACTTCTGACATACGCACGCGTGCGGGGACACCTCCCCTACAACGCCAGACTCTCGGATAAGCCCGAGAGGTGTAAAGAAAAGTGTGGCGGACCGTCCAGTGAGGTCAGAGGTCAGAAAAGTGCAGTTTTCAGACAACGGTGGACACTGGACCGGCGCCGGCGGACACTGCCGACACTTCTGACATACTCACGCGTGCGGGGACACCTCCCCTACAACGCCACACTCTCGGATAAGCCAGAGAGATGTACAAAAAAGTGTGGTGGACCGTCCAGTGAGGTCAGAGGTCAGAAAAGTGCAGTTTTCAGACAACGGTGGACACTGGACCGGCGCCGGCGGACACTGCCGACACTTCTGACATACGCACGCGTGCGGGGACACCTCCCCTACAACGCCACACTCTCGGATAAGCCCGAGAGATGTAAAAAACAGTGTGGCGGACCGTCCAGTGAGGTCAGAGGTCAGAAAAGTGCAGTTTTCAGACAACGGTGGACACTGGACCGGCGCCGGCGGACACTGCCGACACTTCTGACATACGCACGCGTGCGGGGACACCTCCCCTACAACGCCACACTCTCGGATAAGCCCGAGAGGTGTAAAGAAAAGTGTGGCGGACCGTCCAGTGAGGTCAGAGGTCAGAAAAGTGCAGTTTTCAGACAACGGTGGACACTGGACCGGCGCCGGCGGACACTGCCGACACTTCTGACATACGCACGCGTGCGGGGACACCTCCCCTATAGCCTCGATCTCCAGGCTTTTATTGCTTAGTTTTGCTAAAAAATAAAAGCCTGGCCCAACTATAGCCTGTACTGGGTATGAGGAAGTGTTTCATTTCCCAACCAACCAGAGTGCAGTGGGCGTCGCTCGTAATGTTGTGTTAACGGGGCGGGGGTTGACGGACAGATCGGTGAACCAATGGGATCAGGCGCCGTCTCTCGCCGGCTCTATACACACGCCCCTTTATACACGAAATCAGGAGGGTTGCAGCAGGCTACCTCCCCTACAACGCCAGACTCTCGGATAAGCCCGAGAGGTGTAAAGAAAAGTGTGGCGGACCGTCCAGTGAGGTCAGAGGTCAGAAAAGTGCAGTTTTCAGACAACGGTGGACACTGGACCGGCGCCGGCGGACACTGCCGACACTTCTGACATACGCACGCGTGCGGGGACACCTCCCCTACAACGCCAGACTCTCGGATAAGCCCGAGAGGTGTAAAGAAAAGTGTGGCGGACCGTCCAGTGAGGTCAGAGGTCAGAAAAGTGCAGTTTTCAGACAACGGTGGACACTGGACCGGCGCCGGCGGACACTGCCGACACTTCTGACATACGCACGCGTGCGGGGACACCTCCCCTACAACGCCACACTCTCGGATAAGCCAGAGAGATGTAAAAAAAAGTGTGGCGGACCGTCCAGTGAGGTCAGAGGTCAGAAAAGTGCAGTTTTCAGACAACGGTGGACACTGGACCGGCGCCGGCGGACACTGCCGACACTTCTGACATACGCACGCGTGCGGGGACACCTCCCCTACAACGCCACACTCTCGGATAAGCCCGAGAGATGTAAAAAAAAGTGTGGCGGACCGTCCAGTGAGGTCAGAGGTCAGAAAAGTGCAGTTTTCAGACAACGGTGGACACTGGACCGGCGCCGGCGGACACTGCCGACACTTCTGACATACGCACGCGTGCGGGGACACCTCCCCTACAACGCCACACTCTCGGATAAGCCCGAGAGATGTAAAAAACAGTGTGGCGGACCGTCCAGTGAGGTCAGAGGTCAGAAAAGTGCAGTTTTCAGACAACGGTGGACACTGGACCGGCGCCGGCGGACACTGCCGACACTTCTGACATACGCACGCGTGCGGGGACACCTCCCCTACAACGCCACACTCTCGGATAAGCCCGAGAGGTGTAAAGAAAAGTGTGGCGGACCGTCCAGTGAGGTCAGAGGTCAGAAAAGTGCAGTTTTCAGACAACGGTGGACACTGGACCGGCGCCGGCGGACACTGCCGACACTTCTGACATACGCACGCGTGCGGGGACACCTCCCCTACAACGCCAGACTCTCGGATAAGCCCGAGAGGTGTAAAGAAAAGTGTGGCGGACCGTCCAGTGAGGTCAGAGGTCAGAAAAGTGCAGTTTTCAGACAACGGTGGACACTGGACCGGCGCCGGCGGACACTGCCGACACTTTTGACATACGCACGCGTGCGGGGACACCTCCCCTATAACGCCACACTCTCGGATAAGCCAGAGAGATGTAAAAAAAAGTGTGGCGGACCGTCCAGTGAGGTCAGAGGTCAGAAAAGTGCAGTTTTCAGACAACGGTGGACACTGGACCAGCGCCGGCGGACACTGCCGACACTTCTGACATACGCACGCGTGCGGGGACACCTCCCCTACAACGCCAGACTCTCGGATAAGCCCGAGAGGTGTAAAGAAAAGTGTGGCGGACCGTCCAGTGAGGTCAGAGGTCAGAAAAGTGCAGTTTTCAGACAACGGTGGACACTGGACCGGCGCCGGCGGACACTGCCGACACTTCTGACATACTCACGCGTGCGGGGACACCTCCCCTACAACGCCACACTCTCGGATAAGCCAGAGAGATGTAAAAAAAAGTGTGGTGGACCGTCCAGTGAGGTCAGAGGTCAGAAAAGTGCAGTTTTCAGACAACGGTGGACACTGGACCAGCGCCGGCGGACACTGCCGACACTTCTGACATACGCACGCGTGCGGGGACACCTCCCCTTACAACGCCAGACTCTCGGATAAGCCCGAGAGGTGTAAAGAAAAGTGTGGCGGACCGTCCAGTGAGGTCAGAGGTCAGAAAAGTGCAGTTTTCAGACAACGGTGGACACTGGACCGGCGCCGGCGGACACTGCCGACACTTCTGACATACTCACGCGTGCGGGGACACCTCCCCTACAACGCCACACTCTCGGATAAGCCAGAGAGATGTAAAAAAAAGTGTGGTGGACCGTCCAGTGAGGTCAGAGGTCAGAAAAGTGCAGTTTTCAGACAACGGTGGACACTGGACCGGCGCCGGCGGACACTGCCGACACTTCTGACATACGCACGCGTGCGGGGACACCTCCCCTACAACGCCACACTCTCGGATAAGCCCGAGAGATGTAAAAAACAGTGTGGCGGACCGTCCAGTGAGGTCAGAGGTCAGAAAAGTGCAGTTTTCAGACAACGGTGGACACTGGACCGGCGCCGGCGGACACTGCCGACACTTCTGACATACGCACGCGTGCGGGGACACCTCCCCTACAACGCCACACTCTCGGATAAGCCCGAGAGGTGTAGAGAAAAGTGTGGCGGACCGTCCAGTGAGGTCAGAGGTCAGAAAAGTGCAGTTTTCAGACAACGGTGGACACTGGACCGGCGCCGGCGGACACTGCCGACACTTCTGACATACGCACGCGTGCGGGGACACCTCCCCTACAACGCCAGACTCTCGGATAAGCCCGAGAGGTGTAAAGAAAAGTGTGGCGGACCGTCCAGTGAGGTCAGAGGTCAGAAAAGTGCAGTTTTCAGACAACGGTGGACACTGGACCGGCGCCGGCGGACACTGCCGACACTTCTGACATACGCACGCGTGCGGGGACACCTCCCCTACAACGCCAGACTCTCGGATAAGCCCGAGAGGTGTAAAGAAAAGTGTGGCGGACCGTCCAGTGAGGTCAGAGGTCAGAAAAGTGCAGTTTTCAGACAACGGTGGACACTGGACCGGCGCCGGCGGACACTGCCGACACTTCTGACATACGCACGCGTGCGGGGACACCTCCCCTACAACGCCACACTCTCGGATAAGCCAGAGAGATGTAAAAAAAAGTGTGGCGGACCGTCCAGTGAGGTCAGAGGTCAGAAAAGTGCAGTTTTCAGACAACGGTGGACACTGGACCGGCGCCGGCGGACACTGCCGACACTTCTGACATACGCACGCGTGCGGGGACACCTCCCCTACAACGCCACACTCTCGGATAAGCCCGAGAGATGTAAAAAAAAGTGTGGCGGACCGTCCAGTGAGGTCAGAGGTCAGAAAAGTGCAGTTTTCAGACAACGGTGGACACTGGACCGGCGCCGGCGGACACTGCCGACACTTCTGACATACGCACGCGTGCGGGGACACCTCCCCTACAACGCCACACTCTCGGATAAGCCCGAGAGATGTAAAAAACAGTGTGGCGGACCGTCCAGTGAGGTCAGAGGTCAGAAAAGTGCAGTTTTCAGACAACGGTGGACACTGGACCGGCGCCGGCGGACACTGCCGACACTTCTGACATACGCACGCGTGCGGGGACACCTCCCCTACAACGCCACACTCTCGGATAAGCCCGAGAGGTGTAAAGAAAAGTGTGGCGGACCGTCCAGTGAGGTCAGAGGTCAGAAAAGTGCAGTTTTCAGACAACGGTGGACACTGGACCGGCGCCGGCGGACACTGCCGACACTTCTGACATACGCACGCGTGCGGGGACACCTCCCCTACAACGCCAGACTCTCGGATAAGCCCGAGAGGTGTAAAGAAAAGTGTGGCGGACCGTCCAGTGAGGTCAGAGGTCAGAAAAGTGCAGTTTTCAGACAACGGTGGACACTGGACCGGCGCCGGCGGACACTGCCGACACTTTTGACATACGCACGCGTGCGGGGACACCTCCCCTATAACGCCACACTCTCGGATAAGCCAGAGAGATGTAAAAAAAAGTGTGGCGGACCGTCCAGTGAGGTCAGAGGTCAGAAAAGTGCAGTTTTCAGACAACGGTGGACACTGGACCAGCGCCGGCGGACACTGCCGACACTTCTGACATACGCACGCGTGCGGGGACACCTCCCCTACAACGCCAGACTCTCGGATAAGCCCGAGAGGTGTAAAGAAAAGTGTGGCGGACCGTCCAGTGAGGTCAGAGGTCAGAAAAGTGCAGTTTTCAGACAACGGTGGACACTGGACCGGCGCCGGCGGACACTGCCGACACTTCTGACATACTCACGCGTGCGGGGACACCTCCCCTACAACGCCACACTCTCGGATAAGCCAGAGAGATGTACAAAAAAGTGTGGTGGACCGTCCAGTGAGGTCAGAGGTCAGAAAAGTGCAGTTTTCAGACAACGGTGGACACTGGACCGGCGCCGGCGGACACTGCCGACACTTCTGACATACGCACGCGTGCGGGGACACCTCCCCTACAACGCCACACTCTCGGATAAGCCCGAGAGATGTAAAAAACAGTGTGGCGGACCGTCCAGTGAGGTCAGAGGTCAGAAAAGTGCAGTTTTCAGACAACGGTGGACACTGGACCGGCGCCGGCGGACACTGCCGACACTTCTGACATACGCACGCGTGCGGGGACACCTCCCCTACAACGCCACACTCTCGGATAAGCCCGAGAGGTGTAAAGAAAAGTGTGGCGGACCGTCCAGTGAGGTCAGAGGTCAGAAAAGTGCAGTTTTCAGACAACGGTGGACACTGGACCGGCGCCGGCGGACACTGCCGACACTTCTGACATACGCACGCGTGCGGGGACACCTCCCCTATAGCCTCGATCTCCAGGCTTTTATTGCTTAGTTTTGCTAAAAAATAAAAGCCTGGCCCAACTATAGCCTGTACTGGGTATGAGGAAGTGTTTCATTTCCCAACCAACCAGAGTGCAGTGGGCGTCGCTCGTAATGTTGTGTTAACGGGGCGGGGGTTGACGGACAGATCGGTGAACCAATGGGATCAGGCGCCGTCTCTCGCCGGCTCTATACACACGCCCCTTTATACACGAAATCAGGAGGGTTGCAGCAGGCTACCTCCCCTACAACGCCAGACTCTCGGATAAGCCCGAGAGGTGTAAAGAAAAGTGTGGCGGACCGTCCAGTGAGGTCAGAGGTCAGAAAAGTGCAGTTTTCAGACAACGGTGGACACTGGACCGGCGCCGGCGGACACTGCCGACACTTCTGACATACGCACGCGTGCGGGGACACCTCCCCTACAACGCCAGACTCTCGGATAAGCCCGAGAGGTGTAAAGAAAAGTGTGGCGGACCGTCCAGTGAGGTCAGAGGTCAGAAAAGTGCAGTTTTCAGACAACGGTGGACACTGGACCGGCGCCGGCGGACACTGCCGACACTTCTGACATACGCACGCGTGCGGGGACACCTCCCCTACAACGCCACACTCTCGGATAAGCCAGAGAGATGTAAAAAAAAGTGTGGCGGACCGTCCAGTGAGGTCAGAGGTCAGAAAAGTGCAGTTTTCAGACAACGGTGGACACTGGACCGGCGCCGGCGGACACTGCCGACACTTCTGACATACGCACGCGTGCGGGGACACCTCCCCTACAACGCCACACTCTCGGATAAGCCCGAGAGATGTAAAAAAAAGTGTGGCGGACCGTCCAGTGAGGTCAGAGGTCAGAAAAGTGCAGTTTTCAGACAACGGTGGACACTGGACCGGCGCCGGCGGACACTGCCGACACTTCTGACATACGCACGCGTGCGGGGACACCTCCCCTACAACGCCACACTCTCGGATAAGCCCGAGAGATGTAAAAAACAGTGTGGCGGACCGTCCAGTGAGGTCAGAGGTCAGAAAAGTGCAGTTTTCAGACAACGGTGGACACTGGACCGGCGCCGGCGGACACTGCCGACACTTCTGACATACGCACGCGTGCGGGGACACCTCCCCTACAACGCCACACTCTCGGATAAGCCCGAGAGGTGTAAAGAAAAGTGTGGCGGACCGTCCAGTGAGGTCAGAGGTCAGAAAAGTGCAGTTTTCAGACAACGGTGGACACTGGACCGGCGCCGGCGGACACTGCCGACACTTCTGACATACGCACGCGTGCGGGGACACCTCCCCTACAACGCCAGACTCTCGGATAAGCCCGAGAGGTGTAAAGAAAAGTGTGGCGGACCGTCCAGTGAGGTCAGAGGTCAGAAAAGTGCAGTTTTCAGACAACGGTGGACACTGGACCGGCGCCGGCGGACACTGCCGACACTTTTGACATACGCACGCGTGCGGGGACACCTCCCCTATAACGCCACACTCTCGGATAAGCCAGAGAGATGTAAAAAAAAGTGTGGCGGACCGTCCAGTGAGGTCAGAGGTCAGAAAAGTGCAGTTTTCAGACAACGGTGGACACTGGACCAGCGCCGGCGGACACTGCCGACACTTCTGACATACGCACGCGTGCGGGGACACCTCCCCTACAACGCCACACTCTCGGATAAGCCCGAGAGGTGTAAAGAAAAGTGTGGCGGACCGTCCAGTGAGGTCAGAGGTCAGAAAAGTGCAGTTTTCAGACAACGGTGGACACTGGACCGGCGCCGGCGGACACTGCCGACACTTCTGACATACTCACGCGTGCGGGGACACCTCCCCTACAACGCCACACTCTCGGATAAGCCAGAGAGATGTAAAAAAAAGTGTGGTGGACCGTCCAGTGAGGTCAGAGGTCAGAAAAGTGCAGTTTTCAGACAACGGTGGACACTGGACCAGCGCCGGCGGACACTGCCGACACTTCTGACATACGCACGCGTGCGGGGACACCTCCCCTTACAACGCCAGACTCTCGGATAAGCCCGAGAGGTGTAAAGAAAAGTGTGGCGGACCGTCCAGTGAGGTCAGAGGTCAGAAAAGTGCAGTTTTCAGACAACGGTGGACACTGGA
This sequence comes from Gymnoscopelus braueri, assembly GCF_963280865.1. Lineage (NCBI taxonomy): Eukaryota > Metazoa > Chordata > Actinopteri > Myctophiformes > Myctophidae > Gymnoscopelus > Gymnoscopelus braueri. The sequence continues at coordinate 58,823,835 of NC_137604.1, forward strand.
CCGGCGCCGGCGGACACTGCCGACACTTCTGACATACTCACGCGTGCGGGGACACCTCCCCTACAACGCCACACTCTCGGATAAGCCAGAGAGATGTAAAAAAAAGTGTGGTGGACCGTCCAGTGAGGTCAGAGGTCAGAAAAGTGCAGTTTTCAGACAACGGTGGACACTGGACCGGCGCCGGCGGACACTGCCGACACTTCTGACATACGCACGCGTGCGGGGACACCTCCCCTACAACGCCACACTCTCGGATAAGCCCGAGAGATGTAAAAAACAGTGTGGCGGACCGTCCAGTGAGGTCAGAGGTCAGAAAAGTGCAGTTTTCAGACAACGGTGGACACTGGACCGGCGCCGGCGGACACTGCCGACACTTCTGACATACGCACGCGTGCGGGGACACCTCCCCTACAACGCCACACTCTCGGATAAGCCCGAGAGGTGTAGAGAAAAGTGTGGCGGACCGTCCAGTGAGGTCAGAGGTCAGAAAAGTGCAGTTTTCAGACAACGGTGGACACTGGACCGGCGCCGGCGGACACTGCCGACACTTCTGACATACGCACGCGTGCGGGGACACCTCCCCTACAACGCCAGACTCTCGGATAAGCCCGAGAGGTGTAAAGAAAAGTGTGGCGGACCGTCCAGTGAGGTCAGAGGTCAGAAAAGTGCAGTTTTCAGACAACGGTGGACACTGGACCGGCGCCGGCGGACACTGCCGACACTTCTGACATACGCACGCGTGCGGGGACACCTCCCCTACAACGCCAGACTCTCGGATAAGCCCGAGAGGTGTAAAGAAAAGTGTGGCGGACCGTCCAGTGAGGTCAGAGGTCAGAAAAGTGCAGTTTTCAGACAACGGTGGACACTGGACCGGCGCCGGCGGACACTGCCGACACTTCTGACATACGCACGCGTGCGGGGACACCTCCCCTACAACGCCACACTCTCGGATAAGCCAGAGAGATGTAAAAAAAAGTGTGGCGGACCGTCCAGTGAGGTCAGAGGTCAGAAAAGTGCAGTTTTCAGACAACGGTGGACACTGGACCGGCGCCGGCGGACACTGCCGACACTTCTGACATACGCACGCGTGCGGGGACACCTCCCCTACAACGCCACACTCTCGGATAAGCCCGAGAGATGTAAAAAAAAGTGTGGCGGACCGTCCAGTGAGGTCAGAGGTCAGAAAAGTGCAGTTTTCAGACAACGGTGGACACTGGACCGGCGCCGGCGGACACTGCCGACACTTCTGACATACGCACGCGTGCGGGGACACCTCCCCTACAACGCCACACTCTCGGATAAGCCCGAGAGATGTAAAAAACAGTGTGGCGGACCGTCCAGTGAGGTCAGAGGTCAGAAAAGTGCAGTTTTCAGACAACGGTGGACACTGGACCGGCGCCGGCGGACACTGCCGACACTTCTGACATACGCACGCGTGCGGGGACACCTCCCCTACAACGCCACACTCTCGGATAAGCCCGAGAGGTGTAAAGAAAAGTGTGGCGGACCGTCCAGTGAGGTCAGAGGTCAGAAAAGTGCAGTTTTCAGACAACGGTGGACACTGGACCGGCGCCGGCGGACACTGCCGACACTTCTGACATACGCACGCGTGCGGGGACACCTCCCCTACAACGCCAGACTCTCGGATAAGCCCGAGAGGTGTAAAGAAAAGTGTGGCGGACCGTCCAGTGAGGTCAGAGGTCAGAAAAGTGCAGTTTTCAGACAACGGTGGACACTGGACCGGCGCCGGCGGACACTGCCGACACTTTTGACATACGCACGCGTGCGGGGACACCTCCCCTATAACGCCACACTCTCGGATAAGCCAGAGAGATGTAAAAAAAAGTGTGGCGGACCGTCCAGTGAGGTCAGAGGTCAGAAAAGTGCAGTTTTCAGACAACGGTGGACACTGGACCAGCGCCGGCGGACACTGCCGACACTTCTGACATACGCACGCGTGCGGGGACACCTCCCCTACAACGCCAGACTCTCGGATAAGCCCGAGAGGTGTAAAGAAAAGTGTGGCGGACCGTCCAGTGAGGTCAGAGGTCAGAAAAGTGCAGTTTTCAGACAACGGTGGACACTGGACCGGCGCCGGCGGACACTGCCGACACTTCTGACATACGCACGCGTGCGGGGACACCTCCCCTACAACGCCAGACTCTCGGATAAGCCCGAGAGATGTTAAAAAAAGTGTGGCGGACCGTCCAGTGAGGTCAGAGGTCAGAAAAGTGCAGTTTTCAGACAACGGTTGACACTGGACCAGCGCCGGCGGACACTGCCGACACTTCTGACATACGCACGCGTGCGGGGACACCTCCCCTACAACGCCAGACTCTCGGATAAGCCCGAGAGGTGTAAAGAAAAGTGTGGCGGACCGTCCAGTGAGGTCAGAGGTCAGAAAAGTGCAGTTTTCAGACAACGGTGGACACTGGACCGGCGCCGGCGGACACTGCCGACACTTCTGACATACGCACGCGTGCGGGGACACCTCCCCTACAACGCCAAACTCTCGGATAAGCCAGAGAGATGTAAAAAAAAGTGTGGCGGACCGTCCAGTGAGGTCAGAGGTCAGAAAAGTGCAGTTTTCAGACAACGGTGGACACTGGACCGGCGCCGGCGGACACTGCCGACACTTCTGACATACGCACGCGTGCGGGGACACCTCCCCTACAACGCCACACTCTCGGATAAGCCCGAGAGATGTAAAAAAAAGTGTGGCGGACCGTCCAGTGAGGTCAGAGGTCAGAAAAGTGCAGTTTTCAGACAACGGTGGACACTGGACCGGCGCCGGCGGACACTGCCGACACTTCTGACATACGCACGCGTGCGGGGACACCTCCCCTACAACGCCACACTCTCGGATAAGCCCGAGAGATGTAAAAAACAGTGTGGCGGACCGTCCAGTGAGGTCAGAGGTCAGAAAAGTGCAGTTTTCAGACAACGGTGGACACTGGACCGGCGCCGGCGGACACTGCCGACACTTCTGACATACGCACGCGTGCGGGGACACCTCCCCTACAACGCCACACTCTCGGATAAGCCCGAGAGGTGTAAAGAAAAGTGTGGCGGACCGTCCAGTGAGGTCAGAAAAGTGCAGTTTTCAGACAACGGTGGACACTGGACCGGCGCCGGCGGACACTGCCGACACTTCTGACATACGCACGCGTGCGGGGACACCTCCCCTACAACGCCACACTCTCGGATAAGCCCGAGAGGTGTAAAGAAAAGTGTGGCGGACCGTCCAGTGAGGTCAGAGGTCAGAAAAGTGCAGTTTTCAGACAACGGTGGACACTGGACCGGCGCCGGCGGACACTGCCGACACTTCTGACATACGCACGCGTGCGGGGACACCTCCCCTACAACGCCAAACTCTCGGATAAGCCCGAGAGATGTAAAAAAAAGTGTGGCGGACCGTCCAGTGAGGTCAGAGGTCAGAAAAGTGCCGTTTTCAGACAACAGTGGACACTGGACCGGCGCCGGCGGACACTGCCGACACTTCTGACATACGCACGCGTGCGGGGACACCTCCCCTACAACGCCAGACTCTTGGATAAGCCCGAGAGGTGTAAAGAAAAGTGTGGCGGACCGTCCAGTGAGGTCAGAGGTCAGAAAAGTGCAGTTTTCAGACAACGGTGGACACTGGACCGGCGCCGGCGGACACTGCCGACACTTCTGACATACTCACGCGTGCGGGGACACCTCCCCTACAACGCCACACTCTCGGATAAGCCAGAGAGATGTAAAAAAAAGTGTGGTGGACCGTCCAGTGAGGTCAGAGGTCAGAAAAGTGCATTTTTCAGACAACGGTGGACACTGGACCGGCGCCGGCGGACACTGCCGACACTTCTGACATACGCACGCGTGCGGGGACACCTCCCCTACAACGCCACACTCTCGGATAAGCCCGAGAGATGTAAAAAACAGTGTGGCGGACCGTCCAGTGAGGTCAGAGGTCAGAAAAGTGCAGTTTTCAGACAACGGTGGACACTGGACCGGCGCCGGCGGACACTGCCGACACTTCTGACATACGCACGCGTGCGGGGACACCTCCCCTACAACGCCACACTCTCGGATAAGCCCGAGAGGTGTAAAGAAAAGTGTGGCGGACCGTCCAGTGAGGTCAGAGGTCAGAAAAGTGCAGTTTTCAGACAACGGTGGACACTGGACCGGCGCCGGCGGACACTGCCGACACTTCTGACATACGCACGCGTGCGGGGACACCTCCCCTACAACGCCAGACTCTCGGATAAGCCCGAGAGGTGTAAAGAAAAGTGTGGCGGACCGTCCAGTGAGGTCAGAGGTCAGAAAAGTGCAGTTTTCAGACAACGGTGGACACTGGACCGGCGCCGGCGGACACTGCCGACACTTCTGACATACGCACGCGTGCGGGGACACCTCCCCTACAACGCCACACTCTCGGATAAGCCAGAGAGATGTAAAAAAAAGTGTGGCGGACCGTCCAGTGAGGTCAGAGGTCAGAAAAGTGCAGTTTTCAGACAACGGTGGACACTGGACCGGCGCCGGCGGACACTGCCGACACTTCTGACATACGCACGCGTGCGGGGACACCTCCCCTACAACGCCAGACTCTCGGATAAGCCCGAGAGGTGTAAAGAAAAGTGTGGCGGACCGTCCAGTGAGGTCAGAGGTCAGAAAAGTGCAGTTTTCAGACAACGGTGGACACTGGACCGGCGCCGGCGGACACTGCCGACACTTCTGACATACGCACGCGTGCGGGGACACCTCCCCTACAACGCCACACTCTCGGATAAGCCAGAGAGATGTAAAAAAAAGTGTGGCGGACCGTCCAGTGAGGTCAGAGGTCAGAAAAGTGCAGTTTTCAGACAACGTTGGACACTGGACCGGCGCCGGCGGACACTGCCGACACTTCTGACATACGCACGCGTGCGGGGACACCTCCCCTACAACGCCACACTCTCGGATAAGCCCGAGAGATGTAAAAAAAAGTGAGGCGGACCGTCCAGTGAGGTCAGAGGTCAGAAAAGTGCAGTTTTCAGACAACGGTTGACACTGGACCAGCGCCGGCGGACACTGCCGACACTTCTGACATACGCACGCGTGCGGGGACACCTCCCCTACAACGCCAGACTCTCGGATAAGCCCGAGAGGTGTAAAGAAAAGTGTGGCGGACCGTCCAGTGAGGTCAGAGGTCAGAAAAGTGCAGTTTTCAGACAACGGTGGACACTGGACCGGCGCCGGCGGACACTGCCGACACTTCTGACATACGCACGCGTGCGGGGACACCTCCCCTACAACGCCACACTCTCGGATAAGCCAGAGAGATGTAAAAAAAAGTGTGGCGGACCGTCCAGTGAGGTCAGAGGTCAGAAAAGTGCAGTTTTCAGACAACGGTGGACACTGGACCGGCGCCGGCGGACACTGCCGACACTTCTGACATACGCACGCGTGCGGGGACACCTCCCCTACAACGCCACACTCTCGGATAAGCCCGAGAGATGTAAAAAAAAGTGTGGCGGACCGTCCAGTGAGGTCAGAGGTCAGAAAAGTGCAGTTTTCAGACAACGGTGGACACTGGACCGGCGCCGGCGGACACTGCCGACACTTCTGACATACGCACGCGTGCGGGGACACCTCCCCTACAACGCCACACTCTCGGATAAGCCCGAGAGATGTAAAAAACAGTGTGGCGGACCGTCCAGTGAGGTCAGAGGTCAGAAAAGTGCAGTTTTCAGACAACGGTGGACACTGGACCGGCGCCGGCGGACACTGCCGACACTTCTGACATACGCACGCGTGCGGGGACACCTCCCCTACAACGCCACACTCTCGGATAAGCCCGAGAGGTGTAAAGAAAAGTGTGGCGGACCGTCCAGTGAGGTCAGAAAAGTGCAGTTTTCAGACAACGGTGGACACTGGACCGGCGCCGGCGGACACTGCCGACACTTCTGACATACGCACGCGTGCGGGGACACCTCCCCTACAACGCCACACTCTCGGATAAGCCCGAGAGGTGTAAAGAAAAGTGTGGCGGACCGTCCAGTGAGGTCAGAGGTCAGAAAAGTGCAGTTTTCAGACAACGGTGGACACTGGACCGGCGCCGGCGGACACTGCCGACACTTTTGACATACGCACGCGTGCGGGGACACCTCCCCTATAACGCCACACTCTCGGATAAGCCAGAGAGATGTAAAAAAAAGTGTGGCGGACCGTCCAGTGAGGTCAGAGGTCAGAAAAGTGCAGTTTTCAGACAACGGTGGACACTGGACCAGCGCCGGCGGACACTGCCGACACTTCTGACATACGCACGCGTGCGGGGACACCTCCCCTACAACGCCAGACTCTCGGATAAGCCCGAGAGGTGTAAAGAAAAGTGTGGCGGACCGTCCAGTGAGGTCAGAGGTCAGAAAAGTGCAGTTTTCAGACAACGGTGGACACTGGACCGGCGCCGGCGGACACTGCCGACACTTCTGACATACGCACGCGTGCGGGGACACCTCCCCTACAACGCCAGACTCTCGGATAAGCCCGAGAGATGTAAAAAAAAGTGTGGCGGACCGTCCAGTGAGGTCAGAGGTCAGAAAAGTGCAGTTTTCAGACAACGGTTGACACTGGACCAGCGCCGGCGGACACTGCCGACACTTCTGACATACGCACGCGTGCGGGGACACCTCCCCTACAACGCCAGACTCTCGGATAAGCCCGAGAGGTGTAAAGAAAAGTGTGGCGGACCGTCCAGTGAGGTCAGAGGTCAGAAAAGTGCAGTTTTCAGACAACGGTGGACACTGGACCGGCGCCGGCGGACACTGCCGACACTTCTGACATACGCACGCGTGCGGGGACACCTCCCCTACAACGCCAAACTCTCGGATAAGCCAGAGAGATGTAAAAAAAAGTGTGGCGGACCGTCCAGTGAGGTCAGAGGTCAGAAAAGTGCAGTTTTCAGACAACGGTGGACACTGGACCGGCGCCGGCGGACACTGCCGACACTTCTGACATACGCACGCGTGCGGGGACACCTCCCCTACAACGCCACACTCTCGGATAAGCCCGAGAGATGTAAAAAAAAGTGTGGCGGACCGTCCAGTGAGGTCAGAGGTCAGAAAAGTGCAGTTTTCAGACAACGGTGGACACTGGACCGGCGCCGGCGGACACTGCCGACACTTCTGACATACGCACGCGTGCGGGGACACCTCCCCTACAACGCCACACTCTCGGATAAGCCCGAGAGATGTAAAAAACAGTGTGGCGGACCGTCCAGTGAGGTCAGAGGTCAGAAAAGTGCAGTTTTCAGACAACGGTGGACACTGGACCGGCGCCGGCGGACACTGCCGACACTTTTGACATACGCACGCGTGCGGGGACACCTCCCCTACAACGCCACACTCTCGGATAAGCCCGAGAGGTGTAAAGAAAAGTGTGGCGGACCGTCCAGTGAGGTCAGAAAAGTGCAGTTTTCAGACAACGGTGGACACTGGACCGGCGCCGGCGGACACTGCCGACACTTCTGACATACGCACGCGTGCGGGGACACCTCCCCTACAACGCCACACTCTCGGATAAGCCCGAGAGGTGTAAAGAAAAGTGTGGCGGACCGTCCAGTGAGGTCAGAGGTCAGAAAAGTGCAGTTTTCAGACAACGGTGGACACTGGACCGGCGCCGGCGGACACTGCCGACACTTCTGACATACGCACGCGTGCGGGGACACCTCCCCTACAACGCCAAACTCTCGGATAAGCCCGAGAGATGTAAAAAAAAGTGTGGCGGACCGTCCAGTGAGGTCAGAGGTCAGAAAAGTGCCGTTTTCAGACAACAGTGGACACTGGACCGGCGCCGGCGGACACTGCCGACACTTCTGACATACGCACGCGTGCGGGGACACCTCCCCTACAACGCCAGACTCTTGGATAAGCCCGAGAGGTGTAAAGAAAAGTGTGGCGGACCGTCCAGTGAGGTCAGAGGTCAGAAAAGTGCAGTTTTCAGACAACGGTGGACACTGGACCGGCGCCGGCGGACACTGCCGACACTTCTGACATACTCACGCGTGCGGGGACACCTCCCCTACAACGCCACACTCTCGGATAAGCCAGAGAGATGTAAAAAAAAGTGTGGTGGACCGTCCAGTGAGGTCAGAGGTCAGAAAAGTGCATTTTTCAGACAACGGTGGACACTGGACCGGCGCCGGCGGACACTGCCGACACTTCTGACATACGCACGCGTGCGGGGACACCTCCCCTACAACGCCACACTCTCGGATAAGCCCGAGAGATGTAAAAAACAGTGTGGCGGACCGTCCAGTGAGGTCAGAGGTCAGAAAAGTGCAGTTTTCAGACAACGGTGGACACTGGACCGGCGCCGGCGGACACTGCCGACACTTCTGACATACGCACGCGTGCGGGGACACCTCCCCTACAACGCCACACTCTCGGATAAGCCCGAGAGGTGTAAAGAAAAGTGTGGCGGACCGTCCAGTGAGGTCAGAGGTCAGAAAAGTGCAGTTTTCAGACAACGGTGGACACTGGACCGGCGCCGGCGGACACTGCCGACACTTCTGACATACGCACGCGTGCGGGGACACCTCCCCTACAACGCCAGACTCTCGGATAAGCCCGAGAGGTGTAAAGAAAAGTGTGGCGGACCGTCCAGTGAGGTCAGAGGTCAGAAAAGTGCAGTTTTCAGACAACGGTGGACACTGGACCGGCGCCGGCGGACACTGCCGACACTTCTGACATACGCACGCGTGCGGGGACACCTCCCATACAACGCCACACTCTCGGATAAGCCAGAGAGATGTAAAAAAAAGTGTGGCGGACCGTCCAGTGAGGTCAGAGGTCAGAAAAGTGCAGTTTTCAGACAACGGTGGACACTGGACCGGCGCCGGCGGACACTGCCGACACTTCTGACATACGCACGCGTGCGGGGACACCTCCCCTACAACGCCAGACTCTCGGATAAGCCCGAGAGGTGTAAAGAAAAGTGTGGCGGACCGTCCAGTGAGGTCAGAGGTCAGAAAAGTGCAGTTTTCAGACAACGGTGGACACTGGACCGGCGCCGGCGGACACTGCCGACACTTCTGACATACGCACGCGTGCGGGGACACCTCCCCTACAACGCCACACTCTCGGATAAGCCAGAGAGATGTAAAAAAAAGTGTGGCGGACCGTCCAGTGAGGTCAGAGGTCAGAAAAGTGCAGTTTTCAGACAACGTTGGACACTGGACCGGCGCCGGCGGACACTGCCGACACTTCTGACATACGCACGCGTGCGGGGACACCTCCCCTACAACGCCACACTCTCGGATAAGCCCGAGAGATGTAAAAAAAAGTGTGGCGGACCGTCCAGTGAGGTCAGAGGTCAGAAAAGTGCAGTTTTCAGACAACGGTTGACACTGGACCAGCGCCGGCGGACACTGCCGACACTTCTGACATACGCACGCGTGCGGGGACACCTCCCCTACAACGCCAGACTCTCGGATAAGCCCGAGAGGTGTAAAGAAAAGTGTGGCGGACCGTCCAGTGAGGTCAGAGGTCAGAAAAGTGCAGTTTTCAGACAACGGTGGACACTGGACCGGCGCCGGCGGACACTGCCGACACTTCTGACATACGCACGCGTGCGGGGACACCTCCCCTACAACGCCACACTCTCGGATAAGCCAGAGAGATGTAAAAAAAAGTGTGGCGGACCGTCCAGTGAGGTCAGAGGTCAGAAAAGTGCAGTTTTCAGACAACGGTGGACACTGGACCGGCGCCGGCGGACACTGCCGACACTTCTGACATACGCACGCGTGCGGGGACACCTCCCCTACAACGCCACACTCTCGGATAAGCCCGAGAGATGTAAAAAAAAGTGTGGCGGACCGTCCAGTGAGGTCAGAGGTCAGAAAAGTGCAGTTTTCAGACAACGGTGGACACTGGACCGGCGCCGGCGGACACTGCCGACACTTCTGACATACGCACGCGTGCGGGGACACCTCCCCTACAACGCCACACTCTCGGATAAGCCCGAGAGATGTAAAAAACAGTGTGGCGGACCGTCCAGTGAGGTCAGAGGTCAGAAAAGTGCAGTTTTCAGACAACGGTGGACACTGGACCGGCGCCGGCGGACACTGCCGACACTTCTGACATACGCACGCGTGCGGGGACACCTCCCCTACAACGCCACACTCTCGGATAAGCCCGAGAGGTGTAAAGAAAAGTGTGGCGGACCGTCCAGTGAGGTCAGAAAAGTGCAGTTTTCAGACAACGGTGGACACTGGACCGGCGCCGGCGGACACTGCCGACACTTCTGACATACGCACGCGTGCGGGGACACCTCCCCTACAACGCCACACTCTCGGATAAGCCCGAGAGGTGTAAAGAAAAGTGTGGCGGACCGTCCAGTGAGGTCAGAGGTCAGAAAAGTGCAGTTTTCAGACAACGGTGGACACTGGACCGGCGCCGGCGGACACTGCCGACACTTCTGACATACGCACGCGTGCGGGGACACCTCCCCTACAACGCCAAACTCTCGGATAAGCCCGAGAGATGTAAAAAAAAGTGTGGCGGACCGTCCAGTGAGGTCAGAGGTCAGAAAAGTGCCGTTTTCAGACAACAGTGGACACTGGACCGGCGCCGGCGGACACTGCCGACACTTCTGACATACGCACGCGTGCGGGGACACCTCCCCTACAACGCCACACTCTCGGATAAGCCCGAGAGGTGTAAAGAAAAGTGTGGCGGACCGTCCAGTGAGGTCAGAGGTCAGAAAAGTGCAGTTTTCAGACAACGGTGGACACTGGACCGGCACCGGCGGACACTGCCGACACTTCTGACATACGCACGCGTGCGGGGACACCTCCCCTACAACGCCACACTCTCGGATAAGCCCGAGAGATGTAAAAAACAGTGTGGCGGACCGTCCAGTGAGGTCAGAGGTCAGAAAAGTGCAGTTTTCAGACAACGGTGGACACTGGACCGGCGCCGGCGGACACTGCCGACACTTCTGACATACGCACGCGTGCGGGGACACCTCCCCTACAACGCCACACTCTCGGATAAGCCCGAGAGGTGTAAAGAAAAGTGTGGCGGACCGTCCAGTGAGGTCAGAAAAGTGCAGTTTTCAGACAACGGTGGACACTGGACCGGCGCCGGCGGACACTGCCGACACTTCTGACATACGCACGCGTGCGGGGACACCTCCCCTACAACGCCACACTCTCGGATAAGCCCGAGAGGTGTAAAGAAAAGTGTGGCGGACCGTCCAGTGAGGTCAGAGGTCAGAAAAGTGCAGTTTTCAGACAACGGTGGACACTGGACCGGCGCCGGCGGACACTGCCGACACTTCTGACATACGCACGCGTGCGGGGACACCTCCCCTACAACGCCAAACTCTCGGATAAGCCCGAGAGATGTAAAAAAAAGTGTGGCGGACCGTCCAGTGAGGTCAGAGGTCAGAAAAGTGCCGTTTTCAGACAACAGTGGACACTGGACCGGCGCCGGCGGACACTGCCGACACTTCTGACATACGCACGCGTGCGGGGACACCTCCCCTACAACGCCACACTCTCGGATAAGCCCGAGAGGTGTAAAGAAAAGTGTGGCGGACCGTCCAGTGAGGTCAGAGGTCAGAAAAGTGCAGTTTTCAGACAACGGTGGACACTGGACCGGCACCGGCGGACACTGCCGACACTTCTGACATACGCACGCGTGCGGGGACACCTCCCCTACAACGCCAGTCTCTCGGATAAGCCCGAGAGGTGTAAAGAAAAGTGTGGCGGACCGTCCAGTGAGGTCAGAGGTCAGAAAAGTGCAGTTTTCAGACAACGGTGGACACTGGACCGGCGCCGGGGGACATTGCCGACACTTCTGACATACGCACGCGTGCGGGGACACCTCCCCTACAACGCCAAACTCTCGGATAAGCCCGAGAGATGTAAAAAAAAGTGTGGCGGACCGTCCAGTGAGGTCAGAGGTCAGAAAAGTGCCGTTTTCAGACAACAGTGGACACTGGACCGGCGCCGGCGGACACTGCCGACACTTCTGACATACGCACGCGTGCGGGGACACCTCCCCTACAACGCCACACTCTCGGATAAGCCCGAGAGGTGTAAAGAAAAGTGTGGCGGACCGTCCAGTGAGGTCAGAGGTCAGAAAAGTGCAGTTTTCAGACAACGGTGGACACTGGACCGGCGCCGGCGGACACTGCCGACACTTCTGACATACGCACGCGTGCGGGGACACCTCCCCTACAACGCCACACTCTCGGATAAGCCCGAGAGGTGTAAAGAAAAGTGTGGCGGACCGTCCAGTGAGGTCAGAGGTCAGAAAAGTGCAGTTTTCAGACAACGGTGGACACTGGACCGGCGCCGGCGGACACTGCCGACACTTCTGACATACGCACGCGTGCGGGGACACCTCCCCTACAACGCCAGACTCTCGGATAAGCCCGAGAGGTGTAAAGAAAAGTGTGGCGGACCGTCCAGTGAGGTCAGAGGTCAGAAAAGTGCAGTTTTCAGACAACGGTGGACACTGGACCGGCGCCGGCGGACACTGCCGACACTTTTGACATACGCACGCGTGCGGGGACACCTCCCCTATAACGCCACACTCTCGGATAAGCCAGAGAGATGTAAAAAAAAGTGTGGCGGACCGTCCAGTGAGGTCAGAGGTCAGAAAAGTGCAGTTTTCAGACAACGGTGGACACTGGACCAGCGCCGGCGGACACTGCCGACACTTCTGACATACGCACGCGTGCGGGGACACCTCCCCTACAACGCCAGACTCTCGGATAAGCCCGAGAGGTGTAAAGAAAAGTGTGGCGGACCGTCCAGTGAGGTCAGAGGTCAGAAAAGTGCAGTTTTCAGACAACGGTGGACACTGGACCGGCGCCGGCGGACACTGCCGACACTTCTGACATACGCACGCGTGTGGGGACACCTCCCCTACAACGCCAGACTCTCGGATAAGCCCGAGAGATGTAAAAAAAAGTGTGGCGGACCGTCCAGTGAGGTCAGAGGTCAGAAAAGTGCAGTTTTCAGACAACGGTTGACACTGGACCAGCGCCGGCGGACACTGCCGACACTTCTGACATACGCACGCGTGCGGGGACACCTCCCCTACAACGCCAGACTCTCGGATAAGCCCGAGAGGTGTAAAGAAAAGTGTGGCGGACCGTCCAGTGAGGTCAGAGGTCAGAAAAGTGCAGTTTTCAGACAACGGTGGACACTGGACCGGCGCCGGCGGACACTGCCGACACTTCTGACATACGCACGCGTGCGGGGACACCTCCCCTACAACGCCACACTCTCGGATAAGCCAGAGAGATGTAAAAAAAAGTGTGGCGGACCGTCCAGTGAGGTCAGAGGTCAGAAAAGTGCAGTTTTCAGACAACGGTGGACACTGGACCGGCGCCGGCGGACACTGCCGACACTTCTGACATACGCACGCGTGCGGGGACACCTCCCCTACAACGCCACACTCTCGGATAAGCCCGAGAGATGTAAAAAAAAGTGTGGCGGACCGTCCAGTGAGGTCAGAGGTCAGAAAAGTGCAGTTTTCAGACAACGGTGGACACTGGACCGGCGCCGGCGGACACTGCCGACACTTCTGACATACGCACGCGTGCGGGGACACCTCCCCTACAACGCCACACTCTCGGATAAGCCCGAGAGATGTAAAAAACAGTGTGGCGGACCGTCCAGTGAGGTCAGAGGTCAGAAAAGTGCAGTTTTCAGACAACGGTGGACACTGGACCGGCGCCGGCGGACACTGCCGACACTTCTGACATACGCACGCGTGCGGGGACACCTCCCCTACAACGCCACACTCTCGGATAAGCCCGAGAGGTGTAAAGAAAAGTGTGGCGGACCGTCCAGTGAGGTCAGAGGTCAGAAAAGTGCAGTTTTCAGACAACGGTGGACACTGGACCGGCGCCGGCGGACACTGCCGACACTTCTGACATACGCACGCGTGCGGGGACACCTCCCCTACAACGCCAGACTCTCGGATAAGCCCGAGAGGTGTAAAGAAAAGTGTGGCGGACCGTCCAGTGAGGTCAGAGGTCAGAAAAGTGCAGTTTTCAGACAACGGTGGACACTGGACCGGCGCCGGCGGACACTGCCGACACTTCTGACATACGCACGCATGCGGGGACACCTCCCCTATAACGCCACACTCTCGGATAAGCCAGAGAGATGTAAAAAAAAGTGTGGCGGACCGTCCAGTGAGGTCAGAGGTCAGAAAAGTGCAGTTTTCAGACAACGGTGGACACTGGACCGGCGCCGGCGGACACTGCCGACACTTCTGACATACGCACGCGTGCGGGGACACCTCCCCTACAACGCCACACTCTCGGATAAGCCCGAGAGATGTAAAAAAAAGTGTGGCGGACCGTCCAGTGAGGTCAGAGGTCAGAAAAGTGCAGTTTTCAGACAACGGTGGACACTGGACCGGCGCCGGCGGACACTGCCGACACTTCTGACATACGCACGCGTGCGGGGACACCTCCCCTACAACGCCACACTCTCGGATAAGCCCGAGAGATGTAAAAAAAAGTGTGGCGGACCGTCCAGTGAGGTCAGAGGTCAGAAAAGTGCAGTTTTCAGACAACGGTGGACACTGGACCAGCGCCGGCGGACACTGCCGACACTTCTGACATACGCACGCGTGCGGGGACACCTCCCCTACAACGCCAGACTCTCGGATAAGCCCGAGAGGTGTAAAGAAAAGTGTGGCGGACCGTCCAGTGAGGTCAGAGGTCAGAAAAGTGCAGTTTTCAGACAACGGTGGACACTGGACCGGCGCCGGCGGACACTGCCGACACTTCTGACATACGCACGCGTGCGGGGACACCTCCCCTACAACGCCACACTCTCGGATAAGCCAGAGAGATGTAAAAAAAAGTGTGGCGGACCGTCCAGTGAGGTCAGAGGTCAGAAAAGTGCAGTTTTCAGACAACGGTGGACACTGGACCGGCGCCGGCGGACACTGCCGACACTTCTGACATACGCACGCGTGCGGGGACACCTCCCCTACAACGCCACACTCTCGGATAAGCCCGAGAGATGTAAAAAAAAGTGTGGCGGACCGTCCAGTGAGGTCAGAGGTCAGAAAAGTGCAGTTTTCAGACAACGGTGGACACTGGACCGGCGCCGGCGGACACTGCCGACACTTCTGACATACGCACGCGTGCGGGGACACCTCCCCTACAACGCCACACTCTCGGATAAGCCCGAGAGATGTAAAAAACAGTGTGGCGGACCGTCCAGTGAGGTCAGAGGTCAGAAAAGTGCAGTTTTCAGACAACGGTGGACACTGGACCGGCGCCGGCGGACACTGCCGACACTTCTGACATACGCACGCGTGCGGGGACACCTCCCCTACAACGCCACACTCTCGGATAAGCCCGAGAGGTGTAAAGAAAAGTGTGGCGGACCGTCCAGTGAGGTCAGAGGTCAGAAAAGTGCAGTTTTCAGACAACGGTGGACACTGGACCGGCGCCGGCGGACACTGCCGACACTTCTGACATACGCACGCGTGCGGGGACACCTCCCCTACAACGCCAGACTCTCGGATAAGCCCGAGAGGTGTAAAGAAAAGTGTGGCGGACCGTCCAGTGAGGTCAGAGGTCAGAAAAGTGCAGTTTTCAGACAACGGTGGACACTGGACCGGCGCCGGCGGACACTGCCGACACTTTTGACATACGCACGCGTGCGGGGACACCTCCCCTATAACGCCACACTCTCGGATAAGCCAGAGAGATGTAAAAAAAAGTGTGGCGGACCGTCCAGTGAGGTCAGAGGTCAGAAAAGTGCAGTTTTCAGACAACGGTGGACACTGGACCGGCGCCGGCGGACACTGCCGACACTTCTGACATACGCACGCGTGCGGGGACACCTCCCCTACAACGCCACACTCTCGGATAAGCCCGAGAGATGTAAAAAAAAGTGTGGCGGACCGTCCAGTGAGGTCAGAGGTCAGAAAAGTGCAGTTTTCAGACAACGGTGGACACTGGACCAGCGCCGGCGGACACTGCCGACACTTCTGACATACGCACGCGTGCGGGGACACCTCCCCTACAACGCCAGACTCTCGGATAAGCCCGAGAGGTGTAAAGAAAAGTGTGGCGGACCGTCCAGTGAGGTCAGAGGTCAGAAAAGTGCAGTTTTCAGACAACGGTGGACACTGGACCGGCGCCGGCGGACACTGCCGACACTTCTGACATACTCACGCGTGCGGGGACACCTCCCCTACAACGCCACACTCTCGGATAAGCCAAAGAGATGTAAAAAAAAGTGTGGTGGACCGTCCAGTGAGGTCAGAGGTCAGAAAAGTGCAGTTTTCAGACAACGGTGGACACTGGACCGGCGCCGGCGGACACTGCCGACACTTCTGACATACGCACGCGTGCGGGGACACCTCCCCTACAACGCCACACTCTCGGATAAGCCCGAGAGATGTAAAAAACAGTGTGGCGGACCGTCCAGTGAGGTCAGAGGTCAGAAAAGTGCAGTTTTCAGACAACGGTGGACACTGGACCGGCGCCGGCGGACACTGCCGACACTTCTGACATACGCACGCGTGCGGGGACACCTCCCCTACAACGCCACACTCTCGGATAAGCCCGAGAGGTGTAAAGAAAAGTGTGGCGGACCGTCCAGTGAGGTCAGAGGTCAGAAAAGTGCAGTTTTCAGACAACGGTGGACACTGGACCGGCGCCGGCGGACACTGCCGACACTTCTGACATACGCACGCGTGCGGGGACACCTCCCCTACAACGCCAGACTCTCGGATAAGCCCGAGAGGTGTAAAGAAAAGTGTGGCGGACCGTCCAGTGAGGTCAGAGGTCAGAAAAGTGCAGTTTTCAGACAACGGTGGACACTGGACCGGCGCCGGCGGACACTGCCGACACTTCTGACATACGCACGCGTGCGGGGACACCTCCCCTACAACGCCACACTCTCGGATAAGCCAGAGAGATGTAAAAAAAAGTGTGGCGGACCGTCCAGTGAGGTCAGAGGTCAGAAAAGTGCAGTTTTCAGACAACGGTGGACACTGGACCGGCGCCGGCGGACACTGCCGACACTTTTGACATACGCACGCGTGCGGGGACACCTCCCCTATAACGCCACACTCTCGGATAAGCCAGAGAGATGTAAAAAAAAGTGTGGCGGACCGTCCAGTGAGGTCAGAGGTCAGAAAAGTGCAGTTTTCAGACAACGGTGGACACTGGACCGGCGCCGGCGGACACTGCCGACACTTCTGACATACGCACGCGTGCGGGGACACCTCCCCTACAACGCCACACTCTCGGATAAGCCCGAGAGATGTAAAAAAAAGTGTGGCGGACCGTCCAGTGAGGTCAGAGGTCAGAAAAGTGCAGTTTTCAGACAACGGTGGACACTGGACCAGCGCCGGCGGACACTGCCGACACTTCTGACATACGCACGCGTGCGGGGACACCTCCCCTACAACGCGAGACTCTCGGATAAGCCCGAGAGGTGTAAAGAAAAGTGTGGCGGACCGTCCAGTGAGGTCAGAGGTCCGAAAAGTGCAGTTTTCAGACAACGGTGGACACTGGACCGGCGCCGGCGGACACTGCCGACACTTCTGACATACTCACGCGTGCGGGGACACCTCCCCTACAACGCCACACTCTCGGATAAGCCAGAGAGATGTAAAAAAAAGTGTGGTGGACCGTCCAGTGAGGTCAGAGGTCAGAAAAGTGCAGTTTTCAGACAACGGTGGACACTGGACCGGCGCCGGCGGACACTGCCGACACTTCTGACATACGCACGCGTGCGGGGACACCTCCCCTACAACGCCACACTCTCGGATAAGCCCGAGAGATGTAAAAAACAGTGTGGCGGACCGTCCAGTGAGGTCAGAGGTCAGAAAAGTGCAGTTTTCAGACAACGGTGGACACTGGACCGGCGCCGGCGGACACTGCCGACACTTCTGACATACGCACGCGTGCGGGGACACCTCCCCTACAACGCCACACTCTCGGATAAGCCCGAGAGGTGTAAAGAAAAGTGTGGCGGACCGTCCAGTGAGGTCAGAGGTCAGAAAAGTGCAGTTTTCAGACAACGGTGGACACTGGACCGGCGCCGGCGGACACTGCCGACACTTCTGACATACGCACGCGTGCGGGGACACCTCCCCTACAACGCCAGACTCTCGGATAAGCCCGAGAGGTGTAAAGAAAAGTGTGGCGGACCGTCCAGTGAGGTCAGAGGTCAGAAAAGTGCAGTTTTCAGACAACGGTGGACACTGGACCGGCGCCGGCGGACACTGCCGACACTTCTGACATACGCACGCGTGCGGGGACACCTCCCCTACAACGCCACACTCTCGGATAAGCCAGAGAGATGTAAAAAAAAGTGTGGCGGACCGTCCAGTGAGGTCAGAGGTCAGAAAAGTGCAGTTTTCAGACAACGGTGGACACTGGACCGGCGCCGGCGGACACTGCCGACACTTCTGACATACGCACGCGTGCGGGGACACCTCCCCTACAACGCCAGACTCTCGGATAAGCCCGAGAGGTGTAAAGAAAAGTGTGGCGGACCGTCCAGTGAGGTCAGAGGTCAGAAAAGTGCAGTTTTCAGACAACGGTGGACACTGGACCGGCGCCGGCGGACACTGCCGACACTTCTGACATACGCACGCGTGCGGGGACACCTCCCCTACAACGCCACACTCTCGGATAAGCCAGAGAGATGTAAAAAAAAGTGTGGCGGACCGTCCAGTGAGGTCAGAGGTCAGAAAAGTGCAGTTTTCAGACAACGGTGGACACTGGACCGGCGCCGGCGGACACTGCCGACACTTCTGACATACGCACGCGTGCGGGGACACCTCCCCTACAACGCCACACTCTCGGATAAGCCCGAGAGATGTAAAAAAAAGTGTGGCGGACCGTCCAGTGAGGTCAGAGGTCAGAAAAGTGCAGTTTTCAGACAACGGTTGACACTGGACCATCGCCGGCGGACACTGCCGACACTTCTGACATACGCACGCGTGCGGGGACACCTCCCCTACAACGCCAGACTCTCGGATAAGCCCGAGAGGTGTAAAGAAAAGTGTGGCGGACCGTCCAGTGAGGTCAGAGGTCAGAAAAGTGCAGTTTTCAGACAACGGTGGACACTGGACCGGCGCCGGCGGACACTGCCGACACTTCTGACATACGCACGCGTGCGGAGACACCTCCCCTACAACGCCACACTCTCGGATAAGCCAGAGAGATGTAAAAAAAAGTGTGGCGGACCGTCCAGTGAGGTCAGAGGTCAGAAAAGTGCAGTTTTCAGACAACGGTGGACACTGGACCGGCGCCGGCGGACACTGCCGACACTTCTGACATACGCACGCGTGCGGGGACACCTCCCCTACAACGCCACACTCTCGGATAAGCCCGAGAGATGTAAAAAAAAGTGTGGCGGACCGTCCAGTGAGGTCAGAGGTCAGAAAAGTGCAGTTTTCAGACAACGGTGGACACTGGACCGGCGCCGGCGGACACTGCCGACACTT
The DNA here is from genome assembly GCF_963280865.1 of Gymnoscopelus braueri. Classification (NCBI taxonomy): domain Eukaryota; kingdom Metazoa; phylum Chordata; class Actinopteri; order Myctophiformes; family Myctophidae; genus Gymnoscopelus; species Gymnoscopelus braueri. Next base: position 58,843,316 of record NC_137604.1, read on the forward strand.
CTGACATACGCACGCGTGCGGGGACACCTCCCCTACAACGCCACACTCTCGGATAAGCCCGAGAGATGTAAAAAACAGTGTGGCGGACCGTCCAGTGAGGTCAGAGGTCAGAAAAGTGCAGTTTTCAGACAACGGTGGACACTGGACCGGCGCCGGCGGACACTGCCGACACTTCTGACATACGCACGCGTGCGGGGACACCTCCCCTACAACGCCACACTCTCGGATAAGCCCGAGAGGTGTAAAGAAAAGTGTGGCGGACCGTCCAGTGAGGTCAGAAAAGTGCAGTTTTCAGACAACGGTGGACACTGGACCGGCGCCGGCGGACACTGCCGACACTTCTGACATACGCACGCGTGCGGGGACACCTCCCCTACAACGCCACACTCTCGGATAAGCCCGAGAGGTGTAAAGAAAAGTGTGGCGGACCGTCCAGTGAGGTCAGAGGTCAGAAAAGTGCAGTTTTCAGACAACGGTGGACACTGGACCGGCGCCGGCGGACACTGCCGACACTTCTGACATACGCACACGTGCGGGGACACCTCCCCTACAACGCCACACTCTCGGATAAGCCCGAGAGATGTAAAAAAAAGTGTGGCGGACCGTCCAGTGAGGTCAGAGGTCAGAAAAGTGCCGTTTTCAGACAACAGTGGACACTGGACCGGCGCCGGCGGACACTGCCGACACTTCTGACATACGCACGCGTGCGGGGACACCTCCCCTACAACGCCACACTCTCGGATAAGCCCGAGAGGTGTAAAGAAAAGTGTGGCGGACCGTCCAGTGAGGTCAGAGGTCAGAAAAGTGCAGTTTTCAGACAACGGTGGACACTGGACCGGCACCGGCGGACACTGCCGACACTTCTGACATACGCACGCGTGCGGGGACACCTCCCCTACAACGCCAGTCTCTCGGATAAGCCCGAGAGGTGTAAAGAAAAGTGTGGCGGACCGTCCAGTGAGGTCAGAGGTCAGAAAAGTGCAGTTTTCAGACAACGGTGGACACTGGACCGGCGCCGGGGGACACTGCCGACACTTCTGACATACGCACGCGTGCGGGGACACCTCCCCTACAACGCCACACTCTCGGATAAGCCCGAGAGATGTAAAAAAAAGTGTGGCGGACCGTCCAGTGAGATCAGAGGTCAGAAAAGTGCAGTTTTCAGACAACGGTGGACACTGGACCGGCGCCGGCGGACACTGGCGACACTTCTGACATACGCACGCGTGCGGGGACACCTCCCCTATAACGCCAGACTCTCGGATAAGCCCGAGAGGTGTAAAGAAAAGTGTGGCGGACCGTCCAGTGAGGTCAGAGGTCAGAAAAGTGCAGTTTTCAGACAACGGTGGACACTGGACCGGCGCCGGCGGACACTGCCGACACTTCTGACATACGCACGCGTGCGGGGACACCTCCCCTACAACGCCACACTCTCGGATAAGCCCGAGAGATGTAAAAAAAAGTGTGGCGGACCGTCCAGTGAGGTCAGAGGTCAGAAAAGTGCCGTTTTCAGACAACAGTGGACACTGGACCGGCGCCGGCGGACACTGCCGACACTTCTGACATACGCACGCGTGCGGGGACACCTCCCCTACAACGCCAAACTCTCGGATAAGCCCGAGAGGTGTAAAAAAAAGTGTGGCGGACCGTCCAGTGAGGTCAGAGGTCAGAAAAGTGCAGTTTTCAGACAACGGTGGACACTGGACCGGCGCCGGCGGACACTGCCGACACTTCTGACATACGCACGCGTGCGGGGACACCTCCCCTACAACGCCAGTCTCTCGGATAAGCCCGAGAGGTGTAAAGAAAAGTGTGGCGGACCGTCCAGTGAGGTCAGAGGTCAGAAAAGTGCAGTTTTCAGACAACGGTGGACACTGGACCGGCGCCGGGGGACACTGCCGACACTTCTGACATACGCACGCGTGCGGGGACACCTCCCCTACAACGCCACACTCTCGGATAAGCCAGAGAGATGTAAAAAAAAGTGTGGCGGACCGTCCAGTGAGGTCAGAGGTCAGAAAAGTGCAGTTTTCAGACAACGGTGGACACTGGACCGGCGCCGGCGGACACTGCCGACACTTCTGACATACGCACGCGTGCGGGGACACCTCCCCTACAACGCCACACTCTCGGATAAGCCCGAGAGATGTAAAAAAAAGTGTGGCGGACCGTCCAGTGAGGTCAGAGGTCAGAAAAGTGCAGTTTTCAGACAACGGTGGACACTGGACCGGCGCCGGCGGACACTGCCGACACTTCTGACATACGCACGCGTGCGGGGACACCTCCCCTACAACGCCACACTCTCGGATAAGCCCGAGAGATGTAAAAAACAGTGTGGCGGACCGTCCAGTGAGGTCAGAGGTCAGAAAAGTGCAGTTTTCAGACAACGGTGGACACTGGACCGGCGCCGGCGGACACTGCCGACACTTCTGACATACGCACGCGTGCGGGGACACCTCCCCTACAACGCCACACTCTCGGATAAGCCCGAGAGATGTAAAAAAAAGTGTGGCGGACCGTCCAGTGAGGTCAGAGGTCAGAAAAGTGCAGTTTTCAGACAACGGTGGACACTGGACCAGCGCCGGCGGACACTGCCGACACTTCTGACATACGCACGCGTGCGGGGACACCTCCCCTACAACGCCAGACTCTCGGATAAGCCCGAGAGGTGTAAAGAAAAGTGTGGCGGACCGTCCAGTGAGGTCAGAGGTCAGAAAAGTGCAGTTTTCAGACAACGGTGGACACTGGACCGGCGCCGGCGGACACTGCCGACACTTCTGACATACGCACGCGTGCGGGGACACCTCCCCTACAACGCCACACTCTCGGATAAGCCAGAGAGATGTAAAAAAAAGTGTGGCGGACCGTCCAGTGAGGTCAGAGGTCAGAAAAGTGCAGTTTTCAGACAACGGTGGACACTGGACCGGCGCCGGCGGACACTGCCGACACTTCTGACATACGCACGCGTGCGGGGACACCTCCCCTACAACGCCACACTCTCGGATAAGCCAGAGAGATGTAAAAAAAAGTGTGGCGGACCGTCCAGTGAGGTCAGAGGTCAGAAAAGTGCAGTTTTCAGACAACGGTGGACACTGGACCGGCGCCGGCGGACACTGCCGACACTTCTGACATACGCACGCGTGCGGGGACACCTCCCCTACAACGCCACACTCTCGGATAAGCCCGAGAGATGTAAAAAACAGTGTGGCGGACCGTCCAGTGAGGTCAGAGGTCAGAAAAGTGCCGTTTTCAGACAACAGTGGACACTGGACCGGCGCCGGCGGACACTGCCGACACTTCTGACATACGCACGCGTGCGGGGACACCTCCCCTACAACGCCACACTCTCGGATAAGCCCGAGAGGTGTAAAGAAAAGTGTGGCGGACCGTCCAGTGAGGTCAGAGGTCAGAAAAGTGCAGTTTTCAGACAACGGTGGACACTGGACCGGCACCGGCGGACACTGCCGACACTTCTGACATACGCACGCGTGCGGGGACACCTCCCCTACAACGCCAGTCTCTCGGATAAGCCCGAGAGGTGTAAAGAAAAGTGTGGCGGACCGTCCAGTGAGGTCAGAGGTCAGAAAAGTGCAGTTTTCAGACAACGGTGGACACTGGACCGGCGCCGGGGGACACTGCCGACACTTCTGACATACGCACGCGTGCGGGGACACCTCCCCTACAACGCCACACTCTCGGATAAGCCCGAGAGATGTAAAAAAAAGTGTGGCGGACCGTCCAGTGAGATCAGAGGTCAGAAAAGTGCAGTTTTCAGACAACGGTGGACACTGGACCGGCGCCGGCGGACACTGGCGACACTTCTGACATACGCACGCGTGCGGGGACACCTCCCCTATAACGCCAGACTCTCGGATAAGCCCGAGAGGTGTAAAGAAAAGTGTGGCGGACCGTCCAGTGAGGTCAGAGGTCAGAAAAGTGCAGTTTTCAGACAACGGTGGACACTGGACCGGCGCCGGCGGACACTGCCGACACTTCTGACATACGCACGCGTGCGGGGACACCTCCCCTACAACGCCACACTCTCGGATAAGCCCGAGAGATGTAAAAAAAAGTGTGGCGGACCGTCCAGTGAGGTCAGAGGTCAGAAAAGTGCCGTTTTCAGACAACAGTGGACACTGGACCGGCGCCGGCGGACACTGCCGACACTTCTGACATACGCACGCGTGCGGGGACACCTCCCCTACAACGCCAAACTCTCGGATAAGCCCGAGAGGTGTAAAAAAAAGTGTGGCGGACCGTCCAGTGAGGTCAGAGGTCAGAAAAGTGCAGTTTTCAGACAACGGTGGACACTGGACCGGCGCCGGCGGACACTGCCGACACTTCTGACATACGCACGCGTGCGGGGACACCTCCCCTACAACGCCAGTCTCTCGGATAAGCCCGAGAGGTGTAAAGAAAAGTGTGGCGGACCGTCCAGTGAGGTCAGAGGTCAGAAAAGTGCAGTTTTCAGACAACGGTGGACACTGGACCGGCGCCGGGGGACACTGCCGACACTTCTGACATACGCACGCGTGCGGGGACACCTCCCCTACAACGCCACACTCTCGGATAAGCCAGAGAGATGTAAAAAAAAGTGTGGCGGACCGTCCAGTGAGGTCAGAGGTCAGAAAAGTGCAGTTTTCAGACAACGGTGGACACTGGACCGGCGCCGGCGGACACTGCCGACACTTCTGACATACGCACGCGTGCGGGGACACCTCCCCTACAACGCCACACTCTCGGATAAGCCCGAGAGATGTAAAAAAAAGTGTGGCGGACCGTCCAGTGAGGTCAGAGGTCAGAAAAGTGCAGTTTTCAGACAACGGTGGACACTGGACCGGCGCCGGCGGACACTGCCGACACTTCTGACATACGCACGCGTGCGGGGACACCTCCCCTACAACGCCACACTCTCGGATAAGCCCGAGAGATGTAAAAAACAGTGTGGCGGACCGTCCAGTGAGGTCAGAGGTCAGAAAAGTGCAGTTTTCAGACAACGGTGGACACTGGACCGGCGCCGGCGGACACTGCCGACACTTCTGACATACGCACGCGTGCGGGGACACCTCCCCTACAACGCCACACTCTCGGATAAGCCCGAGAGATGTAAAAAAAAGTGTGGCGGACCGTCCAGTGAGGTCAGAGGTCAGAAAAGTGCAGTTTTCAGACAACGGTGGACACTGGACCAGCGCCGGCGGACACTGCCGACACTTCTGACATACGCACGCGTGCGGGGACACCTCCCCTACAACGCCAGACTCTCGGATAAGCCCGAGAGGTGTAAAGAAAAGTGTGGCGGACCGTCCAGTGAGGTCAGAGGTCAGAAAAGTGCAGTTTTCAGACAACGGTGGACACTGGACCGGCGCCGGCGGACACTGCCGACACTTCTGACATACGCACGCGTGCGGGGACACCTCCCCTACAACGCCACACTCTCGGATAAGCCCGAGAGATGTAAAAAACAGTGTGGCGGACCGTCCAGTGAGGTCAGAGGTCAGAAAAGTGCAGTTTTCAGACAACGGTGGACACTGGACCGGCGCCGGCGGACACTGCCGACACTTTTGACATACGCACGCGTGCGGGGACACCTCCCCTACAACGCCACACTCTCGGATAAGCCCGAGAGGTGTAAAGAAAAGTGTGGCGGACCGTCCAGTGAGGTCAGAAAAGTGCAGTTTTCAGACAACGGTGGACACTGGACCGGCGCCGGCGGACACTGCCGACACTTCTGACATACGCACGCGTGCGGGGACACCTCCCCTACAACGCCACACTCTCGGATAAGCCCGAGAGGTGTAAAGAAAAGTGTGGCGGACCGTCCAGTGAGGTCAGAGGTCAGAAAAGTGCAGTTTTCAGACAACGGTGGACACTGGACCGGCGCCGGCGGACACTGCCGACACTTCTGACATACGCACGCGTGCGGGGACACCTCCCCTACAACGCCACACTCTCGGATAAGCCCGAGAGATGTAAAAAACAGTGTGGCGGACCGTCCAGTGAGGTCAGAGGTCAGAAAAGTGCAGTTTTCAGACAACGGTGGACACTGGACCGGCGCCGGCGGACACTGCCGACACTTTTGACATACGCACGCGTGCGGGGACACCTCCCCTACAACGCCACACTCTCGGATAAGCCCGAGAGGTGTAAAGAAAAGTGTGGCGGACCGTCCAGTGAGGTCAGAAAAGTGCAGTTTTCAGACAACGGTGGACACTGGACCGGCGCCGGCGGACACTGCCGACACTTCTGACATACGCACGCGTGCGGGGACACCTCCCCTACAACGCCACACTCTCGGATAAGCCCGAGAGGTGTAAAGAAAAGTGTGGCGGACCGTCCAGTGAGGTCAGAGGTCAGAAAAGTGCAGTTTTCAGACAACGGTGGACACTGGACCGGCGCCGGCGGACACTGCCGACACTTCTGACATACGCACGCGTGCGGGGACACCTCCCCTACAACGCCAAACTCTCGGATAAGCCCGAGAGATGTAAAAAAAAGTGTGGCGGACCGTCCAGTGAGGTCAGAGGTCAGAAAAGTGCCGTTTTCAGACAACAGTGGACACTGGACCGGCGCCGGCGGACACTGCCGACACTTCTGACATACGCACGCGTGCGGGGACACCTCCCCTACAACGCCAGACTCTTGGATAAGCCCGAGAGGTGTAAAGAAAAGTGTGGCGGACCGTCCAGTGAGGTCAGAGGTCAGAAAAGTGCAGTTTTCAGACAACGGTGGACACTGGACCGGCGCCGGCGGACACTGCCGACACTTCTGACATACTCACGCGTGCGGGGACACCTCCCCTACAACGCCACACTCTCGGATAAGCCAGAGAGATGTAAAAAAAAGTGTGGTGGACCGTCCAGTGAGGTCAGAGGTCAGAAAAGTGCATTTTTCAGACAACGGTGGACACTGGACCGGCGCCGGCGGACACTGCCGACACTTCTGACATACGCACGCGTGCGGGGACACCTCCCCTACAACGCCACACTCTCGGATAAGCCCGAGAGATGTAAAAAACAGTGTGGCGGACCGTCCAGTGAGGTCAGAGGTCAGAAAAGTGCAGTTTTCAGACAACGGTGGACACTGGACCGGCGCCGGCGGACACTGCCGACACTTCTGACATACGCACGCGTGCGGGGACACCTCCCCTACAACGCCACACTCTCGGATAAGCCCGAGAGGTGTAAAGAAAAGTGTGGCGGACCGTCCAGTGAGGTCAGAGGTCAGAAAAGTGCAGTTTTCAGACAACGGTGGACACTGGACCGGCGCCGGCGGACACTGCCGACACTTCTGACATACGCACGCGTGCGGGGACACCTCCCCTACAACGCCAGACTCTCGGATAAGCCCGAGAGGTGTAAAGAAAAGTGTGGCGGACCGTCCAGTGAGGTCAGAGGTCAGAAAAGTGCAGTTTTCAGACAACGGTGGACACTGGACCGGCGCCGGCGGACACTGCCGACACTTCTGACATACGCACGCGTGCGGGGACACCTCCCATACAACGCCACACTCTCGGATAAGCCAGAGAGATGTAAAAAAAAGTGTGGCGGACCGTCCAGTGAGGTCAGAGGTCAGAAAAGTGCAGTTTTCAGACAACGGTGGACACTGGACCGGCGCCGGCGGACACTGCCGACACTTCTGACATACGCACGCGTGCGGGGACACCTCCCCTACAACGCCAGACTCTCGGATAAGCCCGAGAGGTGTAAAGAAAAGTGTGGCGGACCGTCCAGTGAGGTCAGAGGTCAGAAAAGTGCAGTTTTCAGACAACGGTGGACACTGGACCGGCGCCGGCGGACACTGCCGACACTTCTGACATACGCACGCGTGCGGGGACACCTCCCCTACAACGCCACACTCTCGGATAAGCCAGAGAGATGTAAAAAAAAGTGTGGCGGACCGTCCAGTGAGGTCAGAGGTCAGAAAAGTGCAGTTTTCAGACAACGTTGGACACTGGACCGGCGCCGGCGGACACTGCCGACACTTCTGACATACGCACGCGTGCGGGGACACCTCCCCTACAACGCCACACTCTCGGATAAGCCCGAGAGATGTAAAAAAAAGTGTGGCGGACCGTCCAGTGAGGTCAGAGGTCAGAAAAGTGCAGTTTTCAGACAACGGTTGACACTGGACCAGCGCCGGCGGACACTGCCGACACTTCTGACATACGCACGCGTGCGGGGACACCTCCCCTACAACGCCAGACTCTCGGATAAGCCCGAGAGGTGTAAAGAAAAGTGTGGCGGACCGTCCAGTGAGGTCAGAGGTCAGAAAAGTGCAGTTTTCAGACAACGGTGGACACTGGACCGGCGCCGGCGGACACTGCCGACACTTCTGACATACGCACGCGTGCGGGGACACCTCCCCTACAACGCCACACTCTCGGATAAGCCAGAGAGATGTAAAAAAAAGTGTGGCGGACCGTCCAGTGAGGTCAGAGGTCAGAAAAGTGCAGTTTTCAGACAACGGTGGACACTGGACCGGCGCCGGCGGACACTGCCGACACTTCTGACATACGCACGCGTGCGGGGACACCTCCCCTACAACGCCACACTCTCGGATAAGCCCGAGAGATGTAAAAAAAAGTGTGGCGGACCGTCCAGTGAGGTCAGAGGTCAGAAAAGTGCAGTTTTCAGACAACGGTGGACACTGGACCGGCGCCGGCGGACACTGCCGACACTTCTGACATACGCACGCGTGCGGGGACACCTCCCCTACAACGCCACACTCTCGGATAAGCCCGAGAGATGTAAAAAACAGTGTGGCGGACCGTCCAGTGAGGTCAGAGGTCAGAAAAGTGCAGTTTTCAGACAACGGTGGACACTGGACCGGCGCCGGCGGACACTGCCGACACTTCTGACATACGCACGCGTGCGGGGACACCTCCCCTACAACGCCACACTCTCGGATAAGCCCGAGAGGTGTAAAGAAAAGTGTGGCGGACCGTCCAGTGAGGTCAGAAAAGTGCAGTTTTCAGACAACGGTGGACACTGGACCGGCGCCGGCGGACACTGCCGACACTTCTGACATACGCACGCGTGCGGGGACACCTCCCCTACAACGCCACACTCTCGGATAAGCCCGAGAGGTGTAAAGAAAAGTGTGGCGGACCGTCCAGTGAGGTCAGAGGTCAGAAAAGTGCAGTTTTCAGACAACGGTGGACACTGGACCGGCGCCGGCGGACACTGCCGACACTTCTGACATACGCACGCGTGCGGGGACACCTCCCCTACAACGCCAAACTCTCGGATAAGCCCGAGAGATGTAAAAAAAAGTGTGGCGGACCGTCCAGTGAGGTCAGAGGTCAGAAAAGTGCCGTTTTCAGACAACAGTGGACACTGGACCGGCGCCGGCGGACACTGCCGACACTTCTGACATACGCACGCGTGCGGGGACACCTCCCCTACAACGCCACACTCTCGGATAAGCCCGAGAGGTGTAAAGAAAAGTGTGGCGGACCGTCCAGTGAGGTCAGAGGTCAGAAAAGTGCAGTTTTCAGACAACGGTGGACACTGGACCGGCACCGGCGGACACTGCCGACACTTCTGACATACGCACGCGTGCGGGGACACCTCCCCTACAACGCCACACTCTCGGATAAGCCCGAGAGATGTAAAAAACAGTGTGGCGGACCGTCCAGTGAGGTCAGAGGTCAGAAAAGTGCAGTTTTCAGACAACGGTGGACACTGGACCGGCGCCGGCGGACACTGCCGACACTTCTGACATACGCACGCGTGCGGGGACACCTCCCCTACAACGCCACACTCTCGGATAAGCCCGAGAGGTGTAAAGAAAAGTGTGGCGGACCGTCCAGTGAGGTCAGAAAAGTGCAGTTTTCAGACAACGGTGGACACTGGACCGGCGCCGGCGGACACTGCCGACACTTCTGACATACGCACGCGTGCGGGGACACCTCCCCTACAACGCCACACTCTCGGATAAGCCCGAGAGGTGTAAAGAAAAGTGTGGCGGACCGTCCAGTGAGGTCAGAGGTCAGAAAAGTGCAGTTTTCAGACAACGGTGGACACTGGACCGGCGCCGGCGGACACTGCCGACACTTCTGACATACTCACGCGTGCGGGGACACCTCCCCTACAACGCCACACTCTCGGATAAGCCAGAGAGATGTAAAAAAAAGTGTGGTGGACCGTCCAGTGAGGTCAGAGGTCAGAAAAGTGCAGTTTTCAGACAACGGTGGACACTGGACCGGCGCCGGCGGACACTGCCGACACTTCTGACATACGCACGCGTGCGGGGACACCTCCCCTACAACGCCACACTCTCGGATAAGCCCGAGAGATGTAAAAAACAGTGTGGCGGACCGTCCAGTGAGGTCAGAGGTCAGAAAAGTGCAGTTTTCAGACAACGGTGGACACTGGACCGGCGCCGGCGGACACTGCCGACACTTCTGACATACGCACGCGTGCGGGGACACCTCCCCTACAACGCCACACTCTCGGATAAGCCCGAGAGGTGTAAAGAAAAGTGTGGCGGACCGTCCAGTGAGGTCAGAGGTCAGAAAAGTGCAGTTTTCAGACAACGGTGGACACTGGACCGGCGCCGGCGGACACTGCCGACACTTCTGACATACGCACGCGTGCGGGGACACCTCCCCTACAACGCCAGACTCTCGGATAAGCCCGAGAGGTGTAAAGAAAAGTGTGGCGGACCGTCCAGTGAGGTCAGAGGTCAGAAAAGTGCAGTTTTCAGACAACGGTGGACACTGGACCGGCGCCGGCGGACACTGCCGACACTTCTGACATACGCACGCGTGCGGGGACACCTCCCCTACAACGCCACACTCTCGGATAAGCCAGAGAGATGTAAAAAAAAGTGTGGCGGACCGTCCAGTGAGGTCAGAGGTCAGAAAAGTGCAGTTTTCAGACAACGGTGGACACTGGACCGGCGCCGGCGGACACTGCCGACACTTCTGACATACGCACGCGTGCGGGGACACCTCCCCTACAACGCCACACTCTCGGATAAGCCCGAGAGATGTAAAAAACAGTGTGGCGGACCGTCCAGTGAGGTCAGAGGTCAGAAAAGTGCAGTTTTCAGACAACGGTGGACACTGGACCGGCGCCGGCGGACACTGCCGACACTTCTGACATACGCACGCGTGCGGGGACACCTCCCCTACAACGCCACACTCTCGGATAAGCCCGAGAGGTGTAAAGAAAAGTGTGGCGGACCGTCCAGTGAGGTCAGAGGTCAGAAAAGTGCAGTTTTCAGACAACGGTGGACACTGGACCGGCGCCGGCGGACACTGCCGACACTTCTGACATACGCACGCGTGCGGGGACACCTCCCCTACAACGCCAGACTCTCGGATAAGCCCGAGAGGTGTAAAGAAAAGTGTGGCGGACCGTCCAGTGAGGTCAGAGGTCAGAAAAGTGCAGTTTTCAGACAACGGTGGACACTGGACCGGCGCCGGCGGACACTGCCGACACTTCTGACATACGCACGCGTGCGGGGACACCTCCCCTACAACGCCACACTCTCGGATAAGCCAGAGAGATGTAAAAAAAAGTGTGGCGGACCGTCCAGTGAGGTCAGAGGTCAGAAAAGTGCAGTTTTCAGACAACGGTGGACACTGGACCGGCGCCGGCGGACACTGCCGACACTTCTGACATACGCACGCGTGCGGGGACACCTCCCCTACAACGCCAGACTCTCGGATAAGCCCGAGAGGTGTAAAGAAAAGTGTGGCGGACCGTCCAGTGAGGTCAGAGGTCAGAAAAGTGCAGTTTTCAGACAACGGTGGACACTGGACCGGCGCCGGCGGACACTGCCGACACTTCTGACATACGCACGCGTGCGGGGACACCTCCCCTACAACGCCACACTCTCGGATAAGCCAGAGAGATGTAAAAAAAAGTGTGGCGGACCGTCCAGTGAGGTCAGAGGTCAGAAAAGTGCAGTTTTCAGACAACGGTGGACACTGGACCGGCGCCGGCGGACACTGCCGACACTTCTGACATACGCACGCGTGCGGGGACACCTCCCCTACAACGCCACACTCTCGGATAAGCCCGAGAGATGTAAAAAAAAGTGTGGCGGACCGTCCAGTGAGGTCAGAGGTCAGAAAAGTGCAGTTTTCAGACAACGGTTGACACTGGACCATCGCCGGCGGACACTGCCGACACTTCTGACATACGCACGCGTGCGGGGACACCTCCCCTACAACGCCAGACTCTCGGATAAGCCCGAGAGGTGTAAAGAAAAGTGTGGCGGACCGTCCAGTGAGGTCAGAGGTCAGAAAAGTGCAGTTTTCAGACAACGGTGGACACTGGACCGGCGCCGGCGGACACTGCCGACACTTCTGACATACGCACGCGTGCGGAGACACCTCCCCTACAACGCCACACTCTCGGATAAGCCAGAGAGATGTAAAAAAAAGTGTGGCGGACCGTCCAGTGAGGTCAGAGGTCAGAAAAGTGCAGTTTTCAGACAACGGTGGACACTGGACCGGCGCCGGCGGACACTGCCGACACTTCTGACATACGCACGCGTGCGGGGACACCTCCCCTACAACGCCACACTCTCGGATAAGCCCGAGAGATGTAAAAAAAAGTGTGGCGGACCGTCCAGTGAGGTCAGAGGTCAGAAAAGTGCAGTTTTCAGACAACGGTGGACACTGGACCGGCGCCGGCGGACACTGCCGACACTTCTGACATACGCACGCGTGCGGGGACACCTCCCCTACAACGCCACACTCTCGGATAAGCCCGAGAGATGTAAAAAACAGTGTGGCGGACCGTCCAGTGAGGTCAGAGGTCAGAAAAGTGCAGTTTTCAGACAACGGTGGACACTGGACCGGCGCCGGCGGACACTGCCGACACTTCTGACATACGCACGCGTGCGGGGACACCTCCCCTACAACGCCACACTCTCGGATAAGCCCGAGAGGTGTAAAGAAAAGTGTGGCGGACCGTCCAGTGAGGTCAGAAAAGTGCAGTTTTCAGACAACGGTGGACACTGGACCGGCGCCGGCGGACACTGCCGACACTTCTGACATACGCACGCGTGCGGGGACACCTCCCCTACAACGCCACACTCTCGGATAAGCCCGAGAGGTGTAAAGAAAAGTGTGGCGGACCGTCCAGTGAGGTCAGAGGTCAGAAAAGTGCAGTTTTCAGACAACGGTGGACACTGGACCGGCGCCGGCGGACACTGCCGACACTTCTGACATACGCACACGTGCGGGGACACCTCCCCTACAACGCCACACTCTCGGATAAGCCCGAGAGATGTAAAAAAAAGTGTGGCGGACCGTCCAGTGAGGTCAGAGGTCAGAAAAGTGCCGTTTTCAGACAACAGTGGACACTGGACCGGCGCCGGCGGACACTGCCGACACTTCTGACATACGCACGCGTGCGGGGACACCTCCCCTACAACGCCACACTCTCGGATAAGCCCGAGAGGTGTAAAGAAAAGTGTGGCGGACCGTCCAGTGAGGTCAGAGGTCAGAAAAGTGCAGTTTTCAGACAACGGTGGACACTGGACCGGCACCGGCGGACACTGCCGACACTTCTGACATACGCACGCGTGCGGGGACACCTCCCCTACAACGCCAGTCTCTCGGATAAGCCCGAGAGGTGTAAAGAAAAGTGTGGCGGACCGTCCAGTGAGGTCAGAGGTCAGAAAAGTGCAGTTTTCAGACAACGGTGGACACTGGACCGGCGCCGGGGGACACTGCCGACACTTCTGACATACGCACGCGTGCGGGGACACCTCCCCTACAACGCCACACTCTCGGATAAGCCCGAGAGATGTAAAAAAAAGTGTGGCGGACCGTCCAGTGAGATCAGAGGTCAGAAAAGTGCAGTTTTCAGACAACGGTGGACACTGGACCGGCGCCGGCGGACACTGGCGACACTTCTGACATACGCACGCGTGCGGGGACACCTCCCCTATAACGCCAGACTCTCGGATAAGCCCGAGAGGTGTAAAGAAAAGTGTGGCGGACCGTCCAGTGAGGTCAGAGGTCAGAAAAGTGCAGTTTTCAGACAACGGTGGACACTGGACCGGCGCCGGCGGACACTGCCGACACTTCTGACATACGCACGCGTGCGGGGACACCTCCCCTACAACGCCACACTCTCGGATAAGCCCGAGAGATGTAAAAAAAAGTGTGGCGGACCGTCCAGTGAGGTCAGAGGTCAGAAAAGTGCCGTTTTCAGACAACAGTGGACACTGGACCGGCGCCGGCGGACACTGCCGACACTTCTGACATACGCACGCGTGCGGGGACACCTCCCCTACAACGCCAAACTCTCGGATAAGCCCGAGAGGTGTAAAAAAAAGTGTGGCGGACCGTCCAGTGAGGTCAGAGGTCAGAAAAGTGCAGTTTTCAGACAACGGTGGACACTGGACCGGCGCCGGCGGACACTGCCGACACTTCTGACATACGCACGCGTGCGGGGACACCTCCCCTACAACGCCAGTCTCTCGGATAAGCCCGAGAGGTGTAAAGAAAAGTGTGGCGGACCGTCCAGTGAGGTCAGAGGTCAGAAAAGTGCAGTTTTCAGACAACGGTGGACACTGGACCGGCGCCGGGGGACACTGCCGACACTTCTGACATACGCACGCGTGCGGGGACACCTCCCCTACAACGCCACACTCTCGGATAAGCCAGAGAGATGTAAAAAAAAGTGTGGCGGACCGTCCAGTGAGGTCAGAGGTCAGAAAAGTGCAGTTTTCAGACAACGGTGGACACTGGACCGGCGCCGGCGGACACTGCCGACACTTCTGACATACGCACGCGTGCGGGGACACCTCCCCTACAACGCCACACTCTCGGATAAGCCCGAGAGATGTAAAAAAAAGTGTGGCGGACCGTCCAGTGAGGTCAGAGGTCAGAAAAGTGCAGTTTTCAGACAACGGTGGACACTGGACCGGCGCCGGCGGACACTGCCGACACTTCTGACATACGCACGCGTGCGGGGACACCTCCCCTACAACGCCACACTCTCGGATAAGCCCGAGAGATGTAAAAAACAGTGTGGCGGACCGTCCAGTGAGGTCAGAGGTCAGAAAAGTGCAGTTTTCAGACAACGGTGGACACTGGACCGGCGCCGGCGGACACTGCCGACACTTCTGACATACGCACGCGTGCGGGGACACCTCCCCTACAACGCCACACTCTCGGATAAGCCCGAGAGATGTAAAAAAAAGTGTGGCGGACCGTCCAGTGAGGTCAGAGGTCAGAAAAGTGCAGTTTTCAGACAACGGTGGACACTGGACCAGCGCCGGCGGACACTGCCGACACTTCTGACATACGCACGCGTGCGGGGACACCTCCCCTACAACGCCAGACTCTCGGATAAGCCCGAGAGGTGTAAAGAAAAGTGTGGCGGACCGTCCAGTGAGGTCAGAGGTCAGAAAAGTGCAGTTTTCAGACAACGGTGGACACTGGACCGGCGCCGGCGGACACTGCCGACACTTCTGACATACGCACGCGTGCGGGGACACCTCCCCTACAACGCCACACTCTCGGATAAGCCAGAGAGATGTAAAAAAAAGTGTGGCGGACCGTCCAGTGAGGTCAGAGGTCAGAAAAGTGCAGTTTTCAGACAACGGTGGACACTGGACCGGCGCCGGCGGACACTGCCGACACTTCTGACATACGCACGCGTGCGGGGACACCTCCCCTACAACGCCACACTCTCGGATAAGCCAGAGAGATGTAAAAAAAAGTGTGGCGGACCGTCCAGTGAGGTCAGAGGTCAGAAAAGTGCAGTTTTCAGACAACGGTGGACACTGGACCGGCGCCGGCGGACACTGCCGACACTTCTGACATACGCACGCGTGCGGGGACACCTCCCCTACAACGCCACACTCTCGGATAAGCCCGAGAGATGTAAAAAACAGTGTGGCGGACCGTCCAGTGAGGTCAGAGGTCAGAAAAGTGCCGTTTTCAGACAACAGTGGACACTGGACCGGCGCCGGCGGACACTGCCGACACTTCTGACATACGCACGCGTGCGGGGACACCTCCCCTACAACGCCACACTCTCGGATAAGCCCGAGAGGTGTAAAGAAAAGTGTGGCGGACCGTCCAGTGAGGTCAGAGGTCAGAAAAGTGCAGTTTTCAGACAACGGTGGACACTGGACCGGCACCGGCGGACACTGCCGACACTTCTGACATACGCACGCGTGCGGGGACACCTCCCCTACAACGCCAGTCTCTCGGATAAGCCCGAGAGGTGTAAAGAAAAGTGTGGCGGACCGTCCAGTGAGGTCAGAGGTCAGAAAAGTGCAGTTTTCAGACAACGGTGGACACTGGACCGGCGCCGGGGGACACTGCCGACACTTCTGACATACGCACGCGTGCGGGGACACCTCCCCTACAACGCCACACTCTCGGATAAGCCCGAGAGATGTAAAAAAAAGTGTGGCGGACCGTCCAGTGAGATCAGAGGTCAGAAAAGTGCAGTTTTCAGACAACGGTGGACACTGGACCGGCGCCGGCGGACACTGGCGACACTTCTGACATACGCACGCGTGCGGGGACACCTCCCCTATAACGCCAGACTCTCGGATAAGCCCGAGAGGTGTAAAGAAAAGTGTGGCGGACCGTCCAGTGAGGTCAGAGGTCAGAAAAGTGCAGTTTTCAGACAACGGTGGACACTGGACCGGCGCCGGCGGACACTGCCGACACTTCTGACATACGCACGCGTGCGGGGACACCTCCCCTACAACGCCACACTCTCGGATAAGCCCGAGAGATGTAAAAAAAAGTGTGGCGGACCGTCCAGTGAGGTCAGAGGTCAGAAAAGTGCCGTTTTCAGACAACAGTGGACACTGGACCGGCGCCGGCGGACACTGCCGACACTTCTGACATACGCACGCGTGCGGGGACACCTCCCCTACAACGCCAAACTCTCGGATAAGCCCGAGAGGTGTAAAAAAAAGTGTGGCGGACCGTCCAGTGAGGTCAGAGGTCAGAAAAGTGCAGTTTTCAGACAACGGTGGACACTGGACCGGCGCCGGCGGACACTGCCGACACTTCTGACATACGCACGCGTGCGGGGACACCTCCCCTACAACGCCAGTCTCTCGGATAAGCCCGAGAGGTGTAAAGAAAAGTGTGGCGGACCGTCCAGTGAGGTCAGAGGTCAGAAAAGTGCAGTTTTCAGACAACGGTGGACACTGGACCGGCGCCGGGGGACACTGCCGACACTTCTGACATACGCACGCGTGCGGGGACACCTCCCCTACAACGCCACACTCTCGGATAAGCCAGAGAGATGTAAAAAAAAGTGTGGCGGACCGTCCAGTGAGGTCAGAGGTCAGAAAAGTGCAGTTTTCAGACAACGGTGGACACTGGACCGGCGCCGGCGGACACTGCCGACACTTCTGACATACGCACGCGTGCGGGGACACCTCCCCTACAACGCCACACTCTCGGATAAGCCCGAGAGATGTAAAAAAAAGTGTGGCGGACCGTCCAGTGAGGTCAGAGGTCAGAAAAGTGCAGTTTTCAGACAACGGTGGACACTGGACCGGCGCCGGCGGACACTGCCGACACTTCTGACATACGCACGCGTGCGGGGACACCTCCCCTACAACGCCACACTCTCGGATAAGCCCGAGAGATGTAAAAAACAGTGTGGCGGACCGTCCAGTGAGGTCAGAGGTCAGAAAAGTGCAGTTTTCAGACAACGGTGGACACTGGACCGGCGCCGGCGGACACTGCCGACACTTCTGACATACGCACGCGTGCGGGGACACCTCCCCTACAACGCCACACTCTCGGATAAGCCCGAGAGATGTAAAAAAAAGTGTGGCGGACCGTCCAGTGAGGTCAGAGGTCAGAAAAGTGCAGTTTTCAGACAACGGTGGACACTGGACCAGCGCCGGCGGACACTGCCGACACTTCTGACATACGCACGCGTGCGGGGACACCTCCCCTACAACGCCAGACTCTCGGATAAGCCCGAGAGGTGTAAAGAAAAGTGTGGCGGACCGTCCAGTGAGGTCAGAGGTCAGAAAAGTGCAGTTTTCAGACAACGGTGGACACTGGACCGGCGCCGGCGGACACTGCCGACACTTCTGACATACGCACGCGTGCGGGGACACCTCCCCTACAACGCCACACTCTCGGATAAGCCAGAGAGATGTAAAAAAAAGTGTGGCGGACCGTCCAGTGAGGTCAGAGGTCAGAAAAGTGCAGTTTTCAGACAACGGTGGACACTGGACCGGCGCCGGCGGACACTGCCGACACTTCTGACATACGCACGCGTGCGGGGACACCTCCCCTACAACGCCACACTCTCGGATAAGCCAGAGAGATGTAAAAAAAAGTGTGGCGGACCGTCCAGTGAGGTCAGAGGTCAGAAAAGTGCAGTTTTCAGACAACGGTGGACACTGGACCGGCGCCGGCGGACACTGCCGACACTTCTGACATACGCACGCGTGCGGGGACACCTCCCCTACAACGCCACACTCTCGGATAAGCCCGAGAGATGTAAAAAACAGTGTGGCGGACCGTCCAGTGAGGTCAGAGGTCAGAAAAGTGCAGTTTTCAGACAACGGTGGACACTGGACCGGCGCCGGCGGACACTGCCGACACTTCTGACATACGCACGCGTGCGGGGACACCTCCCCTACAACGCCACACTCTCGGATAAGCCCGAGAGGTGTAAAGAAAAGTGTGGCGGACCGTCCAGTGAGGTCAGAGGTCAGAAAAGTGCAGTTTTCAGACAACGGTGGACACTGGACCGGCGCCGGCGGACACTGCCGACACTTCTGACATACGCACGCGTGCGGGGACACCTCCCCTACAACGCCAGACTCTCGGATAAGCCCGAGAGGTGTAAAGAAAAGTGTGGCGGACCGTCCAGTGAGGTCAGAGGTCAGAAAAGTGCAGTTTTCAGACAACGGTGGACACTGGACCGGCGCCGGCGGACACTGCCGACACTTCTGACATACGCACGCGTGCGGGGACACCTCCCCTACAACGCCACACTCTCGGATAAGCCCGAGAGATGTAAAAAAAAGTGTGGCGGACCGTCCAGTGAGGTCAGAGGTCAGAAAAGTGCAGTTTTCACACAACGGTGGACACTGGACCAGCGCCGGCGGACACTGCCGACACTTCTGACATACGCACGCGTGCGGGGACACCTCCCCTACAACGCCAGACTCTCGGATAAGCCCGAGAGGTGTATAGAAAAGTGTGGCGGACCGTCCAGTGAGGTCAGAGGTCAGAAAAGTGCAGTTTTCAGACAACGGTGGACACTGGACCGGCGCCGGCGGACACTGCCGACACTTCTGACATACGCACGCGTGCGGGGACACCTCCCCTACAACGCCACACTCTCGGATAAGCCAGAGAGATGTAAAAAAAAGTGTGGCGGACCGTCCAGTGAGGTCAGAGGTCAGAAAAGTGCAGTTTTCAGACAACGGTGGACACTGGACCGGCGCCGGCGGACACTGCCGACACTTCTGACATACGCACGCGTGCGGGGACACCTCCCCTACAACGCCACACTCTCGGATAAGCCCGAGAGATGTAAAAAAAGTGTGGCGGACCGTCCAGTGAGGTCAGAGGTCAGAAAAGTGCAGTTTTCAGACAACGGTGGACACTGGACCGGCGCCGGCGGACACTGCCGACACTTCTGACATACGCACGCGTGCGGGGACACCTCCCCTACAACGCCAAACTCTCGGATAAGCCCGAGAGATGTAAAAAACAGTGTGGCGGACCGTCCAGTGAGGTCAGAGGTCAGAAAAGTGCAGTTTTCAGACAACGGTGGACACTGGACCGGCGCCGGCGGACACTGCCGACACTTCTGACATACGCACGCGTGCGGGGACACCTCCCCTACAACGCCACACTCTTGGATAAGCCCGAGAGGTGTAAAGAAAAGTGTGGCGGACCGTCCAGTGAGGTCAGAAAAGTGCAGTTTTCAGACAACGGTGGACACTGGACCGGCGCCGGCGGACACTGCCGACACTTCTGACATACGCACGCGTGCGGGGACACCTCCCCTACAACGCCAGACTCTCGGATAAGCCCGAGAGGTGTAAAGAAAAGTGTGGCGGACCGTCCAGTGAGGTCAGAGGTCAGAAAAGTGCAGTTTTCAGACAACGGTGGACACTGGACCGGCGCCGGCGGACACTGCCGACACTTCTGACATACGCACGCGTGCGGGGACACCTCCCCTACAACGCCACACTCTCGGATAAGCCCGAGAGATGTAAAAAAAAGTGTGACGGACCGTCCAGTGAGGTCAGAGGTCAGAAAAGTGCCGTTTTCAGACAACAGTGGACACTGGACCGGCGCCGGCGGACACTGCCGACACTTCTGACATACGCACGCGTGCAGGGACACCTCCCCTACAACGCCACACTCTTGGATAAGCCCGAGAGGTGTAAAGAAAAGTGTGGCGGACCGTCCAGTGAGGTCAGAAAAGTGCAGTTTTCAGACAACGGTGGACACTGGACCGGCGCCGGCGGACACTGCCGACACTTCTGACATACGCACGCGTGCGGGGACACCTCCCCTACAACGCCAGACTCTCGGATAAGCCCGAGAGGTGTAAAGAAAAGTGTGGCGGACCGTCCAGTGAGGTCAGAGGTCAGAAAAGTGCAGTTTTCAGACAACGGTGGACACTGGACCGGCGCCGGCGGACACTGCCGACACTTCTGACATACGCACGCGTGCGGGGACACCTCCCCTACAACGCCACACTCTCGGATAAGCCCGAGAGATGTAAAAAAAAGTGTGACGGACCGTCCAGTGAGGTCAGAGGTCAGAAAAGTGCCGTTTTCAGACAACAGTGGACACTGGACCGGCGCCGGCGGACACTGCCGACACTTCTGACATACGCACGCGTGCAGGGACACCTCCCCTACAACGCCACACTCTCGGATAAGCCCGAGAGGTGTAAAGAAAAGTGTGGCGGACCGTCCAGTGAGGTCAGAGGTCAGAAAAGTGCAGTTTTCAGACAACGGTGGACACAGGACCGGCGCCGGCGGACACTGCCGACACTTCTGACATACGCACGCGTGCGGGGACACCTCCCCTACAACGCCACACTCTCGGATAAGCCCGAGAGATGTAAAAAAAAGTGTGGCGGACCGTCCAGTGAGGTCAGAGGTCAGAAAAGTGCAGTTTTCAGACAACGGTGGACACTGGACCAGCGCCGGCGGACACTGCCGACACTTCTGACATACGCACGCGTGCGGGGACACCTCCCCTACAACGCCAGACTCTCGGATAAGCCCGAGAGGTGTAAAGAAAAGTGTGGCGGACCGTCCAGTGAGGTCAGAGGTCAGAAAAGTGCAGTTTTCAGACAACGGTGGACACTGGACCGGCGCCGGCGGACACTGCCGACACTTCTGACATACGCACGCGTGCGGGGACACCTCCCCTACAACGCCAAACTCTCGGATAAGCCAGAGAGATGTAAAAGAAAGTGTGGCGGACCGTCCAGTGAGGTCAGAGGTCAGAATAGTGCAGTTTTCAGACAACGGTGGACACTGGACCGGCGCCGGCGGACACTGCCGACACTTCTGACATACGCACGCGTGCGGGGACACCTCCCCTACAACGCCACACTCTCGGATAAGCCAGAGAGATGTAAAAAAAAGTGTGGCGGACCGTCCAGTGAGGTCAGAGGTCAGAAAAGTGCAGTTTTCAGACAACGGTGGACACTGGACCGGCGCCGGCGGACACTGCCGACACTTCTGACATACGCACGCGTGCGGGGACACCTCCCCTACAACGCCACACTCTCGGATAAGCCAGAGAGATGTAAAAAAAAGTGTGGCGGACCGTCCAGTGAGGTCAGAGGTCAGAAAAGTGCAGTTTTCAGACAACGGTGGACACTGGACCGGCGCCGGCGGACACTGCCGACACTTCTGACATACGCACGCGTGCGGGGACACCTCCCCTACAACGACACACTCTCGGATAAGCCCGAGAGATGTAAAAAAAAGTGTGGCGGACCGTCCAGTGAGGTCAGAGGTCAGAAAAGTGCAGTTTTCAGACAACGGTGGACCAGCGCCGGCGGACACTGCCGACACTTCTGACATACGCACGCGTGCGGGGACACCTCCCCTACAACGCCAGACTATCGGATAAGCCCGAGAGGTGTAAAGAAAAGTGTGGCGGACCGTCCAGTGAGGTCAGAGGTCAGAAAAGTGCAGTTTTCAGACAACGGTGGACACTGGACCGGCGCCGGCGGACACTGCCGACACTTTTGACATACGCACGCGTGCGGGGACACCTCCCCTACAACGCCACACTCTCGGATAAGCCAGAGAGATGTAAAAAAAAGTGTGGCGGACCGTCCAGTGAGGTCAGAGGTCAGAAAAGTGCAGTTTTCAGACAACGGTGGACACTGGACCGGCGCCGGCGGACACTGCCGACACTTCTGACATACGCACGCGTGCGGGGACACCTCCCCTACAACGCCACACTCTCGGATAAGCCAGAGAGATGTAAAAAAAAGTGTGGCGGACCGTCCAGTGAGGTCAGAGGTCAGAAAAGTGCAGTTTTCAGACAACGGTGGACACTGGACCGGCGCCGGCGGACACTGCCGACACTTCTGACATACGCACGCGTGCGGGGACACCTCCCCTACAACGCCACACTCTCGGATAAGCCAGAGAGATGTAAAAAACAGTGTGGCGGACCGTCCAGTGAGGTCAGAGGTCAGAAAAGTGCAGTTTTCAGACAACGGTGGACACTGGACCGGCGCCGGCGGACACTGCCGACACTTCTGACATACGCACGCGTGCGGGGACACCTCCCCTACAACGCCACACTCTCGGATAAGCCCGAGAGGTGTAAAGAAAAGTGTGGCGGACCGTCCAGTGAGGTCAGAGGTCAGAAAAGTGCAGTTTTCAGACAACGGTGGACACTGGACCGGCGCCGGCGGACACTGCCGACACTTCTGACATACGCACGCGTGCGGGGACACCTCCCCTACAACGCCACACTCTCGGATAAGCCCGAGAGGTGTAAAGAAAAGTTTGGCGGACCGTCCAGTGAGGTCAGAGGTCAGAAAAGTGCAGTTTTCAGACAACGGTGGACACTGGATCGGCGCCGGCGGACACTGCCGACACTTCTGACATACGCACGCGTGCGGGGACACCTCCCCTACAACGCCACACTCTCGGATAAGCCCGAGAGATGTAAAAAAAAGTGTGGCGGACCGTCCAGTGAGGTCAGAGGTCAGAAAAGTGCAGTTTTCAGACAACGGTGGACACTGGACCGGCGCCGGCGGACACTGCCGACACTTCTGACATACGCACGCGTGCGGGGACACCTCCCCTACAACGCCACACTCTCGGATAAACCCGAGAGATGTAAAAAACAGTGTGGCGGACCGTCCAGTGAGGTCAGAGGTCAGAAAAGTGCAGTTTTCAGACAACGGTGGACACTGGACCGGCGCCGGCGGACACTGCCGACACTTCTGACATACGCACGCGTGCGGGGACACCTGCCCTACAACGCCACACTCTCGGATAAGCCCGAGAGGTGTAAAGAAAAGTGTGGCGGACCGTCCAGTGAGGTCAGAAAAGTGCAGTTTTCAGACAACGGTGGACACTGGACCGGCGCCGGCGGACACTGCCGACACTTCTGACATACGCACGCGTGCGGGGACACCTCCCCTACAACGCCACACTCTCGGATAAGCCCGAGAGGTGTAAAGAAAAGTGTGGCGGACCGTCCAGTGAGGTCAGAGGTCAGAAAAGTGCAGTTTTCAGACAACGGTGGACACTGGACCGGCGCCGGCGGACACTGCCGACACTTCTGACATACGCACGCGTGCGGGGACACCTCCCCTACAACGCCACACTCTCGGATAAGCCCGAGAGATGTAAAAAAAAGTGTGGCGGACCGTCCAGTGAGGTCAGAGGTCAGAAAAGTGCCGTTTTCAGACAACAGTGGACACTGGACCGGCGCCGGCGGACACTGCCGACACTTCTGACAAACGCACGCGTGCGGGGACACCTCCCCTACAACGCCACACTCTCGGATAAGCCCGAGAGGTGTAAAGAAAAGTGTGGCGGACCGTCCAGTGAGGTCAGAGGTCAGAAAAGTGCAGTTTTCAGACAACGGTGGACACTGGACCGGCACCGGCGGACACTGCCGACACTTCTGACATACGCACGCGTGCGGGGACACCTCCCCTACAACGCCAGTCTCTCGGATAAGCCCGAGAGGTGTAAAGAAAAGTGTGGCGGACCGTCCAGTGAGGTCAGAGGTCAGAAAAGTGCAGTTTTCAGACAACGGTGGACACTGGACCGGCGCCGGGGGACACTGCCGACACTTCTGACATACGCACGCGTGCGGGGACACCTCCCCTACAACGCCACACTCTCGGATAAGCCCGAGAGATGTAAAAAAAAGTGTGGCGGACCGTCCAGTGAGATCAGAGGTCAGAAAAGTGCAGTTTTCAGACAACGGTGGACACTGGACCAGCGCCGGCGGACACTGCCGACACTTCTGACATACGCACGCGTGCGGGGACACCTCCCCTACAACGCCAGACTCTCGGATAAGCCCGAGAGGTGTAAAGAAAAGTGTGGCGGACCGTCCAGTGAGGTCAGAGGTCAGAAAAGTGCAGTTTTCAGACAACGGTGGACACTGGACCGGCGCCGGCGGACACTGCCGACACTTCTGACATACGCACGCGTGCGGGGACACCTCCCCTACAACGCCAAACTCTCGGATAAGCCCGAGAGATGTAAAAAAAAGTGTGGCGGACCGTCCAGTGAGGTCAGAGGTCAGAAAAGTGCAGTTTTCAGACAACGGTGGACACTGGACCAGCGCCGGCGGACACTGCCGACACTTCTGACATACGCACGCGTGCGGGGACACCTCCCCTACAACGCCAGACTCTCGGATAAGCCCGAGAGGTGTAAAGAAAAGTGTGGCGGACCGTCCAGTGAGGTCAGAGGTCAGAAAAGTGCAGTTTTCAGACAACGGTGGACACTGGACCGGCGCCGGCGGACACTGCCGACACTTCTGACATACGCACGCGTGCGGGGACACCTCCCCTACAACGCCACACTCTCGGATAAGCCAGAGAGATGTAAAAAAAAGTGTGGCGGACCGTCCAGTGAGGTCAGAGGTCAGAAAAGTGCAGTTTTCAGACAACGGTGGACACTGGACCGGCGCCGGCGGACACTGCCGACACTTCTGACATACGCACGCGTGCGGGGACACCTCCCCTACAACGCCACACTCTCGGATAAGCCAGAGAGATGTAAAAAAAAGTGTGGCGGACCGTCCAGTGAGGTCAGAGGTCAGAAAAGTGCAGTTTTCAGACAACGGTGGACACTGGACCGGCGCCGGCGGACACTGCCGACACTTCTGACATACGCACGCGTGCGGGGACACCTCCCCTACAACGACACACTCTCGGATAAGCCCGAGAGATGTAAAAAAAAGTGTGGCGGACCGTCCAGTGAGGTCAGAGGTCAGAAAAGTGCAGTTTTCAGACAACGGTGGACCAGCGCCGGCGGACACTGCCGACACTTCTGACATACGCACGCGTGCGGGGACACCTCCCCTACAACGCCAGACTATCGGATAAGCCCGAGAGGTGTAAAGAAAAGTGTGGCGGACCGTCCAGTGAGGTCAGAGGTCAGAAAAGTGCAGTTTTCAGACAACGGTGGACACTGGACCGGCGCCGGCGGACACTGCCGACACTTTTGACATACGCACGCGTGCGGGGACACCTCCCCTACAACGCCACACTCTCGGATAAGCCAGAGAGATGTAAAAAAAAGTGTGGCGGACCGTCCAGTGAGGTCAGAGGTCAGAAAAGTGCAGTTTTCAGACAACGGTGGACACTGGACCGGCGCCGGCGGACACTGCCGACACTTCTGACATACGCACGCGTGCGGGGACACCTCCCCTACAACGCCACACTCTCGGATAAGCCAGAGAGATGTAAAAAAAAGTGTGGCGGACCGTCCAGTGAGGTCAGAGGTCAGAAAAGTGCAGTTTTCAGACAACGGTGGACACTGGACCGGCGCCGGCGGACACTGCCGACACTTCTGACATACGCACGCGTGCGGGGACACCTCCCCTACAACGCCACACTCTCGGATAAGCCAGAGAGATGTAAAAAACAGTGTGGCGGACCGTCCAGTGAGGTCAGAGGTCAGAAAAGTGCAGTTTTCAGACAACGGTGGACACTGGACCGGCGCCGGCGGACACTGCCGACACTTCTGACATACGCACGCGTGCGGGGACACCTCCCCTACAACGCCACACTCTCGGATAAGCCCGAGAGGTGTAAAGAAAAGTGTGGCGGACCGTCCAGTGAGGTCAGAGGTCAGAAAAGTGCAGTTTTCAGACAACGGTGGACACTGGACCGGCGCCGGCGGACACTGCCGACACTTCTGACATACGCACGCGTGCGGGGACACCTCCCCTACAACGCCACACTCTCGGATAAGCCCGAGAGGTGTAAAGAAAAGTTTGGCGGACCGTCCAGTGAGGTCAGAGGTCAGAAAAGTGCAGTTTTCAGACAACGGTGGACACTGGATCGGCGCCGGCGGACACTGCCGACACTTCTGACATACGCACGCGTGCGGGGACACCTCCCCTACAACGCCACACTCTCGGATAAGCCCGAGAGATGTAAAAAAAAGTGTGGCGGACCGTCCAGTGAGGTCAGAGGTCAGAAAAGTGCAGTTTTCAGACAACGGTGGACACTGGACCGGCGCCGGCGGACACTGCCGACACTTCTGACATACGCACGCGTGCGGGGACACCTCCCCTACAACGCCACACTCTCGGATAAACCCGAGAGATGTAAAAAACAGTGTGGCGGACCGTCCAGTGAGGTCAGAGGTCAGAAAAGTGCAGTTTTCAGACAACGGTGGACACTGGACCGGCGCCGGCGGACACTGCCGACACTTCTGACATACGCACGCGTGCGGGGACACCTGCCCTACAACGCCACACTCTCGGATAAGCCCGAGAGGTGTAAAGAAAAGTGTGGCGGACCGTCCAGTGAGGTCAGAAAAGTGCAGTTTTCAGACAACGGTGGACACTGGACCGGCGCCGGCGGACACTGCCGACACTTCTGACATACGCACGCGTGCGGGGACACCTCCCCTACAACGCCACACTCTCGGATAAGCCCGAGAGGTGTAAAGAAAAGTGTGGCGGACCGTCCAGTGAGGTCAGAGGTCAGAAAAGTGCAGTTTTCAGACAACGGTGGACACTGGACCGGCGCCGGCGGACACTGCCGACACTTCTGACATACGCACGCGTGCGGGGACACCTCCCCTACAACGCCACACTCTCGGATAAGCCCGAGAGATGTAAAAAAAAGTGTGGCGGACCGTCCAGTGAGGTCAGAGGTCAGAAAAGTGCCGTTTTCAGACAACAGTGGACACTGGACCGGCGCCGGCGGACACTGCCGACACTTCTGACATACGCACGCGTGCGGGGACACCTCCCCTACAACGCCACACTCTCGGATAAGCCCGAGAGGTGTAAAGAAAAGTGTGGCGGACCGTCCAGTGAGGTCAGAGGTCAGAAAAGTGCAGTTTTCAGACAACGGTGGACACTGGACCGGCACCGGCGGACACTGCCGACACTTCTGACATACGCACGCGTGCGGGGACACCTCCCCTACAACGCCAGTCTCTCGGATAAGCCCGAGAGGTGTAAAGAAAAGTGTGGCGGACCGTCCAGTGAGGTCAGAGGTCAGAAAAGTGCAGTTTTCAGACAACGGTGGACACTGGACCGGCGCCGGGGGACACTGCCGACACTTCTGACATACGCACGCGTGCGGGGACACCTCCCCTACAACGCCACACTCTCGGATAAGCCCGAGAGATGTAAAAAAAAGTGTGGCGGACCGTCCAGTGAGATCAGAGGTCAGAAAAGTGCAGTTTTCAGACAACGGTGGACA
Source organism: Gymnoscopelus braueri (assembly GCF_963280865.1). Taxonomy (NCBI): domain Eukaryota; kingdom Metazoa; phylum Chordata; class Actinopteri; order Myctophiformes; family Myctophidae; genus Gymnoscopelus; species Gymnoscopelus braueri. The sequence continues at coordinate 58,871,212 of NC_137604.1, forward strand.
CTGGACCAGCGCCGGCGGACACTGCCGACACTTCTGACATACGCACGCGTGCGGGGACACCTCCCCTACAACGCCAGACTCTCGGATAAGCCCGAGAGGTGTAAAGAAAAGTGTGGCGGACCGTCCAGTGAGGTCAGAGGTCAGAAAAGTGCAGTTTTCAGACAACGGTGGACACTGGACCGGCGCCGGCGGACACTGCCGACACTTCTGACATACGCACGCGTGCGGGGACACCTCCCCTACAACGCCAAACTCTCGGATAAGCCCGAGAGATGTAAAAAAAAGTGTGGCGGACCGTCCAGTGAGGTCAGAGGTCAGAAAAGTGCAGTTTTCAGACAACGGTGGACACTGGACCAGCGCCGGCGGACACTGCCGACACTTCTGACATACGCACGCGTGCGGGGACACCTCCCCTACAACGCCAGACTCTCGGATAAGCCCGAGAGGTGTAAAGAAAAGTGTGGCGGACCGTCCAGTGAGGTCAGAGGTCAGAAAAGTGCAGTTTTCAGACAACGGTGGACACTGGACCGGCGCCGGCGGACACTGCCGACACTTCTGACATACGCACGCGTGCGGGGACACCTCCCCTACAACGCCACACTCTCGGATAAGCCAGAGAGATGTAAAAAAAAGTGTGGCGGACCGTCCAGTGAGGTCAGAGGTCAGAAAAGTGCAGTTTTCAGACAACGGTGGACACTGGACCGGCGCCGGCGGACACTGCCGACACTTCTGACATACGCACGCGTGCGGGGACACCTCCCCTACAACGCCACACTCTCGGATAAGCCCGAGAGATGTAAAAAAAAGTGTGGCGGACCGTCCAGTGAGGTCAGAGGTCAGAAAAGTGCAGTTTTCAGACAACGGTGGACACTGGACCGGCGCCGGCGGACACTGCCGACACTTCTGACATACACACGCGTGCGGGGACACCTCCCCTACAACGCCACACTCTCGGATAAGCCCGAGAGATGTAAAAAACAGTGTGGCGGACCGTCCAGTGAGGTCAGAGGTCAGAAAAGTGCAGTTTTCAGACAACGGTGGACACTGGACCGGCGCCGGCGGACACTGCCGACACTTCTGACATACGCACGCGTGCGGGGACACCTCCCCTACAACGCCACACTCTCGGATAAGCCCGAGAGATGTAAAAAAAAGTGTGGCGGACCGTCCAGTGAGGTCAGAGGTCAGAAAAGTGCAGTTTTCAGACAACGGTGGACACTGGACCGGCGCCGGCGGACACTGCCGACACTTCTGACATACGCACGCGTGCGGGGACACCTCCCCTACAACGCCACACTCTCGGATAAGCCCGAGAGATGTAAAAAACAGTGTGGCGGACCGTCCAGTGAGGTCAGAGGTCAGAAAAGTGCAGTTTTCAGACAACGGTGGACACTGGACCGGCGCCGGCGGACACTGCCGACACTTCTGACATACGCACGCGTGCGGGGACACCTCCCCTACAACGCCACACTCTCGGATAAGCCCGAGAGGTGTAAAGAAAAGTGTGGCGGACCGTCCAGTGAGGTCAGAGGTCAGAAAAGTGCAGTTTTCAGACAACGGTGGACACTGGACCGGCGCCGGCGGACACTGCCGACACTTCTGACATACGCACGCGTGCGGGGACACCTCCCCTACAACGCCAGACTCTCGGATAAGCCCGAGATGTGTAAAGAAAAGTGTGGCGGACCGTCCAGTGAGGTCAGAGGTCAGAAAAGTGCAGTTTTCAGACAACGGTGGACACTGGACCGGCGCCGGCGGACACTGCCGACACTTCTGACATACGCACGCGTGCGGGGACACCTCCCCTACAACGCCACACTCTCGGATAAGCCAGAGAGATGTAAAAAAAAGTGTGGCGGACCGTCCAGTGAGGTCAGAGGTCAGAAAAGTGCAGTTTTCAGACAACGGTGGACACTGGACCGGCGCCGGCGGACACTGCCGACACTTCTGACATACGCACGCGTGCGGGGACACCTCCCCTACAACGCCACACTCTCGGATAAGCCCGAGAGATGTAAAAAAAAGTGTGGCGGACCGTCCAGTGAGGTCAGAGGTCAGAAAAGTGCAGTTTTCAGACAACGGTGGACACTGGACCGGCGCCGGCGGACACTGCCGACACTTCTGACATACGCACGCGTGCGGGGACACCTCCCCTACAACGCCAGACTCTCGGATAAGCCCGAGAGGTGTAAAGAAAAGTGTGGCGGACCGTCCAGTGAGGTCAGAGGTCAGAAAAGTGCAGTTTTCAGACAACGGTGGACACTGGACCGGCGCCGGCGGACACTGCCGACACTTCTGACATACGCACGCGTGCGGGGACACCTCCCCTACAACGCCACACTCTCGGATAAGCCCGAGAGATGTAAAAAAAAGTGTGGCGGACCGTCCAGTGAGGTCAGAGGTCAGAAAAGTGCAGTTTTCAGACAACGGTGGACACTGGACCGGCGCCGGCGGACACTGCCGACACTTCTGACATACGCACGCGTGCGGGGACACCTCCCCTACAACGCCACACTCTCGGATAAGCCCGAGAGATGTAAAAAACAGTGTGGCGGACCGTCCAGTGAGGTCAGAGGTCAGAAAAGTGCAGTTTTCAGACAACGGTGGACACTGGACCAGCGCCGGCGGACACTGCCGACACTTCTGACATACGCACGCGTGCGGGGACACCTCCCCTACAACGCCAGACTCTCGGATAAGCCCGAGAGGTGTAAAGAAAAGTGTGGCGGACCGTCCAGTGAGGTCAGAGGTCAGAAAAGTGCAGTTTTCAGACAACGGTGGACACTGGACCGGCGCCGGCGGACACTGCCGACACTTCTGACATACGCACGCGTGCGGGGACACCTCCCCTACAACGCCACACTCTCGGATAAGCCCGAGAGATGTAAAAAAAAGTGTGGCGGACCGTCCAGTGAGGTCAGAGGTCAGAAAAGTGCAGTTTTCAGACAACGGTGGACACTGGACCGGCGCCGGCGGACACTGCCGACACTTCTGACATACGCACGCGTGCGGGGACACCTCCCCTACAACGCCACACTCTCGGATAAGCCCGAGAGATGTAAAAAACAGTGTGGCGGACCGTCCAGTGAGGTCAGAGGTCAGAAAAGTGCAGTTTTCAGACAACGGTGGACACTGGACCGGCGCCGGCGGACACTGCCGACACTTCTGACATACACACGCGTGCGGGGACACCTCCCCTACAACGCCACACTCTCGGATAAGCCCGATAGATGTAAAAAACAGTGTGGCGGACCGTCCAGTGAGGTCAGAGGTCAGAAAAGTGCAGTTTTCAGACAACGGTGGACACTGGACCGGCGCCGGCGGACACTGCCGACACTTCTGACATACGCACGCGTGCGGGGACACCTCCCCTACAACGCCACACTCTCGGATAAGCCCGAGAGATGTAAAAAAAAGTGTGGCGGACCGTCCAGTGAGGTCAGAGGTCAGAAAAGTGCAGTTTTCAGACAACGGTGGACACTGGACCGGCGCCGGCGGACACTGCCGACACTTCTGACATACGCACGCGTGCGGGGACACCTCCCCTACAACGCCACACTCTCGGATAAGCCCGAGAGATGTAAAAAACAGTGTGGCGGACCGTCCAGTGAGGTCAGAGGTCAGAAAAGTGCAGTTTTCAGACAACGGTGGACACTGGACCGGCGCCGGCGGACACTGCCGACACTTCTGACATACGCACGCGTGCGGGGACACCTCCCCTACAACGCCACACTCTCGGATAAGCCCGAGAGGTGTAAAGAAAAGTGTGGCGGACCGTCCAGTGAGGTCAGAGGTCAGAAAAGTGCAGTTTTCAGACAACGGTGGACACTGGACCGGCGCCGGCGGACACTGCCGACACTTCTGACATACGCACGCGTGCGGGGACACCTCCCCTACAACGCCAGACTCTCGGATAAGCCCGAGATGTGTAAAGAAAAGTGTGGCGGACCGTCCAGTGAGGTCAGAGGTCAGAAAAGTGCAGTTTTCAGACAACGGTGGACACTGGACCGGCGCCGGCGGACACTGCCGACACTTCTGACATACGCACGCGTGCGGGGACACCTCCCCTACAACGCCACACTCTCGGATAAGCCCGAGAGGTGTAAAGAAAAGTGTGGCGGACCGTCCAGTGAGGTCAGAGGTCAGAAAAGTGCAGTTTTCAGACAACGGTGGACACTGGACCGGCGCCGGCGGACACTGCCGACACTTCTGACATACGCACGCGTGCGGGGACACCTCCCCTACAACGCCAGACTCTCGGATAAGCCCGAGATGTGTAAAGAAAAGTGTGGCGGACCGTCCAGTGAGGTCAGAGGTCAGAAAAGTGCAGTTTTCAGACAACGGTGGACACTGGACCGGCGCCGGCGGACACTGCCGACACTTCTGACATACGCACGCGTGCGGGGACACCTCCCCTACAACGCCACACTCTCGGATAAGCCAGAGAGATGTAAAAAAAAGTGTGGCGGACCGTCCAGTGAGGTCAGAGGTCAGAAAAGTGCAGTTTTCAGACAACGGTGGACACTGGACCGGCGCCGGCGGACACTGCCGACACTTCTGACATACGCACGCGTGCGGGGACACCTCCCCTACAACGCCACACTCTCGGATAAGCCCGAGAGATGTAAAAAAAAGTGTGGCGGACCGTCCAGTGAGGTCAGAGGTCAGAAAAGTGCAGTTTTCAGACAACGGTGGACACTGGACCGGCGCCGGCGGACACTGCCGACACTTCTGACATACGCACGCGTGCGGGGACACCTCCCCTACAACGCCAGACTCTCGGATAAGCCCGAGAGGTGTAAAGAAAAGTGTGGCGGACCGTCCAGTGAGGTCAGAGGTCAGAAAAGTGCAGTTTTCAGACAACGGTGGACACTGGACCGGCGCCGGCGGACACTGCCGACACTTCTGACATACGCACGCGTGCGGGGACACCTCCCCTACAACGCCACACTCTCGGATAAGCCCGAGAGATGTAAAAAAAAGTGTGGCGGACCGTCCAGTGAGGTCAGAGGTCAGAAAAGTGCAGTTTTCAGACAACGGTGGACACTGGACCGGCGCCGGCGGACACTGCCGACACTTCTGACATACGCACGCGTGCGGGGACACCTCCCCTACAACGCCACACTCTCGGATAAGCCCGAGAGATGTAAAAAACAGTGTGGCGGACCGTCCAGTGAGGTCAGAGGTCAGAAAAGTGCAGTTTTCAGACAACGGTGGACACTGGACCAGCGCCGGCGGACACTGCCGACACTTCTGACATACGCACGCGTGCGGGGACACCTCCCCTACAACGCCAGACTCTCGGATAAGCCCGAGAGGTGTAAAGAAAAGTGTGGCGGACCGTCCAGTGAGGTCAGAGGTCAGAAAAGTGCAGTTTTCAGACAACGGTGGACACTGGACCGGCGCCGGCGGACACTGCCGACACTTCTGACATACGCACGCGTGCGGGGACACCTCCCCTACAACGCCACACTCTCGGATAAGCCCGAGAGATGTAAAAAAAAGTGTGGCGGACCGTCCAGTGAGGTCAGAGGTCAGAAAAGTGCAGTTTTCAGACAACGGTGGACACTGGACCGGCGCCGGCGGACACTGCCGACACTTCTGACATACGCACGCGTGCGGGGACACCTCCCCTACAACGCCACACTCTCGGATAAGCCCGAGAGATGTAAAAAACAGTGTGGCGGACCGTCCAGTGAGGTCAGAGGTCAGAAAAGTGCAGTTTTCAGACAACGGTGGACACTGGACCGGCGCCGGCGGACACTGCCGACACTTCTGACATACGCACGCGTGCGGGGACACCTCCCCTACAACGCCAGACTCTCGGATAAGCCCGAGAGGTGTAAAGAAAAGTGTGGCGGACCGTCCAGTGAGGTCAGAGGTCAGAAAAGTGCAGTTTTCAGACAACGGTGGACACTGGACCGGCGCCGGCGGACACTGCCGACACTTCTGACATACGCACGCGTGCGGGGACACCTCCCCTACAACGCCACACTCTCGGATAAGCCCGAGAGATGTAAAAAAAAGTGTGGCGGACCGTCCAGTGAGGTCAGAGGTCAGAAAAGTGCAGTTTTCAGACAACGGTGGACACTGGACCGGCGCCGGCGGACACTGCCGACACTTCTGACATACGCACGCGTGCGGGGACACCTCCCCTACAACGCCACACTCTCGGATAAGCCCGAGAGATGTAAAAAAAAGTGTGGCGGACCGTCCAGTGAGGTCAGAGGTCAGAAAAGTGCAGTTTTCAGACAACGGTGGACACTGGACCGGCGCCGGCGGACACTGCCGACACTTCTGACATACGCACGCGTGCGGGGACACCTCCCCTACAACGCCACACTCTCGGATAAGCCCGAGAGATGTAAAAAACAGTGTGGCGGGACCGTCCAGTGAGGTCAGAGGTCAGAAAAGTGCAGTTTTCAGACAACGGTGGACACTGGACCGGCGCCGGCGGACACTGCCGACACTTCTGACATACGCACGCGTGCGGGGACACCTCCCCTACAACGCCAGACTCTCGGATAAGCCCGAGAGGTGTAAAGAAAAGTGTGGCGGACCGTCCAGTGAGGTCAGAGGTCAGAAAAGTGCAGTTTTCAGACAACGGTGGACACTGGACCGGCGCCGGCGGACACTGCCGACACTTCTGACATACGCACGCGTGCGGGGACACCTCCCCTACAACGCCACACTCTCGGATAAGCCAGAGAGATGTAAAAAAAAGTGTGGCGGACCGTCCAGTGAGGTCAGAGGTCAGAAAAGTGCAGTTTTCAGACAACGGTGGACACTGGACCGGCGCCGGCGGACACTGCCGACACTTCTGACATACGCACGCGTGCGGGGACACCTCCCCTACAACGCCACACTCTCGGATAAGCCCGAGAGATGTAAAAAAAAGTGTGGCGGACCGTCCAGTGAGGTCAGAGGTCAGAAAAGTGCAGTTTTCAGACAACGGTGGACACTGGACCGGCGCCGGCGGACACTGCCGACACTTCTGACATACGCACGCGTGCGGGGACACCTCCCCTACAACGCCACACTCTCGGATAAGCCCGAGAGGTGTAAAGAAAAGTGTGGCGGACCGTCCAGTGAGGTCAGAGGTCAGAAAAGTGCAGTTTTCAGACAACGGTGGACACTGGACCGGCGCCGGCGGACACTGCCGACACTTCTGACATACGCACGCGTGCGGGGACACCTCCCCTACAACGCCAGACTCTCGGATAAGCCCGAGATGTGTAAAGAAAAGTGTGGCGGACCGTCCAGTGAGGTCAGAGGTCAGAAAAGTGCAGTTTTCAGACAACGGTGGACACTGGACCGGCGCCGGCGGACACTGCCGACACTTCTGACATACGCACGCGTGCGGGGACACCTCCCCTACAACGCCAAACTCTCGGATAAGCCAGAGAGATGTAAAAAAAAGTGTGGCGGACCGTCCAGTGAGGTCAGAGGTCAGAAAAGTGCAGTTTTCAGACAACGGTGGACACTGGACCGGCGCCGGCGGACACTGCCGACACTTCTGACATACGCACGCGTGCGGGGACACCTCCCCTACAACGCCACACTCTCGGATAAGCCCGAGAGATGTAAAAAAAAGTGTGGCGGACCGTCCAGTGAGGTCAGAGGTCAGAAAAGTGCAGTTTTCAGACAACGGTGGACACTGGACCGGCGCCGGCGGACACTGCCGACACTTCTGACATACGCACGCGTGCGGGGACACCTCCCCTACAACGCCACACTCTCGGATAAGCCAGAGAGATGTAAAAAAAAGTGTGGCGGACCGTCCAGTGAGGTCAGAGGTCAGAAAAGTGCAGTTTTCAGACAACGGTGGACACTGGACCGGCGCCGGCGGACACTGCCGACACTTCTGACATACGCACGCGTGCGGGGACACCTCCCCTACAACGCCACACTCTCGGATAAGCCCGAGAGATGTAAAAAAAAGTGTGGCGGACCGTCCAGTGAGGTGAGAGGTCAGAAAAGTGCAGTTTTCAGACAACGGTGGACACTGGACCGGCGCCGGCGGACACTGCCGACACTTCTGACATACGCACGCGTGCGGGGACACCTCCCCTACAACGCCACACTCTCGGATAAGCCCGAGAGATGTAAAAAACAGTGTGGCGGACCGTCCAGTGAGGTCAGAGGTCAGAAAAGTGCAGTTTTCAGACAACGGTGGACACTGGACCGGCGCCGGCGGACACTGCCGACACTTCTGACATACGCAGGCGTGCGGGGACACCTCCCCTACAACGCCACACTCTCGGATAAGCCCGAGAGGTGTAAAGAAAAGTGTGGCGGACCGTCCAGTGAGGTCAGAGGTCAGAAAAGTGCAGTTTTCAGACAACGGTGGACACTGGACCGGCGCCGGCGGACACTGCCGACACTTCTGACATACGCACGCGTGCGGGGACACCTCCCCTACAACGACAGACTCTCGGATAAGCCCGAGAGGTGTAAAGAAAAGTGTGGCGGACCGTCCAGTGAGGTCAGAGGTCAGAAAAGTGCAGTTTTCAGACAACGGTGGACACTGGACCGGCGCCGGCGGACACTGCCGACACTTCTGACATACGCACGCGTGCGGGGACACCTTCCCTACAACGCCAGACTCTCGGATAAGCCCGAGAGGTGTAAAGAAAAGTGTGGCGGACCGTCCAGTGAGGTCAGAGGTCAGAAAAGTGCAGTTTTCAGACAACGGTGGACACTGGACCGGCGCCGGCGGACACTGCCGACACTTCTGACATACGCACGCGTGCGGGGACACCTCCCCTACAACGCCACACTCTCGGATAAGCCAGAGAGATGTAAAAAAAAGTGTGGCGGACCGTCCAGTGAGGTCAGAGGTCAGAAAAGTGCAGTTTTCAGACAACGGTGGACACTGGACCGGCGCCGGCGGACACTGCCGACACTTCTGACATACGCACGCGTGCGGGGACACCTCCCCTACAACGCCACACTCTCGGATAAGCCCGAGAGATGTAAAAAAAAGTGTGGCGGACCGTCCAGTGAGGTCAGAGGTCAGAAAAGTGCAGTTTTCAGACAACGGTGGACACTGGACCGGCGCCGGCGGACACTGCCGACACTTCTGACATACGCACGCGTGCGGGGACACCTCCCCTACAACGCCACACTCTCGGATAAGCCCGAGAGATGTAAAAAAAAGTGTGGCGGACCGTCCAGTGAGGTCAGAGGTCAGAAAAGTGCAGTTTTCAGACAACGGTGGACACTGGACCAGCGCCGGCGGACACTGCCGACACTTCTGACATACGCACGCGTGCGGGGACACCTCCCCTACAACGCCAGACTCTCGGATAAGCCCGAGAGGTGTAAAGAAAAGTGTGGCGGACCGTCCAGTGAGGTCAGAGGTCAGAAAAGTGCAGTTTTCAGACAACGGTGGACACTGGACCGGCGCCGGCGGACACTGCCGACACTTCTGACATACGCACGCGTGCGGGGACACCTCCCCTACAACGCCACACTCTCGGATAAGCCCGAGAGATGTAAAAAACAGTGTGGCGGACCGTCCAGTGAGGTCAGAGGTCAGAAAAGTGCAGTTTTCAGACAACGGTGGACACTGGACCGGCGCCGGCGGACACTGCCGACACTTCTGACATACGCACGCGTGCGGGGACACCTCCCCTACAACGCCACACTCTCGGATAAGCCCGAGAGATGTAAAAAAAAGTGTGGCGGACCGTCCAGTGAGGTCAGAGGTCAGAAAAGTGCAGTTTTCAGACAACGGTGGACACTGGACCGGCGCCGGCGGACACTGCCGACACTTCTGACATACGCACGCGTGCGGGGACACCTCCCCTACAACGCCACACTCTCGGATAAGCCCGAGAGATGTAAAAAAAAGTGTGGCGGACCGTCCAGTGAGGTCAGAGGTCAGAAAAGTGCAGTTTTCAGACAACGGTGGACACTGGACCGGCGCCGGCGGACACTGCCGACACTTCTGACATACGCACGCGTGCGGGGACACCTCCCCTACAACGCCACACTCTCGGATAAGCCCGAGAGGTGTAAAGAAAAGTGTGGCGGACCGTCCAGTGAGGTCAGAAAAGTGCAGTTTTCAGACAACGGTGGACACTGGACCGGCGCCGGCGGACACTGCCGACACTTCTGACATACGCACGCGTGCGGGGACACCTCCCCTACAACGCCACACTCTCGGATAAGCCCGAGAGGTGTAAAGAAAAGTGTGGCGGACCGTCCAGTGAGGTCAGAGGTCAGAAAAGTGCAGTTTTCAGACAACGGTGGACACTGGACCGGCGCCGGCGGACACTGCCGACACTTCTGACATACGCACGCGTGCGGGGACACCTCCCCTACAACGCCACACTCTCGGATAAGCCCGAGAGATGTAAAAAAAAGTGTGGCGGACCGTCCAGTGAGGTCAGAGGTCAGAAAAGTGCCGTTTTCAGACAACAGTGGACACTGGACCGGCGCCGGCGGACACTGCCGACACTTCTGACATACGCACGCGTGCGGGGACACCTCCCCTACAACGCCACACTCTCGGATAAGCCCGAGAGGTGTAAAGAAAAGTGTGGCGGACCGTCCAGTGAGGTCAGAGGTCAGAAAAGTGCAGTTTTCAGACAACGGTGGACACTGGACCGGCACCGGCGGACACTGCCGACACTTCTGACATACGCACGCGTGCGGGGACACCTCCCCTACAACGCCAGTCTCTCGGATAAGCCCGAGAGGTGTAAAGAAAAGTGTGGCGGACCGTCCAGTGAGGTCAGAGTTCAGAAAAGTGCAGTTTTCAGACAACGGTGGACACTGGACCGGCGCCGGGGGACACTGCCGACACTTCTGACATACGCACGCGTGCGGGGACACCTCCCCTACAACGCCAGACTCTCGGATAAGCCCGAGAGATGTAAAAAAAAGTGTGGCGGACCGTCCAGTGAGGTCAGAGGTCAGAAAAGTGCAGTTTTCAGACAACGGTGGACACTGGACCGGCGCCGGCGGACACTGCCGACACTTCTGACATACGCACGCGTGCGGGGACACCTCCCCTACAACGCCACACTCTCGGATAAGCCCGAGAGATGTAAAAAACAGTGTGGCGGACCGTCCAGTGAGGTCAGAGGTCAGAAAAGTGCAGTTTTCAGACAACGGTGGACACTGGACCGGCGCCGGCGGACACTGCCGACACTTCTGACATACGCACGCGTGCGGGGACACCTCCCCTACAACGCCACACTCTCGGATAAGCCCGAGAGGTGTAAAGAAAAGTGTGGCGGACCGTCCAGTGAGGTCAGAGGTCAGAAAAGTGCAGTTTTCAGACAACGGTGGACACTGGACCGGCGCCGGCGGACACTGCCGACACTTCTGACATACGCACGCGTGCGGGGACACCTCCCCTACAACGCCACACTCTCGGATAAGCCAGAGAGATGTAAAAAAAAGTGTGGCGGACCGTCCAGTGAGGTCAGAAGTCAGAAAAGTGCAGTTTTCAGACAACGGTGGACACTGGACCGGCGCCGGCGGACACTGCCGACACTTCTGACATACGCACGCGTGCGGGGACACCTCCCCTACAACGCCACACTCTCGGATAAGCCCGAGAGATGTAAAAAAAAGTGTGGCGGACCGTCCAGTGAGGTCAGAGGTCAGAAAAGTGCAGTTTTCAGACAACGGTGGACACTGGACCGGCGCCGGCGGACACTGCCGACACTTCTGACATACGCACGCGTGCGGGGACACCTCCCCTACAACGCCACACTCTCGGATAAGCCCGAGAGATGTAAAAAACAGTGTGGCGGACCGTCCAGTGAGGTCAGAGGTCAGAAAAGTGCAGTTTTCAGACAACGGTGGACACTGGACCGGCGCCGGCGGACACTGCCGACACTTCTGACATACGCACGCGTGCGGGGACACCTCCCCTACAACGCCAGACTCTCGGATAAGCCCGAGAGGTGTAAAGAAAAGTGTGGCGGACCGTCCAGTGAGGTCAGAGGTCAGAAAAGTGCAGTTTTCAGACAACGGTGGACACTGGACCGGCGCCGGCGGACACTGCCGACACTTCTGACATACGCACGCGTGCGGGGACACCTCCCCTACAACGCCACACTCTCGGATAAGCCAGAGAGATGTAAAAAAAAGTGTGGCGGACCGTCCAGTGAGGTCAGAGGTCAGAAAAGTGCAGTTTTCAGACAACGGTGGACACTGGACCGGCGCCGGCGGACACTGCCGACACTTCTGACATACGCACGCGTGCGGGGACACCTCCCCTACAACGCCACACTCTCGGATAAGCCCGAGAGATGTAAAAAAAAGTGTGGCGGACCGTCCAGTGAGGTCAGAGGTCAGAAAAGTGCAGTTTTCAGACAACGGTGGACACTGGACCGGCGCCGGCGGACACTGCCGACACTTCTGACATACGCACGCGTGCGGGGACACCTCCCCTACAACGCCACACTCTCGGATAAGCCCGAGAGGTGTAAAGAAAAGTGTGGCGGACCGTCCAGTGAGGTCAGAGGTCAGAAAAGTGCAGTTTTCAGACAACGGTGGACACTGGACCGGCGCCGGCGGACACTGCCGACACTTCTGACATACGCACGCGTGCGGGGACACCTCCCCTACAACGCCAGACTCTCGGATAAGCCCGAGATGTGTAAAGAAAAGTGTGGCGGACCGTCCAGTGAGGTCAGAGGTCAGAAAAGTGCAGTTTTCAGACAACGGTGGACACTGGACCGGCGCCGGCGGACACTGCCGACACTTCTGACATACGCACGCGTGCGGGGACACCTCCCCTACAACGCCAAACTCTCGGATAAGCCAGAGAGATGTAAAAAAAAGTGTGGCGGACCGTCCAGTGAGGTCAGAGGTCAGAAAAGTGCAGTTTTCAGACAACGGTGGACACTGGACCGGCGCCGGCGGACACTGCCGACACTTCTGACATACGCACGCGTGCGGGGACACCTCCCCTACAACGCCACACTCTCGGATAAGCCCGAGAGATGTAAAAAAAAGTGTGGCGGACCGTCCAGTGAGGTCAGAGGTCAGAAAAGTGCAGTTTTCAGACAACGGTGGACACTGGACCGGCGCCGGCGGACACTGCCGACACTTCTGACATACGCACGCGTGCGGGGACACCTCCCCTACAACGCCACACTCTCGGATAAGCCAGAGAGATGTAAAAAAAAGTGTGGCGGACCGTCCAGTGAGGTCAGAGGTCAGAAAAGTGCAGTTTTCAGACAACGGTGGACACTGGACCGGCGCCGGCGGACACTGCCGACACTTCTGACATACGCACGCGTGCGGGGACACCTCCCCTACAACGCCACACTCTCGGATAAGCCCGAGAGATGTAAAAAAAAGTGTGGCGGACCGTCCAGTGAGGTCAGAGGTCAGAAAAGTGCAGTTTTCAGACAACGGTGGACACTGGACCGGCGCCGGCGGACACTGCCGACACTTCTGACATACGCACGCGTGCGGGGACACCTCCCCTACAACGCCACACTCTCGGATAAGCCCGAGAGATGTAAAAAACAGTGTGGCGGACCGTCCAGTGAGGTCAGAGGTCAGAAAAGTGCAGTTTTCAGACAACGGTGGACACTGGACCGGCGCCGGCGGACACTGCCGACACTTCTGACATACGCAGGCGTGCGGGGACACCTCCCCTACAACGCCACACTCTCGGATAAGCCCGAGAGGTGTAAAGAAAAGTGTGGCGGACCGTCCAGTGAGGTCAGAGGTCAGAAAAGTGCAGTTTTCAGACAACGGTGGACACTGGACCGGCGCCGGCGGACACTGCCGACACTTCTGACATACGCACGCGTGCGGGGACACCTCCCCTACAACGACAGACTCTCGGATAAGCCCGAGAGGTGTAAAGAAAAGTGTGGCGGACCGTCCAGTGAGGTCAGAGGTCAGAAAAGTGCAGTTTTCAGACAACGGTGGACACTGGACCGGCGCCGGCGGACACTGCCGACACTTCTGACATACGCACGCGTGCGGGGACACCTCCCCTACAACGCCAGACTCTCGGATAAGCCCGAGAGGTGTAAAGAAAAGTGTGGCGGACCGTCCAGTGAGGTCAGAGGTCAGAAAAGTGCAGTTTTCAGACAACGGTGGACACTGGACCGGCGCCGGCGGACACTGCCGACACTTCTGACATACGCACGCGTGCGGGGACACCTCCCCTACAACGCCACACTCTCGGATAAGCCAGAGAGATGTAAAAAAAAGTGTGGCGGACCGTCCAGTGAGGTCAGAGGTCAGAAAAGTGCAGTTTTCAGACAACGGTGGACACTGGACCGGCGCCGGCGGACACTGCCGACACTTCTGACATACGCACGCGTGCGGGGACACCTCCCCTACAACGCCACACTCTCGGATAAGCCCGAGAGATGTAAAAAAAAGTGTGGCGGACCGTCCAGTGAGGTCAGAGGTCAGAAAAGTGCAGTTTTCAGACAACGGTGGACACTGGACCGGCGCCGGCGGACACTGCCGACACTTCTGACATACGCACGCGTGCGGGGACACCTCCCCTACAACGCCACACTCTCGGATAAGCCCGAGAGATGTAAAAAAAAGTGTGGCGGACCGTCCAGTGAGGTCAGAGGTCAGAAAAGTGCAGTTTTCAGACAACGGTGGACACTGGACCAGCGCCGGCGGACACTGCCGACACTTCTGACATACGCACGCGTGCGGGGACACCTCCCCTACAACGCCAGACTCTCGGATAAGCCCGAGAGGTGTAAAGAAAAGTGTGGCGGACCGTCCAGTGAGGTCAGAGGTCAGAAAAGTGCAGTTTTCAGACAACGGTGGACACTGGACCGGCGCCGGCGGACACTGCCGACACTTCTGACATACGCACGCGTGCGGGGACACCTCCCCTACAACGCCACACTCTCGGATAAGCCAGAGAGATGTAAAAAAAAGTGTGGCGGACCGTCCAGTGAGGTCAGAGGTCAGAAAAGTGCAGTTTTCAGACAACGGTGGACACTGGACCGGCGCCGGCGGACACTGCCGACACTTCTGAAATACGCACGCGTGCGGGGACACCTCCCCTACAACGCCACACTCTCGGATAAGCCCGAGAGATGTAAAAAAAAGTGTGGCGGACCGTCCAGTGAGGTCAGAGGTCAGAAAAGTGCAGTTTTCAGACAACGGTGGACACTGGACCGGCGCCGGCGGACACTGCCGACACTTCTGACATACGCACGCGTGCGGGGACACCTCCCCTACAACGCCACACTCTCGGATAAGCCCGAGAGGTGTAAAGAAAAGTGTGGCGGACCGTCCAGTGAGGTCAGAGGTCAGAAAAGTGCAGTTTTCAGACAACGGTGGACACTGGACCGGCGCCGGCGGACACTGCCGACACTTCTGACATACGCACGCGTGCGGGGACACCTCCCCTACAACGCCAGACTCTCGGATAAGCCCGAGAGGTGTAAAGAAAAGTGTGGCGGACCGTCCAGTGAGGTCAGAGGTCAGAAAAGTGCAGTTTTCAGACAACGGTGGACACTGGACCGGCGCCGGCGGACACTGCCGACACTTTTGACATACGCACGCGTGCGGGGACACCTCCCCTATAACGCCACACTCTCGGATAAGCCAGAGAGATGTAAAAAAAAGTGTGGCGGACCGTCCAGTGAGGTCAGAGGTCAGAAAAGTGCAGTTTTCAGACAACGGTGGACACTGGACCAGCGCCGGCGGACACTGCCGACACTTCTGACATACGCACGCGTGCGGGGACACCTCCCCTACAACGCCAGACTCTCGGATAAGCCCGAGAGGTGTAAAGAAAAGTGTGGCGGACCGTCCAGTGAGGTCAGAGGTCAGAAAAGTGCAGTTTTCAGACAACGGTGGACACTGGACCGGCGCCGGCGGACACTGCCGACACTTCTGACATACTCACGCGTGCGGGGACACCTCCCCTACAACGCCACACTCTCGGATAAGCCAGAGAGATGTAAAAAAAAGTGTGGTGGACCGTCCAGTGAGGTCAGAGGTCAGAAAAGTGCAGTTTTCAGACAACGGTGGACACTGGACCGGCGCCGGCGGACACTGCCGACACTTCTGACATACGCACGCGTGCGGGGACACCTCCCCTACAACGCCACACTCTCGGATAAGCCCGAGAGATGTAAAAAACAGTGTGGCGGACCGTCCAGTGAGGTCAGAGGTCAGAAAAGTGCAGTTTTCAGACAACGGTGGACACTGGACCGGCGCCGGCGGACACTGCCGACACTTCTGACATACGCACGCGTGCGGGGACACCTCCCCTACAACGCCACACTCTCGGATAAGCCCGAGAGGTGTAAAGAAAAGTGTGGCGGACCGTCCAGTGAGGTCAGAGGTCAGAAAAGTGCAGTTTTCAGACAACGGTGGACACTGGACCGGCGCCGGCGGACACTGCCGACACTTCTGACATACGCACGCGTGCGGGGACACCTCCCCTATAGCCTCGATCTCCAGGCTTTTATTGCTTAGTTTTGCTAAAAAATAAAAGCCTGGCCCAACTATAGCCTGTACTGGGTATGAGGAAGTGTTTCATTCCCAACCAACCAGAGTGCAGTGGGCGTCGCTCGTAATGTTGTGTTAACGGGGCGGGGGTTGACGGACAGATCGGTGAACCAATGGGATCAGGCGCCGTCTCTCGCCGGCTCTATACACACGCCCCTTTATACACGAAATCAGGAGGGTTGCAGCAGGCTACCTCCCCTACAACGCCAGACTCTCGGATAAGCCCGAGAGGTGTAAAGAAAAGTGTGGCGGACCGTCCAGTGAGGTCAGAGGTCAGAAAAGTGCAGTTTTCAGACAACGGTGGACACTGGACCGGCGCCGGCGGACACTGCCGACACTTCTGACATACGCACGCGTGCGGGGACACCTCCCCTACAACGCCACACTCTCGGATAAGCCAGAGAGATGTAAAAAAAAGTGTGGCGGACCGTCCAGTGAGGTCAGAGGTCAGAAAAGTGCAGTTTTCAGACAACGGTGGACACTGGACCGGCGCCGGCGGACACTGCCGACACTTCTGACATACGCACGCGTGCGGGGACACCTCCCCTACAACGCCACACTCTCGGATAAGCCCGAGAGATGTAAAAAACAGTGTGGCGGACCGTCCAGTGAGGTCAGAGGTCAGAAAAGTGCAGTTTTCAGACAACGGTGGACACTGGACCGGCGCCGGCGGACACTGCCGACACTTCTGACATACGCACGCGTGCGGGGACACCTCCCCTACAACGCCAAACTCTCGGATAAGCCCGAGAGGTGTAAAGAAAAGTGTGGCGGACCGTCCAGTGAGGTCAGAGGTCAGAAAAGTGCAGTTTTCAGACAACGGTGGACACTGGACCGGCGCCGGCGGACACTGCCGACACTTCTGACATACGCACGCGTGCGGGGACACCTCCCCTACAACGCCAGACTCTCGGATAAGCCCGAGAGGTGTAAAGAAAAGTGTGGCGGACCGTCCAGTGAGGTCAGAGGTCAGAAAAGTGCAGTTTTCAGACAACGGTGGACACTGGACCGGCGCCGGCGGACACTGCCGACACTTCTGACATACGCACGCGTGCGGGGACACCTCCCCTACAACGCCACACTCTCGGATAAGCCCGAGAGATGTAAAAGAAAGTGTGGCGGACCGTCCAGTGAGGTCAGAGGTCAGAAAAGTGCAGTTTTCAGACAACGGTGGACACTGGACCGGCGCCGGCGGACACTGCCGACACTTCTGACATACGCACGCGTGCGGGGACACCTCCCCTACAACGCCACACTCTCGGATAAGCCCGAGAGATGTAAAAAAAAGTGTGGCGGACCGTCCAGTGAGGTCAGAGGTCAGAAAAGTGCAGTTTTCACACAACGGTGGACACTGGACCAGCGCCGGCGGACACTGCCGACACTTCTGACATACGCACGTCTGCGGGGACACCTCCCCTACAACGCCAGACTCTCGGATAAGCCCGAGAGGTGTATAGAAAAGTGTGGCGGACCGTCCAGTGAGGTCAGAGGTCAGAAAAGTGCAGTTTTCAGACAACGGTGGACACTGGACCGGCGCCGGCGGACACTGCCGACACTTCTGACATACGCACGCGTGCGGGGACACCTCCCCTACAACGCCACACTCTCGGATAAGCCAGAGAGATGTAAAAAAAAGTGTGGCGGACCGTCCAGTGAGGTCAGAGGTCAGAAAAGTGCAGTTTTCAGACAACGGTGGACACTGGACCGGCGCCGGCGGACACTGCCGACACTTCTGACATACGCACGCGTGCGGGGACACCTCCCCTACAACGCCACACTCTCGGATAAGCCCGAGAGATGTAAAAAAAGTGTGGCGGACCGTCCAGTGAGGTCAGAGGTCAGAAAAGTGCAGTTTTCAGACAACGGTGGACACTGGACCGGCGCCGGCGGACACTGCCGACACTTCTGACATACGCACGCGTGCGGGGACACCTCCCCTACAACGCCAAACTCTCGGATAAGCCCGAGAGATGTAAAAAACAGTGTGGCGGACCGTCCAGTGAGGTCAGAGGTCAGAAAAGTGCAGTTTTCAGACAACGGTGGACACTGGACCGGCGCCGGCGGACACTGCCGACACTTCTGACATACGCACGCGTGCGGGGACACCTCCCCTACAACGCCACACTCTTGGATAAGCCCGAGAGGTGTAAAGAAAAGTGTGGCGGACCGTCCAGTGAGGTCAGAAAAGTGCAGTTTTCAGACAACGGTGGACACTGGACCGGCGCCGGCGGACACTGCCGACACTTCTGACATACGCACGCGTGCGGGGACACCTCCCCTACAACGCCAGACTCTCGGATAAGCCCGAGAGGTGTAAAGAAAAGTGTGGCGGACCGTCCAGTGAGGTCAGAGGTCAGAAAAGTGCAGTTTTCAGACAACGGTGGACACTGGACCGGCGCCGGCGGACACTGCCGACACTTCTGACATACGCACGCGTGCGGGGACACCTCCCCTACAACGCCACACTCTCGGATAAGCCCGAGAGATGTAAAAAACAGTGTGGCGGACCGTCCAGTGAGGTCAGAGGTCAGAAAAGTGCAGTTTTCAGACAACGGTGGACACTGGACCGGCGCCGGCGGACACTGCCGACACTTCTGACATACGCACGCGTGCGGGGACACCTCCCCTACAACGCCACACTCTCGGATAAGCCCGAGAGATGTAAAAAAAAGTGTGACGGACCGTCCAGTGAGGTCAGAGGTCAGAAAAGTGCCGTTTTCAGACAACAGTGGACACTGGACCGGCGCCGGCGGACACTGCCGACACTTCTGACATACGCACGCGTGCAGGGACACCTCCCCTACAACGCCACACTCTCGGATAAGCCCGAGAGGTGTAAAGAAAAGTGTGGCGGACCGTCCAGTGAGGTCAGAGGTCAGAAAAGTGCAGTTTTCAGACAACGGTGGACACAGGACCGGCGCCGGCGGACACTGCCGACACTTCTGACATACGCACGCGTGCGGGGACACCTCCCCTACAACGCCACACTCTCGGATAAGCCCGAGAGATGTAAAAAAAAGTGTGGCGGACCGTCCAGTGAGGTCAGAGGTCAGAAAAGTGCAGTTTTCAGACAACGGTGGACACTGGACCAGCGCCGGCGGACACTGCCGACACTTCTGACATACGCACGCGTGCGGGGACACCTCCCCTACAACGCCAGACTCTCGGATAAGCCCGAGAGGTGTAAAGAAAAGTGTGGCGGACCGTCCAGTGAGGTCAGAGGTCAGAAAAGTGCAGTTTTCAGACAACGGTGGACACTGGACCGGCGCCGGCGGACACTGCCGACACTTCTGACATACGCACGCGTGCGGGGACACCTCCCCTACAACGCCAAACTCTCGGATAAGCCAGAGAGATGTAAAAGAAAGTGTGGCGGACCGTCCAGTGAGGTCAGAGGTCAGAATAGTGCAGTTTTCAGACAACGGTGGACACTGGACCGGCGCCGGCGGACACTGCCGACACTTCTGACATACGCACGCGTGCGGGGACACCTCCCCTACAACGCCACACTCTCGGATAAGCCAGAGAGATGTAAAAAAAAGTGTGGCGGACCGTCCAGTGAGGTCAGAGGTCAGAAAAGTGCAGTTTTCAGACAACGGTGGACACTGGACCGGCGCCGGCGGACACTGCCGACACTTCTGACATACGCACGCGTGCGGGGACACCTCCCCTACAACGCCACACTCTCGGATAAGCCAGAGAGATGTAAAAAAAAGTGTGGCGGACCGTCCAGTGAGGTCAGAGGTCAGAAAAGTGCAGTTTTCAGACAACGGTGGACACTGGACCGGCGCCGGCGGACACTGCCGACACTTCTGACATACGCACGCGTGCGGGGACACCTCCCCTACAACGACACACTCTCGGATAAGCCCGAGAGATGTAAAAAAAAGTGTGGCGGACCGTCCAGTGAGGTCAGAGGTCAGAAAAGTGCAGTTTTCAGACAACGGTGGACCAGCGCCGGCGGACACTGCCGACACTTCTGACATACGCACGCGTGCGGGGACACCTCCCCTACAACGCCAGACTATCGGATAAGCCCGAGAGGTGTAAAGAAAAGTGTGGCGGACCGTCCAGTGAGGTCAGAGGTCAGAAAAGTGCAGTTTTCAGACAACGGTGGACACTGGACCGGCGCCGGCGGACACTGCCGACACTTTTGACATACGCACGCGTGCGGGGACACCTCCCCTACAACGCCACACTCTCGGATAAGCCAGAGAGATGTAAAAAAAAGTGTGGCGGACCGTCCAGTGAGGTCAGAGGTCAGAAAAGTGCAGTTTTCAGACAACGGTGGACACTGGACCGGCGCCGGCGGACACTGCCGACACTTCTGACATACGCACGCGTGCGGGGACACCTCCCCTACAACGCCACACTCTCGGATAAGCCAGAGAGATGTAAAAAAAAGTGTGGCGGACCGTCCAGTGAGGTCAGAGGTCAGAAAAGTGCAGTTTTCAGACAACGGTGGACACTGGACCGGCGCCGGCGGACACTGCCGACACTTCTGACATACGCACGCGTGCGGGGACACCTCCCCTACAACGCCACACTCTCGGATAAGCCCGAGAGGTGTAAAGAAAAGTTTGGCGGACCGTCCAGTGAGGTCAGAGGTCAGAAAAGTGCAGTTTTCAGACAACGGTGGACACTGGATCGGCGCCGGCGGACACTGCCGACACTTCTGACATACGCACGCGTGCGGGGACACCTCCCCTACAACGCCACACTCTCGGATAAGCCCGAGAGATGTAAAAAAAAGTGTGGCGGACCGTCCAGTGAGGTCAGAGGTCAGAAAAGTGCAGTTTTCAGACAACGGTGGACACTGGACCGGCGCCGGCGGACACTGCCGACACTTCTGACATACGCACGCGTGCGGGGACACCTCCCCTACAACGCCACACTCTCGGATAAACCCGAGAGATGTAAAAAACAGTGTGGCGGACCGTCCAGTGAGGTCAGAGGTCAGAAAAGTGCAGTTTTCAGACAACGGTGGACACTGGACCGGCGCCGGCGGACACTGCCGACACTTCTGACATACGCACGCGTGCGGGGACACCTCCCCTACAACGCCACACTCTCGGATAAGCCCGAGAGGTGTAAAGAAAAGTGTGGCGGACCGTCCAGTGAGGTCAGAAAAGTGCAGTTTTCAGACAACGGTGGACACTGGACCGGCGCCGGCGGACACTGCCGACACTTCTGACATACGCACGCGTGCGGGGACACCTCCCCTACAACGCCAAACTCTCGGATAAGCCAGAGAGATGTAAAAAAAAGTGTGGCGGACCGTCCAGTGAGGTCAGAGGTCAGAATAGTGCAGTTTTCAGACAACGGTGGACACTGGACCGGCGCCGGCGGACACTGCCGACACTTCTGACATACGCACGCGTGCGGGGACACCTCCCCTACAACGCCACACTCTCGGATAAGCCAGAGAGATGTAAAAAAAAGTGTGGCGGACCGTCCAGTGAGGTCAGAGGTCAGAAAAGTGCAGTTTTCAGACAACGGTGGACACTGGACCGGCGCCGGCGGACACTGCCGACACTTCTGACATACGCACGCGTGCGGGGACACCTCCCCTACAACGCCACACTCTCGGATAAGCCAGAGAGATGTAAAAAAAAGTGTGGCGGACCGTCCAGTGAGGTCAGAGGTCAGAAAAGTGCAGTTTTCAGACAACGGTGGACACTGGACCGGCGCCGGCGGACACTGCCGACACTTCTGACATACGCACGCGTGCGGGGACACCTCCCCTACAACGACACACTCTCGGATAAGCCCGAGAGATGTAAAAAAAAGTGTGGCGGACCGTCCAGTGAGGTCAGAGGTCAGAAAAGTGCAGTTTTCAGACAACGGTGGACCAGCGCCGGCGGACACTTCTGACATACGCACGCGTGCGGGGACACCTCCCCTACAACGCCAGACTATCGGATAAGCCCGAGAGGTGTAAAGAAAAGTGTGGCGGACCGTCCAGTGAGGTCAGAGGTCAGAAAAGTGCAGTTTTCAGACAACGGTGGACACTGGACCGGCGCCGGCGGACACTGCCGACACTTTTGACATACGCACGCGTGCGGGGACACCTCCCCTACAACGCCACACTCTCGGATAAGCCAGAGAGATGTAAAAAAAAGTGTGGCGGACCGTCCAGTGAGGTCAGAGGTCAGAAAAGTGCAGTTTTCAGACAACGGTGGACACTGGACCGGCGCCGGCGGACACTGCCGACACTTCTGACATACGCACGCGTGCGGGGACACCTCCCCTACAACGCCACACTCTCGGATAAGCCAGAGAGATGTAAAAAAAAGTGTGGCGGACCGTCCAGTGAGGTCAGAGGTCAGAAAAGTGCAGTTTTCAGACAACGGTGGACACTGGACCGGCGCCGGCGGACACTGCCGACACTTCTGACATACGCACGCGTGCGGGGACACCTCCCCTACAACGCCACACTCTCGGATAAGCCCGAGAGATGTAAAAAACAGTGTGGCGGACCGTCCAGTGAGGTCAGAGGTCAGAAAAGTGCAGTTTTCAGACAACGGTGGACACTGGACCGGCGCCGGCGGACACTGCCGACACTTCTGACATACGCACGCGTGCGGGGACACCTCCCCTACAACGCCACACTCTCGGATAAGCCCGAGAGGTGTAAAGAAAAGTGTGGCGGACCGTCCAGTGAGGTCAGAGGTCAGAAAAGTGCAGTTTTCAGACAACGGTGGACACTGGACCGGCGCCGGCGGACACTGCCGACACTTCTGACATACGCACGCGTGCGGGGACACCTCCCCTACAACGCCACACTCTCGGATAAGCCCGAGAGGTGTAAAGAAAAGTTTGGCGGACCGTCCAGTGAGGTCAGAGGTCAGAAAAGTGCAGTTTTCAGACAACGGTGGACACTGGATCGGCGCCGGCGGACACTGCCGACACTTCTGACATACGCACGCGTGCGGGGACACCTCCCCTACAACGCCACACTCTCGGATAAGCCCGAGAGATGTAAAAAAAAGTGTGGCGGACCGTCCAGTGAGGTCAGAGGTCAGAAAAGTGCAGTTTTCAGACAACGGTGGACACTGGACCGGCGCCGGCGGACACTGCCGACACTTCTGACATACGCACGCGTGCGGGGACACCTCCCCTACAACGCCACACTCTCGGATAAACCCGAGAGATGTAAAAAACAGTGTGGCGGACCGTCCAGTGAGGTCAGAGGTCAGAAAAGTGCAGTTTTCAGACAACGGTGGACACTGGACCGGCGCCGGCGGACACTGCCGACACTTCTGACATACGCACGCGTGCGGGGACACCTCCCCTACAACGCCACACTCTCGGATAAGCCCGAGAGGTGTAAAGAAAAGTGTGGCGGACCGTCCAGTGAGGTCAGAAAAGTGCAGTTTTCAGACAACGGTGGACACTGGACCGGCGCCGGCGGACACTGCCGACACTTCTGACATACGCACGCGTGCGGGGACACCTCCCCTACAACGCCACACTCTCGGATAAGCCCGAGAGGTGTAAAGAAAAGTGTGGCGGACCGTCCAGTGAGGTCAGAGGTCAGAAAAGTGCAGTTTTCAGACAACGGTGGACACTGGACCGGCGCCGGCGGACACTGCCGACACTTCTGACATACGCACGCGTGCGGGGACACCTCCCCTACAACGCCACACTCTCGGATAAGCCCGAGAGATGTAAAAAAAAGTGTGGCGGACCGTCCAGTGAGGTCAGAGGTCAGAAAAGTGCCGTTTTCAGACAACAGTGGACACTGGACCGGCGCCGGCGGACACTGCCGACACTTCTGACATACGCACGCGTGCGGGGACACCTCCCCTACAACGCCACACTCTCGGATAAGCCCGAGAGGTGTAAAGAAAAGTGTGGCGGACCGTCCAGTGAGGTCAGAGGTCAGAAAAGTGCAGTTTTCAGACAACGGTGGACACTGGACCGGCACCGGCGGACACTGCCGACACTTCTGACATACGCACGCGTGCGGGGACACCTCCCCTACAACGCCAGTCTCTCGGATAAGCCCGAGAGGTGTAAAGAAAAGTGTGGCGGACCGTCCAGTGAGGTCAGAGGTCAGAAAAGTGCAGTTTTCAGACAACGGTGGACACTGGACCGGCGCCGGGGGACACTGCCGACACTTCTGACATACGCACGCGTGCGGGGACACCTCCCCTACAACGCCACACTCTCGGATAAGCCCGAGAGATGTAAAAAAAAGTGTGGCGGACCGTCCAGTGAGATCAGAGGTCAGAAAAGTGCAGTTTTCAGACAACGGTGGACACTGGACCAGCGCCGGCGGACACTGCCGACACTTCTGACATACGCACGCGTGCGGGGACACCTCCCCTACAACGCCAGACTCTCGGATAAGCCCGAGAGGTGTAAAGAAAAGTGTGGCGGACCGTCCAGTGAGGTCAGAGGTCAGAAAAGTGCAGTTTTCAGACAACGGTGGACACTGGACCGGCGCCGGCGGACACTGCCGACACTTCTGACATACGCACGCGTGCGGGGACACCTCCCCTACAACGCCAAACTCTCGGATAAGCCCGAGAGATGTAAAAAAAAGTGTGGCGGACCGTCCAGTGAGGTCAGAGGTCAGAAAAGTGCAGTTTTCAGACAACGGTGGACACTGGACCAGCGCCGGCGGACACTGCCGACACTTCTGACATACGCACGCGTGCGGGGACACCTCCCCTACAACGCCAGACTCTCGGATAAGCCCGAGAGGTGTAAAGAAAAGTGTGGCGGACCGTCCAGTGAGGTCAGAGGTCAGAAAAGTGCAGTTTTCAGACAACGGTGGACACTGGACCGGCGCCGGCGGACACTGCCGACACTTCTGACATACGCACGCGTGCGGGGACACCTCCCCTACAACGCCACACTCTCGGATAAGCCAGAGAGATGTAAAAAAAAGTGTGGCGGACCGTCCAGTGAGGTCAGAGGTCAGAAAAGTGCAGTTTTCAGACAACGGTGGACACTGGACCGGCGCCGGCGGACACTGCCGACACTTCTGACATACGCACGCGTGCGGGGACACCTCCCCTACAACGCCACACTCTCGGATAAGCCCGAGAGATGTAAAAAAAAGTGTGGCGGACCGTCCAGTGAGGTCAGAGGTCAGAAAAGTGCAGTTTTCAGACAACGGTGGACACTGGACCGGCGCCGGCGGACACTGCCGACACTTCTGACATACGCACGCGTGCGGGGACACCTCCCCTACAACGCCACACTCTCGGATAAGCCCGAGAGATGTAAAAAACAGTGTGGCGGACCGTCCAGTGAGGTCAGAGGTCAGAAAAGTGCAGTTTTCAGACAACGGTGGACACTGGACCGGCGCCGGCGGACACTGCCGACACTTCTGACATACGCACGCGTGCGGGGACACCTCCCCTACAACGCCACACTCTCGGATAAGCCCGAGAGGTGTAAAGAAAAGTGTGGCGGACCGTCCAGTGAGGTCAGAGGTCAGAAAAGTGCAGTTTTCAGACAACGGTGGACACTGGACCGGCGCCGGCGGACACTGCCGACACTTCTGACATACGCACGCGTGCGGGGACACCTCCCCTACAACGCCAGACTCTCGGATAAGCCCGAGATGTGTAAAGAAAAGTGTGGCGGACCGTCCAGTGAGGTCAGAGGTCAGAAAAGTGCAGTTTTCAGACAACGGTGGACACTGGACCGGCGCCGGCGGACACTGCCGACACTTCTGACATACGCACGCGTGCGGGGACACCTCCCCTACAACGCCACACTCTCGGATAAGCCCGAGAGATGTAAAAAACAGTGTGGCGGACCGTCCAGTGAGGTCAGAGGTCAGAAAAGTGCAGTTTTCAGACAACGGTGGACACTGGACCGGCGCCGGCGGACACTGCCGACACTTCTGACATACGCACGCGTGCGGGGACACCTCCCCTACAACGCCACACTCTCGGATAAGCCTGAGAGGTGTAAAGAAAAGTGTGGCGGACCGTCCAGTGAGGTCAGAGGTCAGAAAAGTGCAGTTTTCAGACAACGGTGGACACTGGACCGGCGCCGGCGGACACTGCCGACACTTCTGACATACGCACGCGTGCGGGGACACCTCCCCTACAACGCCAGACTCTCGGATAAGCCCGAGAGGTGTAAAGAAAAGTGTGGCGGACCGTCCAGTGAGGTCAGAGGTCAGAAAAGTGCAGTTTTCAGACAACGGTGGACACTGGACCGGCGCCGGCGGACACTGCCGACACTTCTGACATACGCACGCGTGCGGGGACACCTCCCCTACAACGCCACACTCTCGGATAAGCCAGAGAGATGTAAAAAAAAGTGTGGCGGACCGTCCAGTGAGGTCAGAGGTCAGAAAAGTGCAGTTTTCAGACAACGGTGGACACTGGACCGGCGCCGGCGGACACTGCCGACACTTCTGACATACGCACGCGTGCGGGGACACCTCCCCTACAACGCCACACTCTCGGATAAGCCCGAGAGATGTAAAAAAAAGTGTGGCGGACCGTCCAGTGAGGTCAGAGGTCAGAAAAGTGCAGTTTTCAGACAACGGTGGACACTGGACCGGCGCCGGCGGACACTGCCGACACTTCTGACATACGCACGCGTGCGGGGACACCTCCCCTACAACGCCACACTCTCGGATAAGCCCGAGAGATGTAAAAAACAGTGTGGCGGACCGTCCAGTGAGGTCAGAGGTCAGAAAAGTGCAGTTTTCAGACAACGGTGGACACTGGACCGGCGCCGGCGGACACTGCCGACACTTCTGACATACGCACGCGTGCGGGGACACCTCCCCTACAACGCCACACTCTCGGATAAGCCCGAGAGATGTAAAAAACAGTGTGGCGGACCGTCCAGTGAGGTCAGAGGTCAGAAAAGTGCAGTTTTCAGACAACGGTGGACACTGGACCGGCGCCGGCGGACACTGCCGACACTTCTGACATACGCACGCGTGCGGGGACACCTCCCCTACAACGCCACACTCTCGGATAAGCCCGAGAGGTGTAAAGAAAAGTGTGGCGGACCGTCCAGTGAGGTCAGAGGTCAGAAAAGTGCAGTTTTCAGACAACGGTGGACACTGGACCGGCGCCGGCGGACACTGCCGACACTTCTGACATACGCACGCGTGCGGGGGACACCTCCCCTACAACGCCAGACTCTCGGATAAGCCCGAGATGTGTAAAGAAAAGTGTGGCGGACCGTCCAGTGAGGTCAGAGGTCAGAAAAGTGCAGTTTTCAGACAACGGTGGACACTGGACCGGCGCCGGCGGACACTGCCGACACTTCTGACATACGCACGCGTGCGGGGACACCTCCCCTACAACGCCACACTCTCGGATAAGCCAGAGAGATGTAAAAAAAAGTGTGGCGGACCGTCCAGTGAGGTCAGAGGTCAGAAAAGTGCAGTTTTCAGACAACGGTGGACACTGGACCGGCGCCGGCGGACACTGCCGACACTTCTGACATACGCACGCGTGCGGGGACACCTCCCCTACAACGCCACACTCTCGGATAAGCCCGAGAGATGTAAAAAAAAGTGTGGCGGACCGTCCAGTGAGGTCAGAGGTCAGAAAAGTGCAGTTTTCAGACAACGGTGGACACTGGACCGGCGCCGGCGGACACTGCCGACACTTCTGACATACGCACGCGTGCGGGGACACCTCCCCTACAACGCCACACTCTCGGATAAGCCCGAGAGATGTAAAAAACAGTGTGGCGGACCGTCCAGTGAGGTCAGAGGTCAGAAAAGTGCAGTTTTCAGACAACGGTGGACACTGGACCGGCGCCGGCGGACACTGCCGACACTTCTGACATACGCACGCGTGCGGGGACACCTCCCCTACAACGCCACACTCTCGGATAAGCCCGAGAGGTGTAAAGAAAAGTGTGGCGGACCGTCCAGTGAGGTCAGAGGTCAGAAAAGTGCAGTTTTCAGACAACGGTGGACACTGGACCGGCGCCGGCGGACACTGCCGACACTTCTGACATACGCACGCGTGCGGGGACACCTCCCCTACAACGCCAGACTCTCGGATAAGCCCGAGAGGTGTAAAGAAAAGTGTGGCGGACCGTCCAGTGAGGTCAGAGGTCAGAAAAGTGCAGTTTTCAGACAACGGTGGACACTGGACCGGCGCCGGCGGACACTGCCGACACTTCTGACATACGCACGCGTGCGGGGACACCTCCCCTACAACGCCACACTCTCGGATAAGCCAGAGAGATGTAAAAAAAAGTGTGGCGGACCGTCCAGTGAGGTCAGAGGTCAGAAAAGTGCAGTTTTCAGACAACGGTGGACACTGGACCGGCGCCGGCGGACACTGCCGACACTTCTGACATACGCACGCGTGCGGGGACACCTCCCCTACAACGCCACACTCTCGGATAAGCCCGAGAGATGTAAAAAAAAGTGTGGCGGACCGTCCAGTGAGGTCAGAGGTCAGAAAAGTGCAGTTTTCAGACAACGGTGGACACTGGACCGGCGCCGGCGGACACTGCCGACACTTCTGACATACGCACGCGTGCGGGGACACCTCCCCTACAACGCCACACTCTCGGATAAGCCCGAGAGATGTAAAAAACAGTGTGGCGGACCGTCCAGTGAGGTCAGAGGTCAGAAAAGTGCAGTTTTCAGACAACGGTGGACACTGGACCGGCGCCGGCGGACACTGCCGACACTTCTGACATACGCACGCGTGCGGGGACACCTCCCCTACAACGCCACACTCTCGGATAAGCCCGAGAGGTGTAAAGAAAAGTGTGGCGGACCGTCCAGTGAGGTCAGAGGTCAGAAAAGTGCTGTTTTCAGACAACGGTGGACACTGGACCGGCGCCGGCGGACACTGCCGACACTTCTGACATACGCACGCGTGCGGGGACACCTCCCCTACAACGCCAGACTCTCGGATAAGCCCGAGAGGTGTAAAGAAAAGTGTGGCGGACCGTCCAGTGAGGTCAGAGGTCAGAAAAGTGCAGTTTTCAGACAACGGTGGACACTGGACCGGCGCCGGCGGACACTGCCGACACTTCTGACATACGCACGCGTGCGGGGACACCTCCCCTACAACGCCACACTCTCGGATAAGCCAGAGAGATGTAAAAAAAAGTGTGGCGGACCGTCCAGTGAGGTCAGAGGTCAGAAAAGTGCAGTTTTCAGACAACGGTGGACACTGGACCGGCGCCGGCGGACACTGCCGACACTTCTGACATACGCACGCGTGCGGGGACACCTCCCCTACAACGCCACACTCTCGGATAAGCCCGAGAGATGTAAAAAAAAGTGTGGCGGACCGTCCAGTGAGGTCAGAGGTCAGAAAAGTGCAGTTTTCAGACAACGGTGGACACTGGACCGGCGCCGGCGGACACTGCCGACACTTCTGACATACGCACGCGTGCGGGGACACCTCCCCTACAACGCCACACTCTCGGATAAGCCCGAGAGATGTAAAAAAAAGTGTGGCGGACCGTCCAGTGAGGTCAGAGGTCAGAAAAGTGCAGTTTTCAGACAACGGTGGACACTGGACCGGCGCCGGCGGACACTGCCGACACTTCTGACATACGCACGCGTGCGGGGACACCTCCCCTACAACGCCACACTCTCGGATAAGCCCGAGAGATGTAAAAAACAGTGTGGCGGACCGTCCAGTGAGGTCAGAGGTCAGAAAAGTGCAGTTTTCAGACAACGGTGGACACTGGACCGGCGCCGGCGGACACTGCCGACACTTCTGACATACGCACGCGTGCGGGGACACCTCCCCTACAACGCCACACTCTCGGATAAGCCCGAGAGGTGTAAAGAAAAGTGTGGCGGACCGTCCAGTGAGGTCAGAAAAGTGCAGTTTTCAGACAACGGTGGACACTGGACCGGCGCCGGCGGACACTGCCGACACTTCTGACATACGCACGCGTGCGGGGACACCTCCCCTACAACGCCACACTCTCGGATAAGCCCGAGAGGTGTAAAGAAAAGTGTGGCGGACCGTCCAGTGAGGTCAGAGGTCAGAAAAGTGCAGTTTTCAGACAACGGTGGACACTGCACCGGCGCCGGCGGACACTGCCGACACTTCTGACATACGCACGCGTGCGGGGACACCTCCCCTACAACGCCACACTCTCGGATAAGCCCGAGAGATGTAAAAAAAAGTGTGGCGGACCGTCCAGTGAGGTCAGAGGTCAGAAAAGTGCCGTTTTCAGACAACAGTGGACACTGGACCGGCGCCGGCGGACACTGCCGACACTTCTGACATACGCACGCGTGCGGGGACACCTCCCCTACAACGCCACACTCTCGGATAAGCCCGAGAGGTGTAAAGAAAAGTGTGGCGGACCGTCCAGTGAGGTCAGAGGTCAGAAAAGTGCAGTTTTCAGACAACGGTGGACACTGGACCGGCACCGGCGGACACTGCCGACACTTCTGACATACGCACGCGTGCGGGGACACCTCCCCTACAACGCCAGTCTCTCGGATAAGCCCGAGAGGTGTAAAGAAAAGTGTGGCGGACCGTCCAGTGAGGTCAGAGGTCAGAAAAGTGCAGTTTTCAGACAACGGTGGACACTGGACCGGCGCCGGGGGACACTGCCGACACTTCTGACATACGCACGCGTGCGGGGACACCTCCCCTACAACGCCACACTCTCGGATAAGCCCGAGAGATGTAAAAAAAAGTGTGGCGGACCGTCCAGTGAGATCAGAGGTCAGAAAAGTGCAGTTTTCAGACAACGGTGGACACTGGACCAGCGCCGGCGGACACTGCCGACACTTCTGACATACGCACGCGTGCGGGGACACCTCCCCTACAACGCCAGACTCTCGGATAAGCCCGAGAGGTGTAAAGAAAAGTGTGGCGGACCGTCCAGTGAGGTCAGAGGTCAGAAAAGTGCAGTTTTCAGACAACGGTGGACACTGGACCGGCGCCGGCGGACACTGCCGACACTTCTGACATACGCACGCGTGCGGGGACACCTCCCCTACAACGCCACACTCTCGGATAAGCCCGAGAGATGTAAAAAAAAGTGTGGCGGACCGTCCAGTGAGGTCAGAGGTCAGAAAAGTGCAGTTTTCAGACAACGGTGGACACTGGACCAGCGCCGGCGGACACTGCCGACACTTCTGACATACGCACGCGTGCGGGGACACCTCCCCTACAACGCCAGACTCTCGGATAAGCCCGAGAGGTGTAAAGAAAAGTGTGGCGGACCGTCCAGTGAGGTCAGAGGTCAGAAAAGTGCAGTTTTCAGACAACGGTGGACACTGGACCGGCGCCGGCGGACACTGCCGACACTTCTGACATACGCACGCGTGCGGGGACACCTCCCCTACAACGCCACACTCTCGGATAAGCCAGAGAGGTGTAAAAAAAAGTGTGGCGGACCGTCCAGTGAGGTCAGAGGTCAGAAAAGTGCAGTTTTCAGACAACGGTGGACACTGGACCGGCGCCGGCGGACACTGCCGACACTTCTGACATACGCACGCGTGCGGGGACACCTCCCCTACAACGCCACACTCTCGGATAAGCCCGAGAGATGTAAAAAAAAGTGTGGCGGACCGTCCAGTGAGGTCAGAGGTCAGAAAAGTGCAGTTTTCAGACAACGGTGGACACTGGACCGGCGCCGGCGGACACTGCCGACACTTCTGACATACACACGCGTGCGGGGACACCTCCCCTACAACGCCACACTCTCGGATAAGCCCGAGAGATGTAAAAAACAGTGTGGCGGACCGTCCAGTGAGGTCAGAGGTCAGAAAAGTGCAGTTTTCAGACAACGGTGGACACTGGACCGGCGCCGGCGGACACTGCCGACACTTCTGACATACGCACGCGTGCGGGGACACCTCCCCTACAACGCCACACTCTCGGATAAGCCCGAGAGATGTAAAAAAAAGTGTGGCGGACCGTCCAGTGAGGTCAGAGGTCAGAAAAGTGCAGTTTTCAGACAACGGTGGACACTGGACCAGCGCCGGCGGACACTGCCGACACTTCTGACATACGCACGCGTGCGGGGACACCTCCCCTACAACGCCAGACTCTCGGATAAGCCCGAGAGGTGTAAAGAAAAGTGTGGCGGACCGTCCAGTGAGGTCAGAGGTCAGAAAAGTGCAGTTTTCAGACAACGGTGGACACTGGACCGGCGCCGGCGGACACTGCCGACACTTCTGACATACGCACGCGTGCGGGGACACCTCCCCTACAACGCCACACTCTCGGATAAGCCAGAGAGGTGTAAAAAAAAGTGTGGCGGACCGTCCAGTGAGGTCAGAGGTCAGAAAAGTGCAGTTTTCAGACAACGGTGGACACTGGACCGGCGCCGGCGGACACTGCCGACACTTCTGACATACGCACGCGTGCGGGGACACCTCCCCTACAACGCCACACTCTCGGATAAGCCAGAGAGATGTAAAAAAAAGTGTGGCGGACCGTCCAGTGAGGTCAGAGGTCAGAAAAGTGCAGTTTTCAGACAACGGTGGACACTGGACCGGCGCCGGCGGACACTGCCGACACTTCTGACATACACACGCGTGCGGGGACACCTCCCCTACAACGCCACACTCTCGGATAAGCCCGAGAGATGTAAAAAACAGTGTGGCGGACCGTCCAGTGAGGTCAGAGGTCAGAAAAGTGCAGTTTTCAGACAACGGTGGACACTGGACCGGCGCCGGCGGACACTGCCGACACTTCTGACATACGCACGCGTGCGGGGACACCTCCCCTACAACGCCACACTCTCGGATAAGCCCGAGAGATGTAAAAAAAAGTGTGGCGGACCGTCCAGTGAGGTCAGAGGTCAGAAAAGTGCAGTTTTCAGACAACGGTGGACACTGGACCAGCGCCGGCGGACACTGCCGACACTTCTGACATACGCACGCGTGCGGGGACACCTCCCCTACAACGCCAGACTCTCGGATAAGCCCGAGAGGTGTAAAGAAAAGTGTGGCGGACCGTCCAGTGAGGTCAGAGGTCAGAAAAGTGCAGTTTTCAGACAACGGTGGACACTGGACCGGCGCCGGCGGACACTGCCGACACTTCTGACATACGCACGCGTGCGGGGACACCTCCCCTACAACGCCACACTCTCGGATAAGCCAGAGAGGTGTAAAAAAAAGTGTGGCGGACCGTCCAGTGAGGTCAGAGGTCAGAAAAGTGCAGTTTTCAGACAACGGTGGACACTGGACCGGCGCCGGCGGACACTGCCGACACTTCTGACATACGCACGCGTGCGGGGACACCTCCCCTACAACGCCACACTCTCGGATAAGCCCGAGAGATGTAAAAAAAAGTGTGGCGGACCGTCCAGTGAGGTCAGAGGTCAGAAAAGTGCAGTTTTCAGACAACGGTGGACACTGGACCGGCGCCGGCGGACACTGCCGACACTTCTGACATACACACGCGTGCGGGGACACCTCCCCTACAACGCCACACTCTCGGATAAGCCCGAGAGATGTAAAAAACAGTGTGGCGGACCGTCCAGTGAGGTCAGAGGTCAGAAAAGTGCAGTTTTCAGACAACGGTGGACACTGGACCGGCGCCGGCGGACACTGCCGACACTTCTGACATACGCACGCGTGCGGGGACACCTCCCCTACAACGCCACACTCTCGGATAAGCCCGAGAGATGTAAAAAAAAGTGTGGCGGACCGTCCAGTGAGGTCAGAGGTCAGAAAAGTGCAGTTTTCAGACAACGGTGGACACTGGACCGGCGCCGGCGGACACTGCCGACACTTCTGACATACGCACGCGTGCGGGGACACCTCCCCTACAACGCCACACTCTCGGATAAGCCCGAGAGATGTAAAAAACAGTGTGGCGGACCGTCCAGTGAGGTCAGAGGTCAGAAAA
The DNA here is from genome assembly GCF_963280865.1 of Gymnoscopelus braueri. Classification (NCBI taxonomy): domain Eukaryota; kingdom Metazoa; phylum Chordata; class Actinopteri; order Myctophiformes; family Myctophidae; genus Gymnoscopelus; species Gymnoscopelus braueri. Next base: position 58,905,498 of record NC_137604.1, read on the forward strand.
GTGCAGTTTTCAGACAACGGTGGACACTGGACCGGCGCCGGCGGACACTGCCGACACTTCTGACATACGCACGCGTGCGGGGACACCTCCCCTACAACGCCACACTCTCGGATAAGCCCGAGAGGTGTAAAGAAAAGTGTGGCGGACCGTCCAGTGAGGTCAGAGGTCAGAAAAGTGCAGTTTTCAGACAACGGTGGACACTGGACCGGCGCCGGCGGACACTGCCGACACTTCTGACATACGCACGCGTGCGGGGACACCTCCCCTACAACGCCACACTCTCGGATAAGCCCGAGATGTGTAAAGAAAAGTGTGGCGGACCGTCCAGTGAGGTCAGAGGTCAGAAAAGTGCAGTTTTCAGACAACGGTGGACACTGGACCGGCGCCGGCGGACACTGCCGACACTTCTGACATACGCACGCGTGCGGGGACACCTCCCCTACAACGCCACACTCTCGGATAAGCCAGAGAGATGTAAAAAAAAGTGTGGCGGACCGTCCAGTGAGGTCAGAGGTCAGAAAAGTGCAGTTTTCAGACAACGGTGGACACTGGACCGGCGCCGGCGGACACTGCCGACACTTCTGACATACGCACGCGTGCGGGGACACCTCCCCTACAACGCCACACTCTCGGATAAGCCCGAGAGATGTAAAAAAAAGTGTGGCGGACCGTCCAGTGAGGTCAGAGGTCAGAAAAGTGCAGTTTTCAGACAACGGTGGACACTGGACCGGCGCCGGCGGACACTGCCGACACTTCTGACATACGCACGCGTGCGGGGACACCTCCCCTACAACGCCACACTCTCGGATAAGCCAGAGAGATGTAAAAAAAAGTGTGGCGGACCGTCCAGTGAGGTCAGAGGTCAGAAAAGTGCAGTTTTCAGACAACGGTGGACACTGGACCGGCGCCGGCGGACACTGCCGACACTTCTGACATACGCACGCGTGCGGGGACACCTCCCCTACAACGCCACACTCTCGGATAAGCCCGAGAGATGTAAAAAAAAGTGTGGCGGACCGTCCAGTGAGGTCAGAGGTCAGAAAAGTGCAGTTTTCAGACAACGGTGGACACTGGACCGGCGCCGGCGGACACTGCCGACACTTCTGACATACGCACGCGTGCGGGGACACCTCCCCTACAACGCCACACTCTCGGATAAGCCCGAGAGATGTAAAAAACAGTTTGGCGGACCGTCCAGTGAGGTCAGAGGTCAGAAAAGTGCAGTTTTCAGACAACGGTGGACACTGGACCGGCGCCGGCGGACACTGCCGACACTTCTGACATACGCAGGCGTGCGGGGACACCTCCCCTACAACGCCACACTCTCGGATAAGCCCGAGAGGTGTAAAGAAAAGTGTGGCGGACCGTCCAGTGAGGTCAGAGGTCAGAAAAGTGCAGTTTTCAGACAACGGTGGACACTGGACCGGCGCCGGCGGACACTGCCGACACTTCTGACATACGCACGCGTGCGGGGACACCTCCCCTACAACGACAGACTCTCGGATAAGCCCGAGAGGTGTAAAGAAAAGTGTGGCGGACCGTCCAGTGAGGTCAGAGGTCAGAAAAGTGCAGTTTTCAGACAACGGTGGACACTGGACCGGCGCCGGCGGACACTGCCGACACTTCTGACATACGCACGCGTGCGGGGACACCTCCCCTACAACGCCAGACTCTCGGATAAGCCCGAGAGGTGTAAAGAAAAGTGTGGCTGACCGTCCAGTGAGGTCAGAGGTCAGAAAAGTGCAGTTTTCAGACAACGGTGGACACTGGACCGGCGCCGGCGGACACTGCCGACACTTCTGACATACGCACGCGTGCGGGGACACCTCCCCTACAACGCCACACTCTCGGATAAGCCAGAGAGATGTAAAAAAAAGTGTGGCGGACCGTCCAGTGAGGTCAGAGGTCAGAAAAGTGCAGTTTTCAGACAACGGTGGACACTGGACCGGCGCCGGCGGACACTGCCGACACTTCTGACATACGCACGCGTGCGGGGACACCTCCCCTACAACGCCACACTCTCGGATAAGCCCGAGAGATGTAAAAAAAAGTGTGGCGGACCGTCCAGTGAGGTCAGAGGTCAGAAAAGTGCAGTTTTCAGACAACGGTGGACACTGGACCGGCGCCGGCGGACACTGCCGACACTTCTGACATACGCACGCGTGCGGGGACACCTCCCCTACAACGCCACACTCTCGGATAAGCCCGAGAGATGTAAAAAAAAGTGTGGCGGACCGTCCAGTGAGGTCAGAGGTCAGAAAAGTGCAGTTTTCAGACAACGGTGGACACTGGACCAGCGCCGGCGGACACTGCCGACACTTCTGACATACGCACGCGTGCGGGGACACCTCCCCTACAACGCCAGACTCTCGGATAAGCCCGAGAGGTGTAAAGAAAAGTGTGGCGGACCGTCCAGTGAGGTCAGAGGTCAGAAAAGTGCAGTTTTCAGACAACGGTGGACACTGGACCGGCGCCGGCGGACACTGCCGACACTTCTGACATACGCACGCGTGCGGGGACACCTCCCCTACAACGCCACACTCTCGGATAAGCCCGAGAGGTGTAAAGAAAAGTGTGGCGGACCGTCCAGTGAGGTCAGAAAAGTGCAGTTTTCAGACAACGGTGGACACTGGACCGGCGCCGGCGGACACTGCCGACACTTCTGACATACGCACGCGTGCGGGGACACCTCCCCTACAACGCCACACTCTCGGATAAGCCCGAGAGGTGTAAAGAAAAGTGTGGCGGACCGTCCAGTGAGGTCAGAGGTCAGAAAAGTGCAGTTTTCAGACAACGGTGGACACTGGACCGGCGCCGGCGGACACTGCCGACACTTCTGACATACGCACGCGTGCGGGGACACCTCCCCTACAACGCCACACTCTCGGATAAGCCCGAGAGATGTAAAAAAAAGTGTGGCGGACCGTCCAGTGAGGTCAGAGGTCAGAAAAGTGCAGTTTTCAGACAACAGTGGACACTGGACCGGCGCCGGCGGACACTGCCGACACTTTTGACATACGCACGCGTGCGGGGACACCTCCCCTACAACGCCACACTCTCGGATAAGCCCGAGAGGTGTAAAGAAAAGTGTGGCGGACCGTCCAGTGAGGTCAGAGGTCAGAAAAGTGCAGTTTTCAGACAACGGTGGACACTGGACCGGCACCGGCGGACACTGCCGACACTTCTGACATACGCACGCGTGCGGGGACACCTCCCCTACAACGCCAGTCTCTCGGATAAGCCCGAGAGGTGTAAAGAAAAGTGTGGCGGACCGTCCAGTGAGGTCAGAGTTCAGAAAAGTGCAGTTTTCAGACAACGGTGGACACTGGACCGGCGCCGGGGGACACTGCCGACACTTCTGACATACGCACGCGTGCGGGGACACCTCCCCTACAACGCCAGACTCTCGGATAAGCCCGAGAGATGTAAAAAAAAGTGTGGCGGACCGTCCAGTGAGGTCAGAGGTCAGAAAAGTGCAGTTTTCAGACAACGGTGGACACTGGACCGGCGCCGGCGGACACTGCCGACACTTCTGACATACGCACGCGTGCGGGGACACCTCCCCTACAACGCCACACTCTCGGATAAGCCCGAGAGATGTAAAAAACAGTGTGGCGGACCGTCCAGTGAGGTCAGAGGTCAGAAAAGTGCAGTTTTCAGACAACGGTGGACACTGGACCGGCGCCGGCGGACACTGCCGACACTTCTGACATACGCACGCGTGCGGGGACACCTCCCCTACAACGCCACACTCTCGGATAAGCCCGAGAGGTGTAAAGAAAAGTGTGGCGGACCGTCCAGTGAGGTCAGAGGTCAGAAAAGTGCAGTTTTCAGACAACGGTGGACACTGGACCGGCGCCGGCGGACACTGCCGACACTTCTGACATACGCACGCGTGCGGGGACACCTCCCCTACAACGCCACACTCTCGGATAAGCCAGAGAGATGTAAAAAAAAGTGTGGCGGACCGTCCAGTGAGGTCAGAGGTCAGAAAAGTGCAGTTTTCAGACAACGGTGGACACTGGACCGGCGCCGGCGGACACTGCCGACACTTCTGACATACGCACGCGTGCGGGGACACCTCCCCTACAACGCCACACTCTCGGATAAGCCCGAGAGATGTAAAAAAAAGTGTGGCGGACCGTCCAGTGAGGTCAGAGGTCAGAAAAGTGCAGTTTTCAGACAACGGTGGACACTGGACCGGCGCCGGCGGACACTGCCGACACTTCTGACATACGCACGCGTGCGGGGACACCTCCCCTACAACGCCACACTCTCGGATAAGCCCGAGAGATGTAAAAAACAGTGTGGCGGACCGTCCAGTGAGGTCAGAGGTCAGAAAAGTGCAGTTTTCAGACAACGGTGGACACTGGACCGGCGCCGGCGGACACTGCCGACACTTCTGACATACGCACGCGTGCGGGGACACCTCCCCTACAACGCCACACTCTCGGATAAGCCCGAGAGATGTAAAAAACAGTGTGGCGGACCGTCCAGTGAGGTCAGAGGTCAGAAAAGTGCAGTTTTCAGACAACGGTGGACACTGGACCGGCGCCGGCGGACACTGCCGACACTTCTGACATACGCACGCGTGCGGGGACACCTCCCCTACAACGCCACACTCTCGGATAAGCCCGAGAGGTGTAAAGAAAAGTGTGGCGGACCGTCCAGTGAGGTCAGAGGTCAGAAAAGTGCAGTTTTCAGACAACGGTGGACACTGGACCGGCGCCGGCGGACACTGCCGACACTTCTGACATACGCACGCGTGCGGGGACACCTCCCCTACAACGCCACACTCTCGGATAAGCCAGAGAGATGTAAAAAAAAGTGTGGCGGACCGTCCAGTGAGGTCAGAGGTCAGAAAAGTGCAGTTTTCAGACAACGGTGGACACTGGACCGGCGCCGGCGGACACTGCCGACACTTCTGACATACGCACGCGTGCGGGGACACCTCCCCTACAACGCCACACTCTCGGATAAGCCCGAGAGATGTAAAAAAAAGTGTGGCGGACCGTCCAGTGAGGTCAGAGGTCAGAAAAGTGCAGTTTTCAGACAACGGTGGACACTGGACCGGCGCCGGCGGACACTGCCGACACTTCTGACATACGCACGCGTGCGGGGACACCTCCCCTACAACGCCACACTCTCGGATAAGCCCGAGAGATGTAAAAAACAGTGTGGCGGACCGTCCAGTGAGGTCAGAGGTCAGAAAAGTGCAGTTTTCAGACAACGGTGGACACTGGACCGGCGCCGGCGGACACTGCCGACACTTCTGACATACGCACGCGTGCGGGGACACCTCCCCTACAACGCCACACTCTCGGATAAGCCCGAGAGGTGTAAAGAAAAGTGTGGCGGACCGTCCAGTGAGGTCAGAGGTCAGAAAAGTGCAGTTTTCAGACAACGGTGGACACTGGACCGGCGCCGGCGGACACTGCCGACACTTCTGACATACGCACGCGTGCGGGGACACCTCCCCTACAACGCCACACTCTCGGATAAGCCAGAGAGATGTAAAAAAAAGTGTGGCGGACCGTCCAGTGAGGTCAGAGGTCAGAAAAGTGCAGTTTTCAGACAACGGTGGACACTGGACCGGCGCCGGCGGACACTGCCGACACTTCTGACATACGCACGCGTGCGGGGACACCTCCCCTACAACGCCACACTCTCGGATAAGCCCGAGAGATGTAAAAAAAAGTGTGGCGGACCGTCCAGTGAGGTCAGAGGTCAGAAAAGTGCAGTTTTCAGACAACGGTGGACACTGGACCGGCGCCGGCGGACACTGCCGACACTTCTGACATACGCACGCGTGCGGGGACACCTCCCCTACAATGCCACACTCTCGGATAAGCCCGAGAGATGTAAAAAACAGTGTGGCGGACCGTCCAGTGAGGTCAGAGGTCAGAAAAGTGCAGTTTTCAGACAACGGTGGACACTGGACCGGCGCCGGCGGACACTGCCGACACTTCTGACATACGCACGCGTGCGGGGACACCTCCCCTACAACGCCACACTCTCGGATAAGCCCGAGAGGTGTAAAGAAAAGTTTGGCGGACCGTCCAGTGAGGTCAGAGGTCAGAAAAGTGCAGTTTTCAGACAACGGTGGACACTGGACCGGCGCCGGCGGACACTGCCGACACTTCTGACATACGCACGCGTGCGGGGACACCTCCCCTACAACGCCACACTCTCGGATAAGCCAGAGAGATGTAAAAAAAAGTGTGGCGGACCGTCCAGTGAGGTCAGAGGTCAGAAAAGTGCAGTTTTCAGACAACGGTGGACACTGGACCGGCGCCGGCGGACACTGCCGACACTTCTGACATACGCACGCGTGCGGGGACACCTCCCCTACAACGCCACACTCTCGGATAAGCCCGAGAGATGTAAAAAAAAGTGTGGCGGACCGTCCAGTGAGGTCAGAGGTCAGAAAAGTGCAGTTTTCAGACAACGGTGGACACTGGACCGGCGCCGGCGGACACTGCCGACACTTCTGACATACGCACGCGTGCGGGGACACCTCCCCTACAACGCCACACTCTCGGATAAGCCCGAGAGATGTAAAAAACAGTGTGGCGGACCGTCCAGTGAGGTCAGAGGTCAGAAAAGTGCAGTTTTCAGACAACGGTGGACACTGGACCGGCGCCGGCGGACACTGCCGACACTTCTGACATACGCACGCGTGCGGGGACACCTCCCCTACAACGCCAGACTCTCGGATAAGCCCGAGAGGTGTAAAGAAAAGTGTGGCGGACCGTCCAGTGAGGTCAGAGGTCAGAAAAGTGCAGTTTTCAGACAACGGTGGACACTGGACCGGCGCCGGCGGACACTGCCGACACTTCTGACATACGCACGCGTGCGGGGACACCTCCCCTACAACGCCACACTCTCGGATAAGCCAGAGAGATGTAAAAAAAAGTGTGGCGGACCGTCCAGTGAGGTCAGAGGTCAGAAAAGTGCAGTTTTCAGACAACGGTGGACACTGGACCGGCGCCGGCGGACACTGCCGACACTTCTGACATACGCACGCGTGCGGGGACACCTCCCCTACAACGCCACACTCTCGGATAAGCCCGAGAGATGTAAAAAAAAGTGTGGCGGACCGTCCAGTGAGGTCAGAGGTCAGAAAAGTGCAGTTTTCAGACAACGGTGGACACTGGACCGGCGCCGGCGGACACTGCCGACACTTCTGACATACGCACGCGTGCGGGGACACCTCCCCTACAACGCCACACTCTCGGATAAGCCCGAGAGATGTAAAAAACAGTGTGGCGGACCGTCCAGTGAGGTCAGAGGTCAGAAAAGTGCAGTTTTCAGACAACGGTGGACACTGGACCGGCGCCGGCGGACACTGCCGACACTTCTGACATACGCACGCGTGCGGGGACACCTCCCCTACAACGCCACACTCTCGGATAAGCCCGAGAGGTGTAAAGAAAAGTGTGGCGGACCGTCCAGTGAGGTCAGAGGTCAGAAAAGTGCAGTTTTCAGACAACGGTGGACACTGGACCGGCGCCGGCGGACACTGCCGACACTTCTGACATACGCACGCGTGCGGGGACACCTCCCCTACAACGCCAGACTCTCGGATAAGCCCGAGAGGTGTAAAGAAAAGTGTGGCGGACCGTCCAGTGAGGTCAGAGGTCAGAAAAGTGCAGTTTTCAGACAACGGTGGACACTGGACCGGCGCCGGCGGACACTGCCGACACTTTTGACATACGCACGCGTGCGGGGACACCTCCCCTATAACGCCACACTCTCGGATAAGCCAGAGAGATGTAAAAAAAAGTGTGGCGGACCGTCCAGTGAGGTCAGAGGTCAGAAAAGTGCAGTTTTCAGACAACGGTGGACACTGGACCAGCGCCGGCGGACACTGCCGACACTTCTGACATACGCACGCGTGCGGGGACACCTCCCCTACAACGCCAGACTCTCGGATAAGCCCGAGAGGTGTAAAGAAAAGTGTGGCGGACCGTCCAGTGAGGTCAGAGGTCAGAAAAGTGCAGTTTTCAGACAACGGTGGACACTGGACCGGCGCCGGCGGACACTGCCGACACTTCTGACATACTCACGCGTGCGGGGACACCTCCCCTACAACGCCACACTCTCGGATAAGCCCGAGAGATGTAAAAAAAAGTGTGGCGGACCGTCCAGTGAGGTCAGAGGTCAGAAAAGTGCAGTTTTCAGACAACGGTGGACACTGGACCAGCGCCGGCGGACACTGCCGACACTTCTGACATACGCACGCGTGCGGGGACACCTCCCCTACAACGCCAGACTCTCGGATAAGCCCGAGAGGTGTAAAGAAAAGTGTGGCGGACCGTCCAGTGAGGTCAGAGGTCAGAAAAGTGCAGTTTTCAGACAACGGTGGACACTGGACCGGCGCCGGCGGACACTGCCGACACTTCTGACATACGCACGCGTGCGGGGACACCTCCCCTACAACGCCACACTCTCGGATAAGCCAGAGAGATGTAAAAAAAAGTGTGGCGGACCGTCCAGTGAGGTCAGAGGTCAGAAAAGTGCAGTTTTCAGACAACGGTGGACACTGGACCGGCGCCGGCGGACACTGCCGACACTTCTGACATACGCACGCGTGCGGGGACACCTCCCCTACAACGCCACACTCTCGGATAAGCCCGAGAGATGTAAAAAAAAGTGTGGCGGACCGTCCAGTGAGGTCAGAGGTCAGAAAAGTGCAGTTTTCAGACAACGGTGGACACTGGACCGGCGCCGGCGGACACTGCCGACACTTCTGACATACGCACGCGTGCGGGGACACCTCCCCTACAACGCCACACTCTCGGATAAGCCCGAGAGGTGTAAAGAAAAGTGTGGCGGACCGTCCAGTGAGGTCAGAAAAGTGCAGTTTTCAGACAACGGTGGACACTGGACCGGCGCCGGCGGACACTGCCGACACTTCTGACATACGCACGCGTGCGGGGACACCTCCCCTACAACGCCACACTCTCGGATAAGCCCGAGAGGTGTAAAGAAAAGTGTGGCGGACCGTCCAGTGAGGTCAGAGGTCAGAAAAGTGCAGTTTTCAGACAACGGTGGACACTGGACCGGCGCCGGCGGACACTGCCGACACTTCTGACATACGCACGCGTGCGGGGACACCTCCCCTACAACGCCACACTCTCGGATAAGCCCGAGAGGTGTAAAGAAAAGTGTGGCGGACCGTCCAGTGAGGTCAGAGGTCAGAAAAGTGCAGTTTTCAGACAACGGTGGACACTGGACCGGCACCGGCGGACACTGCCGACACTTCTGACATACGCACGCGTGCGGGGACACCTCCCCTACAACGCCAGTCTCTCGGATAAGCCCGAGAGGTGTAAAGAAAAGTGTGGCGGACCGTCCAGTGAGGTCAGAGTTCAGAAAAGTGCAGTTTTCAGACAACGGTGGACACTGGACCGGCGCCGGGGGACACTGCCGACACTTCTGACATACGCACGCGTGCGGGGACACCTCCCCTACAACGCCAGACTCTCGGATAAGCCCGAGAGATGTAAAAAAAAGTGTGGCGGACCGTCCAGTGAGGTCAGAGGTCAGAAAAGTGCAGTTTTCAGACAACGGTGGACACTGGACCGGCGCCGGCGGACACTGCCGACACTTCTGACATACGCACGCGTGCGGGGACACCTCCCCTACAACGCCACACTCTCGGATAAGCCCGAGAGATGTAAAAAACAGTGTGGCGGACCGTCCAGTGAGGTCAGAGGTCAGAAAAGTGCAGTTTTCAGACAACGGTGGACACTGGACCGGCGCCGGCGGACACTGCCGACACTTCTGACATACGCACGCGTGCGGGGACACCTCCCCTACAACGCCACACTCTCGGATAAGCCCGAGAGGTGTAAAGAAAAGTGTGGCGGACCGTCCAGTGAGGTCAGAGGTCAGAAAAGTGCAGTTTTCAGACAACGGTGGACACTGGACCGGCGCCGGCGGACACTGCCGACACTTCTGACATACGCACGCGTGCGGGGACACCTCCCCTACAACGCCACACTCTCGGATAAGCCCGAGAGGTGTAAAGAAAAGTGTGGCGGACCGTCCAGTGAGGTCAGAGGTCAGAAAAGTGCAGTTTTCAGACAACGGTGGACACTGGACCGGCGCCGGCGGACACTGCCGACACTTCTGACATACGCACGCGTGCGGGGACACCTCCCCTACAACGCCACACTCTCGGATAAGCCAGAGAGATGTAAAAAAAAGTGTGGCGGACCGTCCAGTGAGGTCAGAGGTCAGAAAAGTGCAGTTTTCAGACAACGGTGGACACTGGACCGGCGCCGGCGGACACTGCCGACACTTCTGACATACGCACGCGTGCGGGGACACCTCCCCTACAACGCCACACTCTCGGATAAGCCCGAGAGATGTAAAAAAAAGTGTGGCGGACCGTCCAGTGAGGTCAGAGGTCAGAAAAGTGCAGTTTTCAGACAACGGTGGACACTGGACCGGCGCCGGCGGACACTGCCGACACTTCTGACATACGCACGCGTGCGGGGACACCTCCCCTACAACGCCACACTCTCGGATAAGCCCGAGAGATGTAAAAAACAGTGTGGCGGACCGTCCAGTGAGGTCAGAGGTCAGAAAAGTGCAGTTTTCAGACAACGGTGGACACTGGACCGGCGCCGGCGGACACTGCCGACACTTCTGACATACGCACGCGTGCGGGGACACCTCCCCTACAACGCCAGACTCTCGGATAAGCCCGAGAGGTGTAAAGAAAAGTGTGGCGGACCGTCCAGTGAGGTCAGAGGTCAGAAAAGTGCAGTTTTCAGACAACGGTGGACACTGGACCGGCGCCGGCGGACACTGCCGACACTTCTGACATACGCACGCGTGCGGGGACACCTCCCCTACAACGCCACACTCTCGGATAAGCCAGAGAGATGTAAAAAAAAGTGTGGCGGACCGTCCAGTGAGGTCAGAGGTCAGAAAAGTGCAGTTTTCAGACAACGGTGGACACTGGACCGGCGCCGGCGGACACTGCCGACACTTCTGACATACGCACGCGTGCGGGGACACCTCCCCTACAACGCCACACTCTCGGATAAGCCCGAGAGATGTAAAAAACAGTGTGGCGGACCGTCCAGTGAGGTCAGAGGTCAGAAAAGTGCAGTTTTCAGACAACGGTGGACACTGGACCGGCGCCGGCGGACACTGCCGACACTTCTGACATACGCACGCGTGCGGGGACACCTCCCCTACAACGCCACACTCTCGGATAAGCCCGAGAGGTGTAAAGAAAAGTTTGGCGGACCGTCCAGTGAGGTCAGAGGTCAGAAAAGTGCAGTTTTCAGACAACGGTGGACACTGGACCGGCGCCGGCGGACACTGCCGACACTTCTGACATACGCACGCGTGCGGGGACACCTCCCCTACAACGCCACACTCTCGGATAAGCCAGAGAGATGTAAAAAAAAGTGTGGCGGACCGTCCAGTGAGGTCAGAGGTCAGAAAAGTGCAGTTTTCAGACAACGGTGGACACTGGACCGGCGCCGGCGGACACTGCCGACACTTCTGACATACGCACGCGTGCGGGGACACCTCCCCTACAACGCCACACTCTCGGATAAGCCCGAGAGATGTAAAAAAAAGTGTGGCGGACCGTCCAGTGAGGTCAGAGGTCAGAAAAGTGCAGTTTTCAGACAACGGTGGACACTGGACCGGCGCCGGCGGACACTGCCGACACTTCTGACATACGCACGCGTGCGGGGACACCTCCCCTACAACGCCACACTCTCGGATAAGCCCGAGAGATGTAAAAAACAGTGTGGCGGACCGTCCAGTGAGGTCAGAGGTCAGAAAAGTGCAGTTTTCAGACAACGGTGGACACTGGACCGGCGCCGGCGGACACTGCCGACACTTCTGACATACGCACGCGTGCGGGGACACCTCCCCTACAACGCCAGACTCTCGGATAAGCCCGAGAGGTGTAAAGAAAAGTGTGGCGGACCGTCCAGTGAGGTCAGAGGTCAGAAAAGTGCAGTTTTCAGACAACGGTGGACACTGGACCGGCGCCGGCGGACACTGCCGACACTTCTGACATACGCACGCGTGCGGGGACACCTCCCCTACAACGCCACACTCTCGGATAAGCCAGAGAGATGTAAAAAAAAGTGTGGCGGACCGTCCACTGAGGTCAGAGGTCAGAAAAGTGCAGTTTTCAGACAACGGTGGACACTGGACCGGCGCCGGCGGACACTGCCGACACTTCTGACATACGCACGCGTGCGGGGACACCTCCCCTACAACGCCACACTCTCGGATAAGCCCGAGAGATGTAAAAAAAAGTGTGGCGGACCGTCCAGTGAGGTCAGAGGTCAGAAAAGTGCAGTTTTCAGACAACGGTGGACACTGGACCGGCGCCGGCGGACACTGCCGACACTTCTGACATACGCACGCGTGCGGGGACACCTCCCCTACAACGCCACACTCTCGGATAAGCCCGAGAGATGTAAAAAACAGTGTGGCGGACCGTCCAGTGAGGTCAGAGGTCAGAAAAGTGCAGTTTTCAGACAACGGTGGACACTGGACCGGCGCCGGCGGACACTGCCGACACTTCTGACATACGCACGCGTGCGGGGACACCTCCCCTACAACGCCAGACTCTCGGATAAGCCCGAGAGGTGTAAAGAAAAGTGTGGCGGACCGTCCAGTGAGGTCAGAGGTCAGAAAAGTGCAGTTTTCAGACAACGGTGGACACTGGACCGGCGCCGGCGGACACTGCCGACACTTCTGACATACGCACGCGTGCGGGGACACCTCCCCTACAACGCCACACTCTCGGATAAGCCAGAGAGATGTAAAAAAAAGTGTGGCGGACCGTCCACTGAGGTCAGAGGTCAGAAAAGTGCAGTTTTCAGACAACGGTGGACACTGGACCGGCGCCGGCGGACACTGCCGACACTTCTGACATACGCACGCGTGCGGGGACACCTCCCCTACAACGCCACACTCTCGGATAAGCCCGAGAGATGTAAAAAAAAGTGTGGCGGACCGTCCAGTGAGGTCAGAGGTCAGAAAAGTGCAGTTTTCAGACAACGGTGGACACTGGACCGGCGCCGGCGGACACTGCCGACACTTCTGACATACGCACGCGTGCGGGGACACCTCCCCTACAACGCCACACTCTCGGATAAGCCCGAGAGATGTAAAAAACAGTGTGGCGGACCGTCCAGTGAGGTCAGAGGTCAGAAAAGTGCAGTTTTCAGACAACGGTGGACACTGGACCGGCGCCGGCGGACACTGCCGACACTTCTGACATACGCACGCGTGCGGGGACACCTCCCCTACAACGCCACACTCTCGGATAAGCCCGAGAGGTGTAAAAAAAAGTGTGGCGGACCGTCCAGTGAGGTCAGAGGTCAGAAAAGTGCAGTTTTCAGACAACGGTGGACACTGGACCGGCGCCGGCGGACACTGCCGACACTTCTGACATACGCACGCGTGCGGGGACACCTCCCCTACAACGCCAGACTCTCGGATAAGCCCGAGAGGTGTAAAGAAAAGTGTGGCGGACCGTCCAGTGAGGTCAGAGGTCAGAAAAGTGCAGTTTTCAGACAACGGTGGACACTGGACCGGCGCCGGCGGACACTGCCGACACTTTTGACATACGCACGCGTGCGGGGACACCTCCCCTATAACGCCACACTCTCGGATAAGCCAGAGAGATGTAAAAAAAAGTGTGGCGGACCGTCCAGTGAGGTCAGAGGTCAGAAAAGTGCAGTTTTCAGACAACGGTGGACACTGGACCAGCGCCGGCGGACACTGCCGACACTTCTGACATACGCACGCGTGCGGGGACACCTCCCCTACAACGCCAGACTCTCGGATAAGCCCGAGAGGTGTAAAGAAAAGTGTGGCGGACCGTCCAGTGAGGTCAGAGGTCAGAAAAGTGCAGTTTTCAGACAACGGTGGACACTGGACCGGCGCCGGCGGACACTGCCGACACTTCTGACATACGCACGCGTGCGGGGACACCTCCCCTACAACGCCACACTCTCGGATAAGCCAGAGAGATGTAAAAAAAAGTGTGGCGGACCGTCCAGTGAGGTCAGAGGTCAGAAAAGTGCAGTTTTCAGACAACGGTGGACACTGGACCGGCGCCGGCGGACACTGCCGACACTTCTGACATACGCACGCGTGCGGGGACACCTCCCCTACAACGCCACACTCTCGGATAAGCCCGAGAGATGTAAAAAACAGTGTGGCGGACCGTCCAGTGAGGTCAGAGGTCAGAAAAGTGCAGTTTTCAGACAACGGTGGACACTGGACCGGCGCCGGCGGACACTGCCGACACTTCTGACATACGCACGCGTGCGGGGACACCTCCCCTACAACGCCACACTCTCGGATAAGCCCGAGAGGTGTAAAGAAAAGTTTGGCGGACCGTCCAGTGAGGTCAGAGGTCAGAAAAGTGCAGTTTTCAGACAACGGTGGACACTGGACCGGCGCCGGCGGACACTGCCGACACTTCTGACATACGCACGCGTGCGGGGACACCTCCCCTACAACGCCACACTCTCGGATAAGCCCGAGAGATGTAAAAAACAGTGTGGCGGACCGTCCAGTGAGGTCAGAGGTCAGAAAAGTGCAGTTTTCAGACAACGGTGGACACTGGACCGGCGCCGGCGGACACTGCCGACACTTCTGACATACGCACGCGTGCGGGGACACCTCCCCTACAACGCCACACTCTCGGATAAGCCCGAGAGGTGTAAAGAAAAGTGTGGCGGACCGTCCAGTGAGGTCAGAGGTCAGAAAAGTGCAGTTTTCAGACAACGGTGGACACTGGACCGGCGCCGGCGGACACTGCCGACACTTCTGACATACGCACGCGTGCGGGGACACCTCCCCTACAACGCCAGACTCTCGGATAAGCCCGAGAGGTGTAAAGAAAAGTGTGGCGGACCGTCCAGTGAGGTCAGAGGTCAGAAAAGTGCAGTTTTCAGACAACGGTGGACACTGGACCGGCGCCGGCGGACACTGCCGACACTTTTGACATACGCACGCGTGCGGGGACACCTCCCCTATAACGCCACACTCTCGGATAAGCCAGAGAGATGTAAAAAAAAGTGTGGCGGACCGTCCAGTGAGGTCAGAGGTCAGAAAAGTGCAGTTTTCAGACAACGGTGGACACTGGACCAGCGCCGGCGGACACTGCCGACACTTCTGACATACGCACGCGTGCGGGGACACCTCCCCTACAACGCCAGACTCTCGGATAAGCCCGAGAGGTGTAAAGAAAAGTGTGGCGGACCGTCCAGTGAGGTCAGAGGTCAGAAAAGTGCAGTTTTCAGACAACGGTGGACACTGGACCGGCGCCGGCGGACACTGCCGACACTTCTGACATACTCACGCGTGCGGGGACACCTCCCCTACAACGCCACACTCTCGGATAAGCCAGAGAGATGTAAAAAAAAGTGTGGTGGACCGTCCAGTGAGGTCAGAGGTCAGAAAAGTGCAGTTTTCAGACAACGGTGGACACTGGACCGGCGCCGGCGGACACTGCCGACACTTCTGACATACGCACGCGTGCGGGGACACCTCCCCTACAACGCCACACTCTCGGATAAGCCCGAGAGATGTAAAAAACAGTGTGGCGGACCGTCCAGTGAGGTCAGAGGTCAGAAAAGTGCAGTTTTCAGACAACGGTGGACACTGGACCGGCGCCGGCGGACACTGCCGACACTTCTGACATACGCACGCGTGCGGGGACACCTCCCCTACAACGCCACACTCTCGGATAAGCCCGAGAGGTGTAAAGAAAAGTGTGGCGGACCGTCCAGTGAGGTCAGAGGTCAGAAAAGTGCAGTTTTCAGACAACGGTGGACACTGGACCGGCGCCGGCGGACACTGCCGACACTTCTGACATACGCACGCGTGCGGGGACACCTCCCCTATAGCCTCGATCTCCAGGCTTTTATTGCTTAGTTTTGCTAAAAAATAAAAGCCTGGCCCAACTATAGCCTGTACTGGGTATGAGGAAGTGTTTCATTTCCCAACCAACCAGAGTGCAGTGGGCGTCGCTCGTAATGTTGTGTTAACGGGGCGGGGGTTGACGGACAGATCGGTGAACCAATGGGATCAGGCGCCGTCTCTCGCCGGCTCTATACACACGCCCCTTTATACACGAAATCAGGAGGGTTGCAGCAGGCTACCTCCCCTACAACGCCAGACTCTCGGATAAGCCCGAGAGGTGTAAAGAAAAGTGTGGCGGACCGTCCAGTGAGGTCAGAGGTCAGAAAAGTGCAGTTTTCAGACAACGGTGGACACTGGACCGGCGCCGGCGGACACTGCCGACACTTCTGACATACGCACGCGTGCGGGGACACCTCCCCTACAACGCCAGTCTCTCGGATAAGCCCGAGAGGTGTAAAGAAAAGTGTGGCGGACCGTCCAGTGAGGTCAGAGTTCAGAAAAGTGCAGTTTTCAGACAACGGTGGACACTGGACCGGCGCCGGGGGACACTGCCGACACTTCTGACATACGCACGCGTGCGGGGACACCTCCCCTACAACGCCAGACTCTCGGATAAGCCCGAGAGATGTAAAAAAAAGTGTGGCGGACCGTCCAGTGAGGTCAGAGGTCAGAAAAGTGCAGTTTTCAGACAACGGTGGACACTGGACCGGCGCCGGCGGACACTGCCGACACTTCTGACATACGCACGCGTGCGGGGACACCTCCCCTACAACGCCACACTCTCGGATAAGCCCGAGAGATGTAAAAAACAGTGTGGCGGACCGTCCAGTGAGGTCAGAGGTCAGAAAAGTGCAGTTTTCAGACAACGGTGGACACTGGACCGGCGCCGGCGGACACTGCCGACACTTCTGACATACGCACGCGTGCGGGGACACCTCCCCTACAACGCCACACTCTCGGATAAGCCCGAGAGGTGTAAAGAAAAGTGTGGCGGACCGTCCAGTGAGGTCAGAGGTCAGAAAAGTGCAGTTTTCAGACAACGGTGGACACTGGACCGGCGCCGGCGGACACTGCCGACACTTCTGACATACGCACGCGTGCGGGGACACCTCCCCTACAACGCCACACTCTCGGATAAGCCAGAGAGATGTAAAAAAAAGTGTGGCGGACCGTCCAGTGAGGTCAGAGGTCAGAAAAGTGCAGTTTTCAGACAACGGTGGACACTGGACCGGCGCCGGCGGACACTGCCGACACTTCTGACATACGCACGCGTGCGGGGACACCTCCCCTACAACGCCACACTCTCGGATAAGCCCGAGAGATGTAAAAAAAAGTGTGGCGGACCGTCCAGTGAGGTCAGAGGTCAGAAAAGTGCAGTTTTCAGACAACGGTGGACACTGGACCGGCGCCGGCGGACACTGCCGACACTTCTGACATACGCACGCGTGCGGGGACACCTCCCCTACAACGCCACACTCTCGGATAAGCCCGAGAGATGTAAAAAACAGTGTGGCGGACCGTCCAGTGAGGTCAGAGGTCAGAAAAGTGCAGTTTTCAGACAACGGTGGACACTGGACCGGCGCCGGCGGACACTGCCGACACTTCTGACATACGCACGCGTGCGGGGACACCTCCCCTACAACGCCACACTCTCGGATAAGCCCGAGAGGTGTAAAGAAAAGTTTGGCGGACCGTCCAGTGAGGTCAGAGGTCAGAAAAGTGCAGTTTTCAGACAACGGTGGACACTGGACCGGCGCCGGCGGACACTGCCGACACTTCTGACATACGCACGCGTGCGGGGACACCTCCCCTACAACGCCACACTCTCGGATAAGCCAGAGAGATGTAAAAAAAAGTGTGGCGGACCGTCCAGTGAGGTCAGAGGTCAGAAAAGTGCAGTTTTCAGACAACGGTGGACACTGGACCGGCGCCGGCGGACACTGCCGACACTTCTGACATACGCACGCGTGCGGGGACACCTCCCCTACAACGCCACACTCTCGGATAAGCCCGAGAGATGTAAAAAAAAGTGTGGCGGACCGTCCAGTGAGGTCAGAGGTCAGAAAAGTGCAGTTTTCAGACAACGGTGGACACTGGACCGGCGCCGGCGGACACTGCCGACACTTCTGACATACGCACGCGTGCGGGGACACCTCCCCTACAACGCCACACTCTCGGATAAGCCCGAGAGATGTAAAAAACAGTGTGGCGGACCGTCCAGTGAGGTCAGAGGTCAGAAAAGTGCAGTTTTCAGACAACGGTGGACACTGGACCGGCGCCGGCGGACACTGCCGACACTTCTGACATACGCACGCGTGCGGGGACACCTCCCCTACAACGCCAGACTCTCGGATAAGCCCGAGAGGTGTAAAGAAAAGTGTGGCGGACCGTCCAGTGAGGTCAGAGGTCAGAAAAGTGCAGTTTTCAGACAACGGTGGACACTGGACCGGCGCCGGCGGACACTGCCGACACTTCTGACATACGCACGCGTGCGGGGACACCTCCCCTACAACGCCACACTCTCGGATAAGCCAGAGAGATGTAAAAAAAAGTGTGGCGGACCGTCCAGTGAGGTCAGAGGTCAGAAAAGTGCAGTTTTCAGACAACGGTGGACACTGGACCGGCGCCGGCGGACACTGCCGACACTTCTGACATACGCACGCGTGCGGGGACACCTCCCCTACAACGCCACACTCTCGGATAAGCCCGAGAGATGTAAAAAAAAGTGTGGCGGACCGTCCAGTGAGGTCAGAGGTCAGAAAAGTGCAGTTTTCAGACAACGGTGGACACTGGACCGGCGCCGGCGGACACTGCCGACACTTCTGACATACGCACGCGTGCGGGGACACCTCCCCTACAACGCCACACTCTCGGATAAGCCCGAGAGATGTAAAAAACAGTGTGGCGGACCCTCCAGTGAGGTCAGAGGTCAGAAAAGTGCAGTTTTCAGACAACGGTGGACACTGGACCGGCGCCGGCGGACACTGCCGACACTTCTGACATACGCACGCGTGCGGGGACACCTCCCCTACAACGCCACACTCTCGGATAAGCCCGAGAGGTGTAAAGAAAAGTGTGGCGGACCGTCCAGTGAGGTCAGAGGTCAGAAAAGTGCAGTTTTCAGACAACGGTGGACACTGGACCGGCGCCGGCGGACACTGCCGACACTTCTGACATACGCACGCGTGCGGGGACACCTCCCCTACAACGCCAGACTCTCGGATAAGCCCGAGAGGTGTAAAGAAAAGTGTGGCGGACCGTCCAGTGAGGTCAGAGGTCAGAAAAGTGCAGTTTTCAGACAACGGTGGACACTGGACCGGCGCCGGCGGACACTGCCGACACTTTTGACATACGCACGCGTGCGGGGACACCTCCCCTATAACGCCACACTCTCGGATAAGCCAGAGAGATGTAAAAAAAAGTGTGGCGGACCGTCCAGTGAGGTCAGAGGTCAGAAAAGTGCAGTTTTCAGACAACGGTGGACACTGGACCAGCGCCGGCGGACACTGCCGACACTTCTGACATACGCACGCGTGCGGGGACACCTCCCCTACAACGCCAGACTCTCGGATAAGCCCGAGAGGTGTAAAGAAAAGTGTGGCGGACCGTCCAGTGAGGTCAGAGGTCAGAAAAGTGCAGTTTTCAGACAACGGTGGACACTGGACCGGCGCCGGCGGACACTGCCGACACTTCTGACATACTCACGCGTGCGGGGACACCTCCCCTACAACGCCACACTCTCGGATAAGCCAGAGAGATGTAAAAAAAAGTGTGGTGGACCGTCCAGTGAGGTCAGAGGTCAGAAAAGTGCAGTTTTCAGACAACGGTGGACACTGGACCGGCGCCGGCGGACACTGCCGACACTTCTGACATACGCACGCGTGCGGGGACACCTCCCCTACAACGCCACACTCTCGGATAAGCCCGAGAGATGTAAAAAACAGTGTGGCGGACCGTCCAGTGAGGTCAGAGGTCAGAAAAGTGCAGTTTTCAGACAACGGTGGACACTGGACCGGCGCCGGCGGACACTGCCGACACTTCTGACATACGCACGCGTGCGGGGACACCTCCCCTACAACGCCACACTCTCGGATAAGCCCGAGAGGTGTAAAGAAAAGTGTGGCGGACCGTCCAGTGAGGTCAGAGGTCAGAAAAGTGCAGTTTTCAGACAACGGTGGACACTGGACCGGCGCCGGCGGACACTGCCGACACTTCTGACATACGCACGCGTGCGGGGACACCTCCCCTATAGCCTCGATCTCCAGGCTTTTATTGCTTAGTTTTGCTAAAAAATAAAAGCCTGGCCCAACTATAGCCTGTACTGGGTATGAGGAAGTGTTTCATTTCCCAACCAACCAGAGTGCAGTGGGCGTCGCTCGTAATGTTGTGTTAACGGGGCGGGGGTTGACGGACAGATCGGTGAACCAATGGGATCAGGCGCCGTCTCTCGCCGGCTCTATACACACGCCCCTTTATACACGAAATCAGGAGGGTTGCAGCAGGCTACCTCCCCTACAACGCCAGACTCTCGGATAAGCCCGAGAGGTGTAAAGAAAAGTGTGGCGGACCGTCCAGTGAGGTCAGAGGTCAGAAAAGTGCAGTTTTCAGACAACGGTGGACACTGGACCGGCGCCGGCGGACACTGCCGACACTTCTGACATACGCACGCGTGCGGGGACACCTCCCCTACAACGCCAGTCTCTCGGATAAGCCCGAGAGGTGTAAAGAAAAGTGTGGCGGACCGTCCAGTGAGGTCAGAGTTCAGAAAAGTGCAGTTTTCAGACAACGGTGGACACTGGACCGGCGCCGGGGGACACTGCCGACACTTCTGACATACGCACGCGTGCGGGGACACCTCCCCTACAACGCCAGACTCTCGGATAAGCCCGAGAGATGTAAAAAAAAGTGTGGCGGACCGTCCAGTGAGGTCAGAGGTCAGAAAAGTGCAGTTTTCAGACAACGGTGGACACTGGACCGGCGCCGGCGGACACTGCCGACACTTCTGACATACGCACGCGTGCGGGGACACCTCCCCTACAACGCCACACTCTCGGATAAGCCCGAGAGATGTAAAAAACAGTGTGGCGGACCGTCCAGTGAGGTCAGAGGTCAGAAAAGTGCAGTTTTCAGACAACGGTGGACACTGGACCGGCGCCGGCGGACACTGCCGACACTTCTGACATACGCACGCGTGCGGGGACACCTCCCCTACAACGCCACACTCTCGGATAAGCCCGAGAGGTGTAAAGAAAAGTGTGGCGGACCGTCCAGTGAGGTCAGAGGTCAGAAAAGTGCAGTTTTCAGACAACGGTGGACACTGGACCGGTGCCGGCGGACACTGCCGACACTTCTGACATACGCACGCGTGCGGGGACACCTCCCCTACAACGCCACACTCTCGGATAAGCCAGAGAGATGTAAAAAAAAGTGTGGCGGACCGTCCAGTGAGGTCAGAGGTCAGAAAAGTGCAGTTTTCAGACAACGGTGGACACTGGACCGGCGCCGGCGGACACTGCCGACACTTCTGACATACGCACGCGTGCGGGGACACCTCCCCTACAACGCCACACTCTCGGATAAGCCCGAGAGATGTAAAAAAAAGTGTGGCGGACCGTCCAGTGAGGTCAGAGGTCAGAAAAGTGCAGTTTTCAGACAACGGTGGACACTGGACCGGCGCCGGCGGACACTGCCGACACTTCTGACATACGCACGCGTGCGGGGACACCTCCCCTACAACGCCACACTCTCGGATAAGCCCGAGAGATGTAAAAAACAGTGTGGCGGACCGTCCAGTGAGGTCAGAGGTCAGAAAAGTGCAGTTTTCAGACAACGGTGGACACTGGACCGGCGCCGGCGGACACTGCCGACACTTCTGACATACGCACGCGTGCGGGGACACCTCCCCTACAACGCCACACTCTCGGATAAGCCCGAGAGGTGTAAAGAAAAGTTTGGCGGACCGTCCAGTGAGGTCAGAGGTCAGAAAAGTGCAGTTTTCAGACAACGGTGGACACTGGACCGGCGCCGGCGGACACTGCCGACACTTCTGACATACGCACGCGTGCGGGGACACCTCCCCTACAACGCCACACTCTCGGATAAGCCAGAGAGATGTAAAAAAAAGTGTGGCGGACCGTCCAGTGAGGTCAGAGGTCAGAAAAGTGCAGTTTTCAGACAACGGTGGACACTGGACCGGCGCCGGCGGACACTGCCGACACTTCTGACATACGCACGCGTGCGGGGACACCTCCCCTACAACGCCACACTCTCGGATAAGCCCGAGAGATGTAAAAAAAAGTGTGGCGGACCGTCCAGTGAGGTCAGAGGTCAGAAAAGTGCAGTTTTCAGACAACGGTGGACACTGGACCGGCGCCGGCGGACACTGCCGACACTTCTGACATACGCACGCGTGCGGGGACACCTCCCCTACAACGCCACACTCTCGGATAAGCCCGAGAGATGTAAAAAACAGTGTGGCGGACCGTCCAGTGAGGTCAGAGGTCAGAAAAGTGCAGTTTTCAGACAACGGTGGACACTGGACCGGCGCCGGCGGACACTGCCGACACTTCTGACATACGCACGCGTGCGGGGACACCTCCCCTACAACGCCAGACTCTCGGATAAGCCCGAGAGGTGTAAAGAAAAGTGTGGCGGACCGTCCAGTGAGGTCAGAGGTCAGAAAAGTGCAGTTTTCAGACAACGGTGGACACTGGACCGGCGCCGGCGGACACTGCCGACACTTCTGACATACGCACGCGTGCGGGGACACCTCCCCTACAACGCCACACTCTCGGATAAGCCAGAGAGATGTAAAAAAAAGTGTGGCGGACCGTCCAGTGAGGTCAGAGGTCAGAAAAGTGCAGTTTTCAGACAACGGTGGACACTGGACCGGCGCCGGCGGACACTGCCGACACTTCTGACATACGCACGCGTGCGGGGACACCTCCCCTACAACGCCACACTCTCGGATAAGCCCGAGAGATGTAAAAAAAAGTGTGGCGGACCGTCCAGTGAGGTCAGAGGTCAGAAAAGTGCAGTTTTCAGACAACGGTGGACACTGGACCGGCGCCGGCGGACACTGCCGACACTTCTGACATACGCACACTTCTGACTACCTCCCCTACAACGCCAGACTCTCGGATAAGCCCGAGAGGTGTAAAGAAAAGTGTGGCGGACCGTCCAGTGAGGTCAGAGGTCAGAAAAGTGCAGTTTTCAGACAACGGTGGACACTGGACCGGCGCCGGCGGACACTGCCGACACTTCTGACATACGCACGCGTGCGGGGACACCTCCCCTACAACGCCAGTCTCTCGGATAAGCCCGAGAGGTGTAAAGAAAAGTGTGGCGGACCGTCCAGTGAGGTCAGAGTTCAGAAAAGTGCAGTTTTCAGACAACGGTGGACACTGGACCGGCGCCGGGGGACACTGCCGACACTTCTGACATACGCACGCGTGCGGGGACACCTCCCCTACAACGCCAGACTCTCGGATAAGCCCGAGAGATGTAAAAAAAAGTGTGGCGGACCGTCCAGTGAGGTCAGAGGTCAGAAAAGTGCAGTTTTCAGACAACGGTGGACACTGGACCGGCGCCGGCGGACACTGCCGACACTTCTGACATACGCACGCGTGCGGGGACACCTCCCCTACAACGCCACACTCTCGGATAAGCCCGAGAGATGTAAAAAACAGTGTGGCGGACCGTCCAGTGAGGTCAGAGGTCAGAAAAGTGCAGT
This sequence comes from Gymnoscopelus braueri, assembly GCF_963280865.1. Taxonomy (NCBI): domain Eukaryota; kingdom Metazoa; phylum Chordata; class Actinopteri; order Myctophiformes; family Myctophidae; genus Gymnoscopelus; species Gymnoscopelus braueri. The sequence goes on from NC_137604.1 coordinate 58,929,163, forward strand.
TTTCAGACAACGGTGGACACTGGACCGGCGCCGGCGGACACTGCCGACACTTCTGACATACGCACGCGTGCGGGGACACCTCCCCTACAACGCCACACTCTCGGATAAGCCCGAGAGGTGTAAAGAAAAGTGTGGCGGACCGTCCAGTGAGGTCAGAGGTCAGAAAAGTGCAGTTTTCAGACAACGGTGGACACTGGACCGGCGCCGGCGGACACTGCCGACACTTCTGACATACGCACGCGTGCGGGGACACCTCCCCTACAACGCCACACTCTCGGATAAGCCAGAGAGATGTAAAAAAAAGTGTGGCGGACCGTCCAGTGAGGTCAGAGGTCAGAAAAGTGCAGTTTTCAGACAACGGTGGACACTGGACCGGCGCCGGCGGACACTGCCGACACTTCTGACATACGCACGCGTGCGGGGACACCTCCCCTACAACGCCACACTCTCGGATAAGCCCGAGAGATGTAAAAAAAAGTGTGGCGGACCGTCCAGTGAGGTCAGAGGTCAGAAAAGTGCAGTTTTCAGACAACGGTGGACACTGGACCGGCGCCGGCGGACACTGCCGACACTTCTGACATACGCACGCGTGCGGGGACACCTCCCCTACAACGCCACACTCTCGGATAAGCCCGAGAGATGTAAAAAACAGTGTGGCGGACCGTCCAGTGAGGTCAGAGGTCAGAAAAGTGCAGTTTTCAGACAACGGTGGACACTGGACCGGCGCCGGCGGACACTGCCGACACTTCTGACATACGCACGCGTGCGGGGACACCTCCCCTACAACGCCAGACTCTCGGATAAGCCCGAGAGGTGTAAAGAAAAGTGTGGCGGACCGTCCAGTGAGGTCAGAGGTCAGAAAAGTGCAGTTTTCAGACAACGGTGGACACTGGACCGGCGCCGGCGGACACTGCCGACACTTCTGACATACGCACGCGTGCGGGGACACCTCCCCTACAACGCCACACTCTCGGATAAGCCAGAGAGATGTAAAAAAAAGTGTGGCGGACCGTCCAGTGAGGTCAGAGGTCAGAAAAGTGCAGTTTTCAGACAACGGTGGACACTGGACCGGCGCCGGCGGACACTGCCGACACTTCTGACATACGCACGCGTGCGGGGACACCTCCCCTACAACGCCACACTCTCGGATAAGCCCGAGAGATGTAAAAAACAGTGTGGCGGACCGTCCAGTGAGGTCAGAGGTCAGAAAAGTGCAGTTTTCAGACAACGGTGGACACTGGACCGGCGCCGGCGGACACTGCCGACACTTCTGACATACGCACGCGTGCGGGGACACCTCCCCTACAACGCCACACTCTCGGATAAGCCCGAGAGGTGTAAAGAAAAGTTTGGCGGACCGTCCAGTGAGGTCAGAGGTCAGAAAAGTGCAGTTTTCAGACAACGGTGGACACTGGACCGGCGCCGGCGGACACTGCCGACACTTCTGACATACGCACGCGTGCGGGGACACCTCCCCTACAACGCCACACTCTCGGATAAGCCAGAGAGATGTAAAAAAAAGTGTGGCGGACCGTCCAGTGAGGTCAGAGGTCAGAAAAGTGCAGTTTTCAGACAACGGTGGACACTGGACCGGCGCCGGCGGACACTGCCGACACTTCTGACATACGCACGCGTGCGGGGACACCTCCCCTACAACGCCACACTCTCGGATAAGCCCGAGAGATGTAAAAAAAAGTGTGGCGGACCGTCCAGTGAGGTCAGAGGTCAGAAAAGTGCAGTTTTCAGACAACGGTGGACACTGGACCGGCGCCGGCGGACACTGCCGACACTTCTGACATACGCACGCGTGCGGGGACACCTCCCCTACAACGCCACACTCTCGGATAAGCCCGAGAGATGTAAAAAACAGTGTGGCGGACCGTCCAGTGAGGTCAGAGGTCAGAAAAGTGCAGTTTTCAGACAACGGTGGACACTGGACCGGCGCCGGCGGACACTGCCGACACTTCTGACATACGCACGCGTGCGGGGACACCTCCCCTACAACGCCAGACTCTCGGATAAGCCCGAGAGGTGTAAAGAAAAGTGTGGCGGACCGTCCAGTGAGGTCAGAGGTCAGAAAAGTGCAGTTTTCAGACAACGGTGGACACTGGACCGGCGCCGGCGGACACTGCCGACACTTCTGACATACGCACGCGTGCGGGGACACCTCCCCTACAACGCCACACTCTCGGATAAGCCAGAGAGATGTAAAAAAAAGTGTGGCGGACCGTCCAGTGAGGTCAGAGGTCAGAAAAGTGCAGTTTTCAGACAACGGTGGACACTGGACCGGCGCCGGCGGACACTGCCGACACTTCTGACATACGCACGCGTGCGGGGACACCTCCCCTACAACGCCACACTCTCGGATAAGCCCGAGAGATGTAAAAAAAAGTGTGGCGGACCGTCCAGTGAGGTCAGAGGTCAGAAAAGTGCAGTTTTCAGACAACGGTGGACACTGGACCGGCGCCGGCGGACACTGCCGACACTTCTGACATACGCACGCGTGCGGGGACACCTCCCCTACAACGCCACACTCTCGGATAAGCCCGAGAGATGTAAAAAACAGTGTGGCGGACCGTCCAGTGAGGTCAGAGGTCAGAAAAGTGCAGTTTTCAGACAACGGTGGACACTGGACCGGCGCCGGCGGACACTGCCGACACTTCTGACATACGCACGCGTGCGGGGACACCTCCCCTACAACGCCACACTCTCGGATAAGCCCGAGAGGTGTAAAGAAAAGTGTGGCGGACCGTCCAGTGAGGTCAGAGGTCAGAAAAGTGCAGTTTTCAGACAACGGTGGACACTGGACCGGCGCCGGCGGACACTGCCGACACTTCTGACATACGCACGCGTGCGGGGACACCTCCCCTACAACGCCAGACTCTCGGATAAGCCCGAGAGGTGTAAAGAAAAGTGTGGCGGACCGTCCAGTGAGGTCAGAGGTCAGAAAAGTGCAGTTTTCAGACAACGGTGGACACTGGACCGGCGCCGGCGGACACTGCCGACACTTCTGACATACGCACGCGTGCGGGGACACCTCCCCTACAACGCCACACTCTCGGATAAGCCCGAGAGATGTAAAAAACAGTGTGGCGGACCGTCCAGTGAGGTCAGAGGTCAGAAAAGTGCAGTTTTCAGACAACGGTGGACACTGGACCGGCGCCGGCGGACACTGCCGACACTTCTGACATACGCACGCGTGCGGGGACACCTCCCCTACAACGCCACACTCTCGGATAAGCCCGAGAGGTGTAAAGAAAAGTGTGGCGGACCGTCCAGTGAGGTCAGAGGTCAGAAAAGTGCAGTTTTCAGACAACGGTGGACACTGAACCGGCGCCGGCGGACACTGCCGACACTTCTGACATACGCACGCGTGCGGGGACACCTCCCCTATAGCCTCGATCTCCAGGCTTTTATTGCTTAGTTTTGCTAAAAAATAAAAGCCTGGCCCAACTATAGCCTGTACTGGGTATGAGGAAGTGTTTCATTTCCCAACCAACCAGAGTGCAGTGGGCGTCGCTCGTAATGTTGTGTTAACGGGGCGGGGGTTGACGGACAGATCGGTGAACCAATGGGATCAGGCGCCGTCTCTCGCCGGCTCTATACACACGCCCCTTTATACACGAAATCAGGAGGGTTGCAGCAGGCTACCTCCCCTACAACGCCAGACTCTCGGATAAGCCCGAGAGGTGTAAAGAAAAGTGTGGCGGACCGTCCAGTGAGGTCAGAGGTCAGAAAAGTGCAGTTTTCAGACAACGGTGGACACTGGACCGGCGCCGGCGGACACTGCCGACACTTCTGACATACGCACGCGTGCGGGGACACCTCCCCTACAACGCCAGTCTCTCGGATAAGCCCGAGAGGTGTAAAGAAAAGTGTGGCGGACCGTCCAGTGAGGTCAGAGTTCAGAAAAGTGCAGTTTTCAGACAACGGTGGACACTGGACCGGCGCCGGGGGACACTGCCGACACTTCTGACATACGCACGCGTGCGGGGACACCTCCCCTACAACGCCAGACTCTCGGATAAGCCCGAGAGATGTAAAAAAAAGTGTGGCGGACCGTCCAGTGAGGTCAGAGGTCAGAAAATTGCAGTTTTCAGACAACGGTGGACACTGGACCGGCGCCGGCGGACACTGCCGACACTTCTGACATACGCACGCGTGCGGGGACACCTCCCCTACAACGCCACACTCTCGGATAAGCCCGAGAGATGTAAAAAACAGTGTGGCGGACCGTCCAGTGAGGTCAGAGGTCAGAAAAGTGCAGTTTTCAGACAACGGTGGACACTGGACCGGCGCCGGCGGACACTGCCGACACTTCTGACATACGCACGCGTGCGGGGACACCTCCCCTACAACGCCACACTCTCGGATAAGCCCGAGAGGTGTAAAGAAAAGTGTGGCGGACCGTCCAGTGAGGTCAGAGGTCAGAAAAGTGCAGTTTTCAGACAACGGTGGACACTGGACCGGCGCCGGCGGACACTGCCGACACTTCTGACATACGCACGCGTGCGGGGACACCTCCCCTACAACGCCACACTCTCGGATAAGCCAGAGAGATGTAAAAAAAAGTGTGGCGGACCGTCCAGTGAGGTCAGAGGTCAGAAAAGTGCAGTTTTCAGACAACGGTGGACACTGGACCGGCGCCGGCGGACACTGCCGACACTTCTGACATACGCACGCGTGCGGGGACACCTCCCCTACAACGCCACACTCTCGGATAAGCCCGAGAGATGTAAAAAAAAGTGTGGCGGACCGTCCAGTGAGGTCAGAGGTCAGAAAAGTGCAGTTTTCAGACAACGGTGGACACTGGACCGGCGCCGGCGGACACTGCCGACACTTCTGACATACGCACGCGTGCGGGGACACCTCCCCTACAACGCCACACTCTCGGATAAGCCCGAGAGATGTAAAAAACAGTGTGGCGGACCGTCCAGTGAGGTCAGAGGTCAGAAAAGTGCAGTTTTCAGACAACGGTGGACACTGGACCGGCGCCGGCGGACACTGCCGACACTTCTGACATACGCACGCGTGCGGGGACACCTCCCCTACAACGCCACACTCTCGGATAAGCCCGAGAGGTGTAAAGAAAAGTTTGGCGGACCGTCCAGTGAGGTCAGAGGTCAGAAAAGTGCAGTTTTCAGACAACGGTGGACACTGGACCGGCGCCGGCGGACACTGCCGACACTTCTGACATACGCACGCGTGCGGGGACACCTCCCCTACAACGCCACACTCTCGGATAAGCCAGAGAGATGTAAAAAAAAGTGTGGCGGACCGTCCAGTGAGGTCAGAGGTCAGAAAAGTGCAGTTTTCAGACAACGGTGGACACTGGACCGGCGCCGGCGGACACTGCCGACACTTCTGACATACGCACGCGTGCGGGGACACCTCCCCTACAACGCCACACTCTCGGATAAGCCCGAGAGATGTAAAAAAAAGTGTGGCGGACCGTCCAGTGAGGTCAGAGGTCAGAAAAGTGCAGTTTTCAGACAACGGTGGACACTGGACCGGCGCCGGCGGACACTGCCGACACTTCTGACATACGCACGCGTGCGGGGACACCTCCCCTACAACGCCACACTCTCGGATAAGCCCGAGAGATGTAAAAAACAGTGTGGCGGACCGTCCAGTGAGGTCAGAGGTCAGAAAAGTGCAGTTTTCAGACAACGGTGGACACTGGACCGGCGCCGGCGGACACTGCCGACACTTCTGACATACGCACGCGTGCGGGGACACCTCCCCTACAACGCCAGACTCTCGGATAAGCCCGAGAGGTGTAAAGAAAAGTGTGGCGGACCGTCCAGTGAGGTCAGAGGTCAGAAAAGTGCAGTTTTCAGACAACGGTGGACACTGGACCGGCGCCGGCGGACACTGCCGACACTTCTGACATACGCACGCGTGCGGGGACACCTCCCCTACAACGCCACACTCTCGGATAAGCCAGAGAGATGTAAAAAAAAATGTGGCGGACCGTCCAGTGAGGTCAGAGGTCAGAAAAGTGCAGTTTTCAGACAACGGTGGACACTGGACCGGCGCCGGCGGACACTGCCGACACTTCTGACATACGCACGCGTGCGGGGACACCTCCCCTACAACGCCACACTCTCGGATAAGCCCGAGAGATGTAAAAAAAAGTGTGGCGGACCGTCCAGTGAGGTCAGAGGTCAGAAAAGTGCAGTTTTCAGACAACGGTGGACACTGGACCGGCGCCGGCGGACACTGCCGACACTTCTGACATACGCACGCGTGCGGGGACACCTCCCCTACAACGCCACACTCTCGGATAAGCCCGAGAGATGTAAAAAACAGTGTGGCGGACCGTCCAGTGAGGTCAGAGGTCAGAAAAGTGCAGTTTTCAGACAACGGTGGACACTGGACCGGCGCCGGCGGACACTGCCGACACTTCTGACATACGCACGCGTGCGGGGACACCTCCCCTACAACGCCACACTCTCGGATAAGCCCGAGAGGTGTAAAGAAAAGTGTGGCGGACCGTCCAGTGAGGTCAGAGGTCAGAAAAGTGCAGTTTTCAGACAACGGTGGACACTGGACCGGCGCCGGCGGACACTGCCGACACTTCTGACATACGCACGCGTGCGGGGACACCTCCCCTACAACGCCAGACTCTCGGATAAGCCCGAGAGGTGTAAAGAAAAGTGTGGCGGACCGTCCAGTGAGGTCAGAGGTCAGAAAAGTGCAGTTTTCAGACAACGGTGGACACTGGACCGGCGCCGGCGGACACTGCCGACACTTTTGACATACGCACGCGTGCGGGGACACCTCCCCTATAACGCCACACTCTCGGATAAGCCAGAGAGATGTAAAAAAAAGTGTGGCGGACCGTCCAGTGAGGTCAGAGGTCAGAAAAGTGCAGTTTTCAGACAACGGTGGACACTGGACCAGCGCCGGCGGACACTGCCGACACTTCTGACATACGCACGCGTGCGGGGACACCTCCCCTACAACGCCAGACTCTCGGATAAGCCCGAGAGGTGTAAAGAAAAGTGTGGCGGACCGTCCAGTGAGGTCAGAGGTCAGAAAAGTGCAGTTTTCAGACAACGGTGGACACTGGACCGGCGCCGGCGGACACTGCCGACACTTCTGACATACTCACGCGTGCGGGGACACCTCCCCTACAACGCCACACTCTCGGATAAGCCCGAGAGGTGTAAAGAAAAGTGTGGCGGACCGTCCAGTGAGGTCAGAGGTCAGAAAAGTGCAGTTTTCAGACAACGGTGGACACTGGACCGGCGCCGGCGGACACTGCCGACACTTCTGACATACGCACGCGTGCGGGGACACCTCCCCTATAGCCTCGATCTCCAGGCTTTTATTGCTTAGTTTTGCTAAAAAATAAAAGCCTGGCCCAACTATAGCCTGTACTGGGTATGAGGAAGTGTTTCATTTCCCAACCAACCAGAGTGCAGTGGGCGTCGCTCGTAATGTTGTGTTAACGGGGCGGGGGTTGACGGACAGATCGGTGAACCAATGGGATCAGGCGCCGTCTCTCGCCGGCTCTATACACACGCCCCTTTATACACGAAATCAGGAGGGTTGCAGCAGGCTACCTCCCCTACAACGCCAGACTCTCGGATAAGCCCGAGAGGTGTAAAGAAAAGTGTGGCGGACCGTCCAGTGAGGTCAGAGGTCAGAAAAGTGCAGTTTTCAGACAACGGTGGACACTGGACCGGCGCCGGCGGACACTGCCGACACTTCTGACATACGCACGCGTGCGGGGACACCTCCCCTACAACGCCAGTCTCTCGGATAAGCCCGAGAGGTGTAAAGAAAAGTGTGGCGGACCGTCCAGTGAGGTCAGAGTTCAGAAAAGTGCAGTTTTCAGACAACGGTGGACACTGGACCGGCGCCGGGGGACACTGCCGACACTTCTGACATACGCACGCGTGCGGGGACACCTCCCCTACAACGCCAGACTCTCGGATAAGCCCGAGAGATGTAAAAAAAAGTGTGGCGGACCGTCCAGTGAGGTCAGAGGTCAGAAAAGTGCAGTTTTCAGACAACGGTGGACACTGGACCGGCGCCGGCGGACACTGCCGACACTTCTGACATACGCACGCGTGCGGGGACACCTCCCCTACAACGCCACACTCTCGGATAAGCCCGAGAGATGTAAAAAACAGTGTGGCGGACCGTCCAGTGAGGTCAGAGGTCAGAAAAGTGCAGTTTTCAGACAACGGTGGACACTGGACCGGCGCCGGCGGACACTGCCGACACTTCTGACATACGCACGCGTGCGGGGACACCTCCCCTACAACGCCACACTCTCGGATAAGCCAGAGAGATGTAAAAAAAAGTGTGGCGGACCGTCCAGTGAGGTCAGAGGTCAGAAAAGTGCAGTTTTCAGACAACGGTGGACACTGGACCGGCGCCGGCGGACACTGCCGACACTTCTGACATACGCACGCGTGCGGGGACACCTCCCCTACAACGCCAGTCTCTCGGATAAGCCCGAGAGGTGTAAAGAAAAGTGTGGCGGACCGTCCAGTGAGGTCAGAGTTCAGAAAAGTGCAGTTTTCAGACAACGGTGGACACTGGACCGGCGCCGGGGGACACTGCCGACACTTCTGACATACGCACGCGTGCGGGGACACCTCCCCTACAACGCCAGACTCTCGGATAAGCCCGAGAGATGTAAAAAAAAGTGTGGCGGACCGTCCAATGAGGTCAGAGGTCAGAAAAGTGCAGTTTTCAGACAACGGTGGACACTGGACCGGCGCCGGCGGACACTGCCGACACTTCTGACATACGCACGCGTGCGGGGACACCTCCCCTACAACGCCACACTCTCGGATAAGCCCGAGAGATGTAAAAAACAGTGTGGCGGACCGTCCAGTGAGGTCAGAGGTCAGAAAAGTGCAGTTTTCAGACAACGGTGGACACTGGACCGGCGCCGGCGGACACTGCCGACACTTCTGACATACGCACGCGTGCGGGGACACCTCCCCTACAACGCCACACTCTCGGATAAGCCAGAGAGATGTAAAAAAAAGTGTGGCGGACCGTCCAGTGAGGTCAGAGGTCAGAAAAGTGCAGTTTTCAGACAACGGTGGACACTGGACCGGCGCCGGCGGACACTGCCGACACTTCTGACATACGCACGCGTGCGGGGACACCTCCCCTACAACGCCACACTCTCGGATAAGCCAGAGAGATGTAAAAAAAAGTGTGGCGGACCGTCCAGTGAGGTCAGAGGTCAGAAAAGTGCAGTTTTCAGACAACGGTGGACACTGGACCGGCGCCGGCGGACACTGCCGACACTTCTGACATACGCACGCGTGCGGGGACACCTCCCCTACAACGCCACACTCTCGGATAAGCCCGAGAGATGTAAAAAAAAGTGTGGCGGACCGTCCAGTGAGGTCAGAGGTCAGAAAAGTGCAGTTTTCAGACAACGGTGGACACTGGACCGGCGCCGGCGGACACTGCCGACACTTCTGACATACGCACGCGTGCGGGGACACCTCCCCTACAACGCCACACTCTCGGATAAGCCCGAGAGATGTAAAAAACAGTGTGGCGGACCGTCCAGTGAGGTCAGAGGTCAGAAAAGTGCAGTTTTCAGACAACGGTGGACACTGGACCGGCGCCGGCGGACACTGCCGACACTTCTGACATACGCACGCGTGCGGGGACACCTCCCCTACAACGCCACACTCTCGGATAAGCCCGAGAGGTGTAAAGAAAAGTGTGGCGGACCGTCCAGTGAGGTCAGAGGTCAGAAAAGTGCAGTTTTCAGACAACGGTGGACACTGGACCGGCGCCGGCGGACACTGCCGACACTTCTGACATACGCACGCGTGCGGGGACACCTCCCCTACAACGCCACACTCTCGGATAAGCCCGAGAGATGTAAAAAAAAGTGTGGCGGACCGTCCAGTGAGGTCAGAGGTCAGAAAAGTGCAGTTTTCAGACAACGGTGGACACTGGACCGGCGCCGGCGGACACTGCCGACACTTCTGACATACGCACGCGTGCGGGGACACCTCCCCTACAACGCCACACTCTCGGATAAGCCCGAGAGATGTAAAAAACAGTGTGGCGGACCGTCCAGTGAGGTCAGAGGTCAGAAAAGTGCAGTTTTCAGACAACGGTGGACACTGGACCGGCGCCGGCGGACACTGCCGACACTTCTGACATACGCACGCGTGCGGGGACACCTCCCCTACAACGCCACACTCTCGGATAAGCCCGAGAGGTGTAAAGAAAAGTTTGGCGGACCGTCCAGTGAGGTCAGAGGTCAGAAAAGTGCAGTTTTCAGACAACGGTGGACACTGGACCGGCGCCGGCGGACACTGCCGACACTTCTGACATACGCACGCGTGCGGGGACACCTCCCCTACAACGCCACACTCTCGGATAAGCCAGAGAGATGTAAAAAAAAGTGTGGCGGACCGTCCAGTGAGGTCAGAGGTCAGAAAAGTGCAGTTTTCAGACAACGGTGGACACTGGACCGGCGCCGGCGGACACTGCCGACACTTCTGACATACGCACGCGTGCGGGGACACCTCCCCTACAACGCCACACTCTCGGATAAGCCCGAGAGATGTAAAAAAAAGTGTGGCGGACCGTCCAGTGAGGTCAGAGGTCAGAAAAGTGCAGTTTTCAGACAACGGTGGACACTGGACCGGCGCCGGCGGACACTGCCGACACTTCTGACATACGCACGCGTGCGGGGACACCTCCCCTACAACGCCACACTCTCGGATAAGCCCGAGAGGTGTAAAAAACAGTGTGGCGGACCGTCCAGTGAGGTCAGAGGTCAGAAAAGTGCAGTTTTCAGACAACGGTGGACACTGGACCGGCGCCGGCGGACACTGCCGACACTTCTGACATACGCACGCGTGCGGGGACACCTCCCCTACAACGCCACACTCTCGGATAAGCCCGAGAGGTGTAAAGAAAAGTGTGGCGGACCGTCCAGTGAGGTCAGAGGTCAGAAAAGTGCAGTTTTCAGACAACGGTGGACACTGGACCGGCGCCGGCGGACACTGCCGACACTTCTGACATACGCACGCGTGCGGGGACACCTCCCCTATAGCCTCGATCTCCAGGCTTTTATTGCTTAGTTTTGCTAAAAAATAAAAGCCTGGCCCAACTATAGCCTGTACTGGGTATGAGGAAGTGTTTCATTTCCCAACCAACCAGAGTGCAGTGGGCGTCGCTCGTAATGTTGTGTTAACGGGGCGGGGGTTGACGGACAGATCGGTGAACCAATGGGATCAGGCGCCGTCTCTCGCCGGCTCTATACACACGCCCCTTTATACACGAAATCAGGAGGGTTGCAGCAGGCTACCTCCCCTACAACGCCAGACTCTCGGATAAGCCCGAGAGGTGTAAAGAAAAGTGTGGCGGACCGTCCAGTGAGGTCAGAGGTCAGAAAAGTGCAGTTTTCAGACAACGGTGGACACTGGACCGGCGCCGGCGGACACTGCCGACACTTCTGACATACTCACGCGTGCGGGGACACCTCCCCTACAACGCCACACTCTCGGATAAGCCAGAGAGATGTAAAAAAAAGTGTGGTGGACCGTCCAGTGAGGTCAGAGGTCAGAAAAGTGCAGTTTTCAGACAACGGTGGACACTGGACCGGCGCCGGCGGACACTGCCGACACTTCTGACATACGCACGCGTGCGGGGACACCTCCCCTACAACGCCACACTCTCGGATAAGCCCGAGAGATGTAAAAAACAGTGTGGCGGACCGTCCAGTGAGGTCAGAGGTCAGAAAAGTGCAGTTTTCAGACAACGGTGGACACTGGACCGGCGCCGGCGGACACTGCCGACACTTCTGACATACGCACGCGTGCGGGGACACCTCCCCTACAACGCCACACTCTCGGATAAGCCCGAGAGGTGTAAAGAAAAGTGTGGCGGACCGTCCAGTGAGGTCAGAGGTCAGAAAAGTGCAGTTTTCAGACAACGGTGGACACTGGACCGGCGCCGGCGGACACTGCCGACACTTCTGACATACGCACGCGTGCGGGGACACCTCCCCTATAGCCTCGATCTCCAGGCTTTTATTGCTTAGTTTTGCTAAAAAATAAAAGCCTGGCCCAACTATAGCCTGTACTGGGTATGAGGAAGTGTTTCATTTCCCAACCAACCAGAGTGCAGTGGGCGTCGCTCGTAATGTTGTGTTAACGGGGCGGGGGTTGACGGACAGATCGGTGAACCAATGGGATCAGGCGCCGTCTCTCGCCGGCTCTATACACACGCCCCTTTATACACGAAATCAGGAGGGTTGCAGCAGGCTACCTCCCCTACAACGCCAGACTCTCGGATAAGCCCGAGAGGTGTAAAGAAAAGTGTGGCGGACCGTCCAGTGAGGTCAGAGGTCAGAAAAGTGCAGTTTTCAGACAACGGTGGACACTGGACCGGCGCCGGCGGACACTGCCGACACTTCTGACATACGCACGCGTGCGGGGACACCTCCCCTACAACGCCACACTCTCGGATAAGCCCGAGAGATGTAAAAAAAAGTGTGGCGGACCGTCCAGTGAGGTCAGAGGTCAGAAAAGTGCAGTTTTCAGACAACGGTGGACACTGGACCGGCGCCGGCGGACACTGCCGACACTTCTGACATACGCACGCGTGCGGGGACACCTCCCCTATAGCCTCGATCTCCAGGCTTTTATTGCTTAGTTTTGCTAAAAAATAAAAGCCTGGCCCAACTATAGCCTGTACTGGGTATGAGGAAGTGTTTCATTTCCCAACCAACCAGAGTGCAGTGGGCGTCGCTCGTAATGTTGTGTTAACGGGGCGGGGGTTGACGGACAGATCGGTGAACCAATGGGATCAGGCGCCGTCTCTCGCCGGCTCTATACACACGCCCCTTTATACACGAAATCAGGAGGGTTGCAGCAGGCTACCTCCCCTACAACGCCAGACTCTCGGATAAGCCCGAGAGGTGTAAAGAAAAGTGTGGCGGACCGTCCAGTGAGGTCAGAGGTCAGAAAAGTGCAGTTTTCAGACAACGGTGGACACTGGACCGGCGCCGGCGGACACTGCCGACACTTCTGACATACTCACGCGTGCGGGGACACCTCCCCTACAACGCCACACTCTCGGATAAGCCAGAGAGATGTAAAAAAAAGTGTGGTGGACCGTCCAGTGAGGTCAGAGGTCAGAAAAGTGCAGTTTTCAGACAACGGTGGACACTGGACCGGCGCCGGCGGACACTGCCGACACTTCTGACATACGCACGCGTGCGGGGACACCTCCCCTACAACGCCACACTCTCGGATAAGCCCGAGAGATGTAAAAAACAGTGTGGCGGACCGTCCAGTGAGGTCAGAGGTCAGAAAAGTGCAGTTTTCAGACAACGGTGGACACTGGACCGGCGCCGGCGGACACTGCCGACACTTCTGACATACGCACGCGTGCGGGGACACCTCCCCTACAACGCCACACTCTCGGATAAGCCCGAGAGGTGTAAAGAAAAGTGTGGCGGACCGTCCAGTGAGGTCAGAGGTCAGAAAAGTGCAGTTTTCAGACAACGGTGGACACTGGACCGGCGCCGGCGGACACTGCCGACACTTCTGACATACGCACGCGTGCGGGGACACCTCCCCTATAGCCTCGATCTCCAGGCTTTTATTGCTTAGTTTTGCTAAAAAATAAAAGCCTGGCCCAACTATAGCCTGTACTGGGTATGAGGAAGTGTTTCATTTCCCAACCAACCAGAGTGCAGTGGCGTCGCTCGTAATGTTGTGTTAACGGGGCGGGGGTTGACGGACAGATCGGTGAACCAATGGGATCAGGCGCCGTCTCTCGCCGGCTCTATACACACGCCCCTTTATACACGAAATCAGGAGGGTTGCAGCAGGCTACCTCCCCTACAACGCCAGACTCTCGGATAAGCCCGAGAGGTGTAAAGAAAAGTGTGGCGGACCGTCCAGTGAGGTCAGAGGTCAGAAAAGTGCAGTTTTCAGACAACGGTGGACACTGGACCGGCGCCGGCGGACACTGCCGACACTTCTGACATACGCACGCGTGCGGGGACACCTCCCCTACAACGCCACACTCTCGGATAAGCCCGAGAGATGTAAAAAAAAGTGTGGCGGACCGTCCAGTGAGGTCAGAGGTCAGAAAAGTGCAGTTTTCAGACAACGGTGGACACTGGACCGGCGCCGGCGGACACTGCCGACACTTCTGACATACGCACGCGTGCGGGGACACCTCCCCTACAACGCCACACTCTCGGATAAGCCCGAGAGATGTAAAAAACAGTGTGGCGGACCGTCCAGTGAGGTCAGAGGTCAGAAAAGTGCAGTTTTCAGACAACGGTGGACACTGGACCGGCGCCGGCGGACACTGCCGACACTTCTGACATACGCACGCGTGCGGGGACACCTCCCCTACAACGCCACACTCTCGGATAAGCCCGAGAGGTGTAAAGAAAAGTGTGGCGGACCGTCCAGTGAGGTCAGAGGTCAGAAAAGTGCAGTTTTCAGACAACGGTGGACACTGGACCGGCGCCGGCGGACACTGCCGACACTTTTGACATACGCACGCGTGCGGGGACACCTCCCCTATAACGCCACACTCTCGGATAAGCCAGAGAGATGTAAAAAAAAGTGTGGCGGACCGTCCAGTGAGGTCAGAGGTCAGAAAAGTGCAGTTTTCAGACAACGGTGGACACTGGACCAGCGCCGGCGGACACTGCCGACACTTCTGACATACGCACGCGTGCGGGGACACCTCCCCTACAACGCCAGACTCTCGGATAAGCCCGAGAGGTGTAAAGAAAAGTGTGGCGGACCGTCCAGTGAGGTCAGAGGTCAGAAAAGTGCAGTTTTCAGACAACGGTGGACACTGGACCGGCGCCGGCGGACACTGCCGACACTTCTTACATACGCACGCGTGCGGGGACACCTCCCCTACAACGCCAGACTCTCGGATAAGCCCGAGAGATGTAAAAAAAAGTGTGGCGGACCGTCCAGTGAGGTCAGAGGTCAGAAAAGTGCAGTTTTCAGACAACGGTGGACACTGGACCGGCGCCGGCGGACACTGCCGACACTTCTGACATACGCACGCGTGCGGGGACACCTCCCCTACAACGCCACACTCTCGGATAAGCCCGAGAGATGTAAAAAAAAGTGTGGCGGACCGTCCAGTGAGGTCAGAGGTCAGAAAAGTGCAGTTTTCAGACAACGGTGGACACTGGACCGGCGCCGGCGGACACTGCCGACACTTCTGACATACGCACGCGTGCGGGGACACCTCCCCTACAACGCCACACTCTCGGATAAGCCCGAGAGATGTAAAAAACAGTGTGGCGGACCGTCCAGTGAGGTCAGAGGTCAGAAAAGTGCAGTTTTCAGACAACGGTGGACACTGGACCGGCGCCGGCGGACACTGCCGACACTTCTGACATACGCACGCGTGCGGGGACACCTCCCCTACAACGCCACACTCTCGGATAAGCCCGAGAGGTGTAAAGAAAAGTGTGGCGGACCGTCCAGTGAGGTCAGAGGTCAGAAAAGTGCAGTTTTCAGACAACGGTGGACACTGGACCGGCGCCGGCGGACACTGCCGACACTTCTGACATACGCACGCGTGCGGGGACACCTCCCCTACAACGCCAGACTCTCGGATAAGCCCGAGAGGTGTAAAGAAAAGTGTGGCGGACCGTCCAGTGAGGTCAGAGGTCAGAAAAGTGCAGTTTTCAGACAACGGTGGACACTGGACCGGCGCCGGCGGACACTGCCGACACTTTTGACATACGCACGCGTGCGGGGACACCTCCCCTATAACGCCACACTCTCGGATAAGCCAGAGAGATGTAAAAAAAAGTGTGGCGGACCGTCCAGTGAGGTCAGAGGTCAGAAAAGTGCAGTTTTCAGACAACGGTGGACACTGGACCAGCGCCGGCGGACACTGCCGACACTTCTGACATACGCACGCGTGCGGGGACACCTCCCCTACAACGCCAGACTCTCGGATAAGCCCGAGAGGTGTAAAGAAAAGTGTGGCGGACCGTCCAGTGAGGTCAGAGGTCAGAAAAGTGCAGTTTTCAGACAACGGTGGACACTAGACCGGCGCCGGCGGACACTGCCGACACTTCTGACATACGCACGCGTGCGGGGACACCTCCCCTACAACGCCACACTCTCGGATAAGCCAGAGAGATGTAAAAAAAAGTGTGGCGGACCGTCCAGTGAGGTCAGAGGTCAGAAAAGTGCAGTTTTCAGACAACGGTGGACACTGGACCGGCGCCGGCGGACACTGCCGACACTTCTGACATACGCACGCGTGCGGGGACACCTCCCCTACAACGCCACACTCTCGGATAAGCCCGAGAGATGTAAAAAAAAGTGTGGCGGACCGTCCAGTGAGGTCAGAGGTCAGAAAAGTGCAGTTTTCAGACAACGGTGGACACTGGACCGGCGCCGGCGGACACTGCCGACACTTCTGACATACGCACGCGTGCGGGGACACCTCCCCTACAACGCCACACTCTCGGATAAGCCCGAGAGATGTAAAAAACAGTGTGGCGGACCGTCCAGTGAGGTCAGAGGTCAGAAAAGTGCAGTTTTCAGACAACGGTGGACACTGGACCGGCGCCGGCGGACACTGCCGACACTTCTGACATACGCACGCGTGCGGGGACACCTCCCCTACAACGCCACACTCTCGGATAAGCCCGAGAGGTGTAAAGAAAAGTGTGGCGGACCGTCCAGTGAGGTCAGAAAAGTGCAGTTTTCAGACAACGGTGGACACTGGACCGGCGCCGGCGGACACTGCCGACACTTCTGACATACGCACGCGTGCGGGGACACCTCCCCTACAACGCCACACTCTCGGATAAGCCCGAGAGGTGTAAAGAAAAGTGTGGCGGACCGTCCAGTGAGGTCAGAGGTCAGAAAAGTGCAGTTTTCAGACAACGGTGGACACTGGACCGGCGCCGGCGGACACTGCCGACACTTCTGACATACGCACGCGTGCGGGGACACCTCCCCTATAGCCTCGATCTCCAGGCTTTTATTGCTTAGTTTTGCTAAAAAATAAAAGCCTGGCCCAACTATAGCCTGTACTGGGTATGAGGAAGTGTTTCATTTCCCAACCAACCAGAGTGCAGTGGGCGTCGCTCGTAATGTTGTGTTAACGGGGCGGGGGTTGACGGACAGATCGGTGATCCAATGGGATCAGGCGCCGTCTCTCGCCGGCTCTATACACACGCCCCTTTATACACGAAATCAGGAGGGTTGCAGCAGGCTACCTCCCCTACAACGCCAGACTCTCGGATAAGCCCGAGAGGTGTAAAGAAAAGTGTGGCGGACCGTCCAGTGAGGTCAGAGGTCAGAAAAGTGCAGTTTTCAGACAACGGTGGACACTGGACCGGCGCCGGCGGACACTGCCGACACTTCTGACATACGCACGCGTGCGGGGACACCTCCCCTACAACGCCACACTCTCGGATAAGCCCGAGAGATGTAAAAAAAAGTGTGGCGGACCGTCCAGTGAGGTCAGAGGTCAGAAAAGTGCAGTTTTCAGACAACGGTGGACACTGGACCGGCGCCGGCGGACACTGCCGACACTTCTGACATACGCACGCGTGCGGGGACACCTCCCCTACAACGCCAGACTCTCGGATAAGCCCGAGAGATGTAAAAAACAGTGTGGCGGACCGTCCAGTGAGGTCAGAGGTCAGAAAAGTGCAGTTTTCAGACAACGGTGGACACTGGACCGGCGCCGGCGGACACTGCCGACACTTCTGACATACGCACGCGTGCGGGGACACCTCCCCTACAACGCCACACTCTCGGATAAGCCCGAGAGGTGTAAAGAAAAGTGTGGCGGACCGTCCAGTGAGGTCAGAGGTCAGAAAAGTGCAGTTTTCAGACAACGGTGGACACTGGACCCGCGCCGGCGGACACTGCCGACACTTTTGACATACGCACGCGTGCGGGGACACCTCCCCTATAACGCCACACTCTCGGATAAGCCAGAGAGATGTAAAAAAAAGTGTGGCGGACCGTCCAGTGAGGTCAGAGGTCAGAAAAGTGCAGTTTTCAGACAACGGTGGACACTGGACCAGCGCCGGCGGACACTGCCGACACTTCTGACATACGCACGCGTGCGGGGACACCTCCCCTACAACGCCAGACTCTCGGATAAGCCCGAGAGGTGTAAAGAAAAGTGTGGCGGACCGTCCAGTGAGGTCAGAGGTCAGAAAAGTGCAGTTTTCAGACAACGGTGGACACTGGACCGGCGCCGGCGGACACTGCCGACACTTCTGACATACGCACGCGTGCGGGGACACCTCCCCTACAACGCCAGACTCTCGGATAAGCCCGAGAGATGTAAAAAAAAGTGTGGCGGACCGTCCAGTGAGGTCAGAGGTCAGAAAAGTGCAGTTTTCAGACAACGGTGGACACTGGACCGGCGCCGGCGGACACTGCCGACACTTCTGACATACGCACGCGTGCGGGGACACCTCCCCTACAACGCCACACTCTCGGATAAGCCCGAGAGATGTAAAAAAAAGTGTGGCGGACCGTCCAGTGAGGTCAGAGGTCAGAAAAGTGCAGTTTTCAGACAACGGTGGACACTGGACCGGCGCCGGCGGACACTGCCGACACTTCTGACATACGCACGCGTGCGGGGACACCTCCCCTACAACGCCACACTCTCGGATAAGCCCGAGAGATGTAAAAAACAGTGTGGCGGACCGTCCAGTGAGGTCAGAGGTCAGAAAAGTGCAGTTTTCAGACAACGGTGGACACTGGACCGGCGCCGGCGGACACTGCCGACACTTCTGACATACGCACGCGTGCGGGGACACCTCCCCTACAACGCCACACTCTCGGATAAGCCCGAGAGGTGTAAAGAAAAGTGTGGCGGACCGTCCAGTGAGGTCAGAGGTCAGAAAAGTGCAGTTTTCAGACAACGGTGGACACTGGACCGGCGCCGGCGGACACTGCCGACACTTCTGACATACGCACGCGTGCGGGGACACCTCCCCTACAACGCCAGACTCTCGGATAAGCCCGAGAGGTGTAAAGAAAAGTGTGGCGGACCGTCCAGTGAGGTCAGAGGTCAGAAAAGTGCAGTTTTCAGACAACGGTGGACACTGGACCGGCGCCGGCGGACACTGCCGACACTTTTGACATACGCACGCGTGCGGGGACACCTCCCCTATAACGCCACACTCTCGGATAAGCCAGAGAGATGTAAAAAAAAGTGTGGCGGACCGTCCAGTGAGGTCAGAGGTCAGAAAAGTGCAGTTTTCAGACAACGGTGGACACTGGACCAGCGCCGGCGGACACTGCCGACACTTCTGACATACGCACGCGTGCGGGGACACCTCCCCTACAACGCCAGACTCTCGGATAAGCCTGAGAGGTGTAAAGAAAAGTGTGGCGGACCGTCCAGTGAGGTCAGAGGTCAGAAAAGTGCAGTTTTCAGACAACGGTTGACACTGGACCAGCGCCGGCGGACACTGCCGACACTTCTGACATACGCACGCGTGCGGGGACACCTCCCCTACAACGCCAGACTCTCGGATAAGCCCGAGAGGTGTAAAGAAAAGTGTGGCGGACCGTCCAGTGAGGTCAGAGGTCAGAAAAGTGCAGTTTTCAGACAACGGTGGACACTGGACCGGCGCCGGCGGACACTGCCGACACTTCTGACATACGCACGCGTGCGGGGACACCTCCCCTACAACGCCACACTCTCGGATAAGCCAGAGAGATGTAAAAAAAAGTGTGGCGGACCGTCCAGTGAGGTCAGAGGTCAGAAAAGTGCAGTTTTCAGACAACGGTGGACACTGGACCGGCGCCGGCGGACACTGCCGACACTTCTGACATACGCACGCGTGCGGGGACACCTCCCCTACAACGCCACACTCTCGGATAAGCCCGAGAGATGTAAAAAAAAGTGTGGCGGACCGTCCAGTGAGGTCAGAGGTCAGAAAAGTGCAGTTTTCAGACAACGGTGGACACTGGACCGGCGCCGGCGGACACTGCCGACACTTCTGACATACGCACGCGTGCGGGGACACCTCCCCTACAACGCCACACTCTCGGATAAGCCCGAGAGATGTAAAAAACAGTGTGGCGGACCGTCCAGTGAGGTCAGAGGTCAGAAAAGTGCAGTTTTCAGACAACGGTGGACACTGGACCGGCGCCGGCGGACACTGCCGACACTTCTGACATACGCACGCGTGCGGGGACACCTCCCCTACAACGCCACACTCTCGGATAAGCCCGAGAGGTGTAAAGAAAAGTGTGGCGGACCGTCCAGTGAGGTCAGAAAAGTGCAGTTTTCAGACAACGGTGGACACTGGACCGGCGCCGGCGGACACTGCCGACACTTCTGACATACGCACGCGTGCGGGGACACCTCCCCTACAACGCCACACTCTCGGATAAGCCCGAGAGGTGTAAAGAAAAGTGTGGCGGACCGTCCAGTGAGGTCAGAGGTCAGAAAAGTGCAGTTTTCAGACAACGGTGGACACTGGACCGGCGCCGGCGGACACTGCCGACACTTCTGACATACGCACGCGTGCGGGGACACCTCCCCTACAACGCCAAACTCTCGGATAAGCCCGAGAGATGTAAAAAAAAGTGTGGCGGACCGTCCAGTGAGGTCAGAGGTCAGAAAAGTGCCGTTTTCAGACAACAGTGGACACTGTACCGGCGCCGGCGGACACTGCCGACACTTCTGACATACGCACGCATGCGGGGACACCTCCCCTACAACGCCAGACTCTCGGATAAGCCCGAGAGGTGTAAAGAAAAGTGTGGCGGACCGTCCAGTGAGGTCAGAGGTCAGAAAAGTGCAGTTTTCAGACAACGGTGGACACTGGACCGGCGCCGGCGGACACTGCCGACACTTCTGACATACTCACGCGTGCGGGGACACCTCCCCTACAACGCCACACTCTCGGATAAGCCAGAGAGATGTAAAAAAAAGTGTGGTGGACCGTCCAGTGAGGTCAGAGGTCAGAAAAGTGCAGTTTTCAGACAACGTTGGACACTGGACCGGCGCCGGCGGACACTGCCGACACTTTTGACATACGCACGCGTGCGGGGACACCTCCCCTACAACGCCACACTCTCGGATAAGCCCGAGAGATGTAAAAAAAAGTGTGGCGGACCGTCCAGTGAGGTCAGAGGTCAGAAAAGTGCAGTTTTCAGACAACGGTTGACACTGGACCAGCGCCGGCGGACACTGCCGACACTTCTGACATACGCACGCGTGCGGGGACACCTCCCCTACAACGCCAGACTCTCGGATAAGCCCGAGAGGTGTAAAGAAAAGTGTGGCGGACCGTCCAGTGAGGTCAGAGGTCAGAAAAGTGCAGTTTTCAGACAACGGTGGACACTGGACCGGCGCCGGCGGACACTGCCGACACTTCTGACATACGCACGCGTGCGGGGACACCTCCCCTACAACGCCACACTCTCGGATAAGCCAGAGAGATGTAAAAAAAAGTGTGGCGGACCGTCCAGTGAGGTCAGAGGTCAGAAAAGTGCAGTTTTCAGACAACGGTGGACACTGGACCGGCGCCGGCGGACACTGCCGACACTTCTGACATACGCACGCGTGCGGGGACACCTCCCCTACAACGCCACACTCTCGGATAAGCCCGAGAGATGTAAAAAAAAGTGTGGCGGACCGTCCAGTGAGGTCAGAGGTCAGAAAAGTGCAGTTTTCAGACAACGGTGGACACTGGACCGGCGCCGGCGGACACTGCCGACACTTCTGACATACGCACGCGTGCGGGGACACCTCCCCTACAACGCCACACTCTCGGATAAGCCCGAGAGATGTAAAAAACAGTGTGGCGGACCGTCCAGTGAGGTCAGAGGTCAGAAAAGTGCAGTTTTCAGACAACGGTGGACACTGGACCGGCGCCGGCGGACACTGCCGACACTTCTGACATACGCACGCGTGCGGGGACACCTCCCCTACAACGCCACACTCTCGGATAAGCCCGAGAGGTGTAAAGAAAAGTGTGGCGGACCGTCCAGTGAGGTCAGAAAAGTGCAGTTTTCAGACAACGGTGGACACTGGACCGGCGCCGGCGGACACTGCCGACACTTCTGACATACGCACGCGTGCGGGGACACCTCCCCTACAACGCCACACTCTCGGATAAGCCCGAGAGGTGTAAAGAAAAGTGTGGCGGACCGTCCAGTGAGGTCAGAGGTCAGAAAAGTGCAGTTTTCAGACAACGGTGGACACTGGACCGGCGCCGGCGGACACTGCCGACACTTCTGACATACGCACGCGTGCGGGGACACCTCCCCTACAACGCCAAACTCTCGGATAAGCCCGAGAGATGTAAAAAAAAGTGTGGCGGACCGTCCAGTGAGGTCAGAGGTCAGAAAAGTGCCGTTTTCAGACAACAGTGGACACTGGACCGGCGCCGGCGGACACTGCCGACACTTCTGACATACGCACGCGTGCGGGGACACCTCCCCTACAACGCCACACTCTCGGATAAGCCCGAGAGGTGTAAAGAAAAGTGTGGCGGACCGTCCAGTGAGGTCAGAGGTCAGAAAAGTGCAGTTTTCAGACAACGGTGGACACTGGACCGGCACCGGCGGACACTGCCGACACTTCTGACATACGCACGCGTGCGGGGACACCTCCCCTACAACGCCAGTCTCTCGGATAAGCCCGAGAGGTGTAAAGAAAAGTGTGGCGGACCGTCCAGTGAGGTCAGAGGTCAGAAAAGTGCAGTTTTCAGACAACGGTGGACACTGGACCGGCGCCGGGGGACACTGCCGACACTTCTGACATACGCACGCGTGCGGGGACACCTCCCCTACAACGCCACACTCTCGGATAAGCCCGAGAGATGTAAAAAAAAGTGTGGCGGACCGTCCAGTGAGATCAGAGGTCAGAAAAGTGCAGTTTTCAGACAACGGTGGACACTGGACCGGCGCCGGCGGACACTGGCGACACTTCTGACATACGCACGCGTGCGGGGACACCTCCCCTACAACGCCAGACTCTCGGATAAGCCCGAGAGGTGTAAAGAAAAGTGTGGCGGACCGTCCAGTGAGGTCAGAGGTCAGAAAAGTGCAGTTTTCAGACAACGGTGGACACTGGACCGGCGCCGGCGGACACTGCCGACACTTCTGACATACGCACGCGTGCGGGGACACCTCCCCTACAACGCCACACTCTCGGATAAGCCCGAGAGATGTAAAAAAAAGTGTGGCGGACCGTCCAGTGAGGTCAGAGGTCAGAAAAGTGCCGTTTTCAGACAACAGTGGACACTGGACCGGCGCCGGCGGACACTGCCGACACTTCTGACATACGCACGCGTGCGGGGACACCTCCCCTACAACGCCACACTCTCGGATAAGCCCGAGAGGTGTAAAGAAAAGTGTGGCGGACCGTCCAGTGAGGTCAGAGGTCAGAAAAGTGCAGTTTTCAGACAACGGTGGACACTGGACCGGCGCCGGCGGACACTGCCGACACTTCTGACATACGCACGCGTGCGGGGACACCTCCCCTACAACGCCAGTCTCTCGGATAAGCCCGAGAGGTGTAAAGAAAAGTGTGGCGGACCGTCCAGTGAGGTCAGAGGTCAGAAAAGTGCAGTTTTCAGACAACGGTGGACACTGGACCGGCGCCGGGGGACACTGCCGACACTTCTGACATACGCACGCGTGCGGGGACACCTCCCCTACAACGCCACACTCTCGGATAAGCCCGAGAGATGTAAAAAAAAGTGTGGCGGACCGTCCAGTGAGGTCAGAGGTCAGAAAAGTGCAGTTTTCAGACAACGGTGGACACTGGACCGGCGCCGGCGGACACTGGCGACACTTCTGACATACGCACGCGTGCGGGGACACCTCCCCTACAACGCCAGACTCTCGGATAAGCCCGAGAGGTGTAAAGAAAAGTGTGGCGGACCGTCCAGTGAGGTCAGAGGTCAGAAAAGTGCAGTTTTCAGACAACGGTGGACACTGGACCGGCGCCGGCGGACACTGCCGACACTTCTGACATACGCACGCGTGCGGGGACACCTCCCCTACAACGCCACACTCTCGGATAAGCCCGAGAGATGTAAAAAAAAGTGTGGCGGACCGTCCAGTGAGGTCAGAGGTCAGAAAAGTGCCGTTTTCAGACAACAGTGGACACTGGACCGGCGCCGGCGGACACTGCCGACACTTCTGACATACGCACGCGTGCGGGGACACCTCCCCTACAACGCCACACTCTCGGATAAGCCCGAGAGGTGTAAAGAAAAGTGTGGCGGACCGTCCAGTGAGGTCAGAGGTCAGAAAAGTGCAGTTTTCAGACAACGGTGGACACTGGACCGGCGCCGGCGGACACTGCCGACACTTCTGACATACGCACGCGTGCGGGGACACCTCCCCTACAACGCCACACTCTCGGATAAGCCCGAGAGATGTAAAAAACAGTGTGGCGGACCGTCCAGTGAGGTCAGAGGTCAGAAAAGTGCAGTTTTCAGACAACGGTGGACACTGGACCGGCGCCGGCGGACACTGCCGACACTTCTGACATACGCACGCGTGCGGGGACACCTCCCCTACAACGCCACACTCTCGGATAAGCCCGAGAGGTGTAAAGAAAAGTGTGGCGGACCGTCCAGTGAGGTCAGAGGTCAGAAAAGTGCAGTTTTCAGACAACGGTGGACACTGGACCGGCGCCGGCGGACACTGCCGACACTTCTGACATACGCACGCGTGCGGGGACACCTCCCCTACAACGCCAGACTCTCGGATAAGCCCGAGAGGTGTAAAGAAAAGTGTGGCGGACCGTCCAGTGAGGTCAGAGGTCAGAAAAGTGCAGTTTTCAGACAACGGTGGACACTGGACCGGCGCCGGCGGACACTGCCGACACTTCTGACATACGCACGCGTGCGGGGACACCTCCCCTACAACGCCACACTCTCGGATAAGCCAGAGAGATGTAAAAAAAAGTGTGGCGGACCGTCCAGTGAGGTCAGAGGTCAGAAAAGGGCAGTTTTCAGACAACGGTGGACACTGGACCGGCGCCGGCGGACACTGCCGACACTTCTGACATACGCACGCGTGCGGGGACACCTCCCCTACAACGCCACACTCTCGGATAAGCCCGAGAGATGTAAAAAAAAGTGTGGCGGACCGTCCAGTGAGGTCAGAGGTCAGAAAAGTGCAGTTTTCAGACAACGGTGGACACTGGACCGGCGCCGGCGGACACTGCCGACACTTCTGACATACGCACGCGTGCGGGGACACCTCCCCTACAACGCCACACTCTCGGATAAGCCCGAGAGATGTAAAAAAAAGTGTGGCGGACCGTCCAGTGAGGTCAGAGGTCAGAAAAGTGCAGTTTTCAGACAACGGTGGACACTGGACCAGCGCCGGCGGACACTGCCGACACTTCTGACATACGCACGCGTGCGGGGACACCTCCCCTACAACGCCAGACTCTCGGATAAGCCCGAGAGGTGTAAAGAAAAGTGTGGCGGACCGTCCAGTGAGGTCAGAGGTCAGAAAAGTGCAGTTTTCAGACAACGGTGGACACTGGACCGGCGCCGGCGGACACTGCCGACACTTCTGACATACGCACGCGTGCGGGGACACCTCCCCTACAACGCCACACTCTCGGATAAGCCAGAGAGATGTAAAAAAAAGTGTGGCGGACCGTCCAGTGAGGTCAGAGGTCAGAAAAGTGCAGTTTTCAGACAACGGTGGACACTGGACCGGCGCCGGCGGACACTGCCGACACTTCTGACATACGCACGCGTGCGGGGACACCTCCCCTACAACGCCACACTCTCGGATAAGCCCGAGAGATGTAAAAAAAAGTGTGGCGGACCGTCCAGTGAGGTCAGAGGTCAGAAAAGTGCAGTTTTCAGACAACGGTGGACACTGGACCGGCGCCGGCGGACACTGCCGACACTTCTGACATACGCACGCGTGCGGGGACACCTCCCCTACAACGCCACACTCTCGGATAAGCCCGAGAGATGTAAAAAACAGTGTGGCGGACCGTCCAGTGAGGTCAGAGGTCAGAAAAGTGCAGTTTTCAGACAACGGTGGACACTGGACCGGCGCCGGCGGACACTGCCGACACTTCTGACATACGCACGCGTGCGGGGACACCTCCCCTACAACGCCACACTCTCGGATAAGCCCGAGAGGTGTAAAGAAAAGTGTGGCGGACCGTCCAGTGAGGTCAGAGGTCAGAAAAGTGCAGTTTTCAGACAACGGTGGACACTGGACCGGCGCCGGCGGACACTGCCGACACTTCTGACATACGCACGCGTGCGGGGACACCTCCCCTACAACGCCAGACTCTCGGATAAGCCCGAGAGGTGTAAAGAAAAGTGTGGCGGACCGTCCAGTGAGGTCAGAGGTCAGAAAAGTGCAGTTTTCAGACAACGGTGGACACTGGACCGGCGCCGGCGGACACTGCCGACACTTTTGACATACGCACGCGTGCGGGGACACCTCCCCTATAACGCCACACTCTCGGATAAGCCCGAGAGGTGTAAAGAAAAGTGTGGCGGACCGTCCAGTGAGGTCAGAGGTCAGAAAAGTGCAGTTTTCAGACAACGGTGGACACTGGACCGGCGCCGGCGGACACTGCCGACACTTCTGACATACGCACGCGTGCGGGGACACCTCCCCTACAACGCCACACTCTCGGATAAGCCCGAGAGATGTAAAAAACAGTGTGGCGGACCGTCCAGTGAGGTCAGAGGTCAGAAAAGTGCAGTTTTCAGACAACGGTGGACACTGGACCGGCGCCGGCGGACACTGCCGACACTTCTGACATACGCACGCGTGCGGGGACACCTCCCCTACAACGCCACACTCTCGGATAAGCCCGAGAGGTGTAAAGAAAAGTGTGGCGGACCGTCCAGTGAGGTCAGAGGTCAGAAAAGTGCAGTTTTCAGACAACGGTGGACACTGGACCGGCGCCGGCGGACACTGCCGACACTTCTGACATACGCACGCGTGCGGGGACACCTCCCCTACAACGCCAGACTCTCGGATAAGCCCGAGAGGTGTAAAGAAAAGTGTGGCGGACCGTCCAGTGAGGTCAGAGGTCAGAAAAGTGCAGTTTTCAGACAACGGTGGACACTGGACCGGCGCCGGCGGACACTGCCGACACTTCTGACATACGCACGCGTGCGGGGACACCTCCCCTACAACGCCACACTCTCGGATAAGCCAGAGAGATGTAAAAAAAAGTGTGGCGGACCGTCCAGTGAGGTCAGAGGTCAGAAAAGGGCAGTTTTCAGACAACGGTGGACACTGGACCGGCGCCGGCGGACACTGCCGACACTTCTGACATACGCACGCGTGCGGGGACACCTCTCCTACAACGCCACACTCTCGGATAAGCCCGAGAGATGTAAAAAAAAGTGTGGCGGACCGTCCAGTGAGGTCAGAGGTCAGAAAAGTGCAGTTTTCAGACAACGGTGGACACTGGACCGGCGCCGGCGGACACTGCCGACACTTCTGACATACGCACGCGTGCGGGGACACCTCCCCTACAACGCCACACTCTCGGATAAGCCCGAGAGATGTAAAAAAAAGTGTGGCGGACCGTCCAGTGAGGTCAGAGGTCAGAAAAGTGCAGTTTTCAGACAACGGTGGACACTGGACCAGCGCCGGCGGACACTGCCGACACTTCTGACATACGCACGCGTGCGGGGACACCTCCCCTACAACGCCAGACTCTCGGATAAGCCCGAGAGGTGTAAAGAAAAGTGTGGCGGACCGTCCAGTGAGGTCAGAGGTCAGAAAAGTGCAGTTTTCAGACAACGGTGGACACTGGACCGGCGCCGGCGGACACTGCCGACACTTCTGACATACGCACGCGTGCGGGGACACCTCCCCTACAACGCCACACTCTCGGATAAGCCAGAGAGATGTAAAAAAAAGTGTGGCGGACCGTCCAGTGAGGTCAGAGGTCAGAAAAGTGCAGTTTTCAGACAACGGTGGACACTGGACCGGCGCCGGCGGACACTGCCGACACTTCTGACATACGCACGCGTGCGGGGACACCTCCCCTACAACGCCACACTCTCGGATAAGCCCGAGAGATGTAAAAAAAAGTGTGGCGGACCGTCCAGTGAGGTCAGAGGTCAGAAAAGTGCAGTTTTCAGACAACGGTGGACACTGGACCGGCGCCGGCGGACACTGCCGACACTTCTGACATACGCACGCGTGCGGGGACACCTCCCCTACAACGCCACACTCTCGGATAAGCCCGAGAGATGTAAAAAACAGTGTGGCGGACCGTCCAGTGAGGTCAGAGGTCAGAAAAGTGCAGTTTTCAGACAACGGTGGACACTGGACCGGCGCCGGCGGACACTGCCGACACTTCTGACATACGCACGCGTGCGGGGACACCTCCCCTACAACGCCACACTCTCGGATAAGCCCGAGAGGTGTAAAGAAAAGTGTGGCGGACCGTCCAGTGAGGTCAGAGGTCAGAAAAGTGCAGTTTTCAGACAACGGTGGACACTGGACCGGCGCCGGCGGACACTGCCGACACTTCTGACATACGCACGCGTGCGGGGACACCTCCCCTACAACGCCAGACTCTCGGATAAGCCCGAGAGGTGTAAAGAAAAGTGTGGCGGACCGTCCAGTGAGGTCAGAGGTCAGAAAAGTGCAGTTTTCAGACAACGGTGGACACTGGACCGGCGCCGGCGGACACTGCCGACACTTTTGACATACGCACGCGTGCGGGGACACCTCCCCTATAACGCCACACTCTCGGATAAGCCAGAGAGATGTAAAAAAAAGTGTGGCGGACCGTCCAGTGAGGTCAGAGGTCAGAAAAGTGCAGTTTTCAGACAACGGTGGACACTGGACCGGCGCCGGCGGACACTGCCGACACTTCTGACATACGCACGCGTGCGGGGACACCTCCCCTACAACGCCAGACTCTCGGATAAGCCCGAGAGGTGTAAAGAAAAGTGTGGCGGACCGTCCAGTGAGGTCAGAGGTCAGAAAAGTGCAGTTTTCAGACAACGGTGGACACTGGACCGGCGCCGGCGGACACTGCCGACACTTCTGACATACGCACGCGTGCGGGGACACCTCCCCTACAATGCCACACTCTCGGATAAGCCAGAGAGATGTAAAAAAAAGTGTGGCGGACCGTCCAGTGAGGTCAGAGGTCAGAAAAGTGCAGTTTTCAGACAACGGTGGACACTGGACCGGCGCCGGCGGACACTGCCGACACTTTTGACATACGCACGCGTGCGGGGACACCTCCCCTATAACGCCACACTCTCGGATAAGCCAGAGAGATGTAAAAAAAAGTGTGGCGGACCGTCCAGTGAGGTCAGAGGTCAGAAAAGTGCAGTTTTCAGACAACGGTGGACACTGGACCGGCGCCGGCGGACACTGCCGACACTTCTGACATACGCACGCGTGCGGGGACACCTCCCCTACAATGCCACACTCTCGGATAAGCCAGAGAGATGTAAAAAAAAGTGTGGCGGACCGTCCAGTGAGGTCAGAGGTCAGAAAAGTGCAGTTTTCAGACAACGGTGGACACTGGACCGGCGCCGGCGGACACTGCCGACACTTCTGACATACGCACGCGTGCGGGGACACCTCCCCTACAACGCCACACTCTCGGATAAGCCCGAGAGATGTAAAAAAAAGTGTGGCGGACCGTCCAGTGAGGTCAGAGGTCAGAAAAGTGCAGTTTTCAGACAACGGTTGACACTGGACCAGCGCCGGCGGACACTGCCGACACTTCTGACATACGCACGCGTGCGGGGACACCTCCCCTACAACGCCAGACTCTCGGATAAGCCCGAGAGGTGTAAAGAAAAGTTTGGCGGACCGTCCAGTGAGGTCAGAGGTCAGAAAAGTGCAGTTTTCAGACAACGGTGGACACTGGACCGGCGCCGGCGGACACTGCCGACACTTCTGACATACGCACGCGTGCGGAGACACCTCCCCTACAACGCCACACTCTCGGATAAGCCAGAGAGATGTAAAAAAAAGTGTGGCGGACCGTCCAGTGAGGTCAGAGGTCAGAAAAGTGCAGTTTTCAGACAACGGTGGACACTGGACCGGCGCCGGCGGACACTGCCGACACTTCTGACATACGCACGCGTGCGGGGACACCTCCCCTACAACGCCACACTCTCGGATAAGCCCGAGAGATGTAAAAAAAAGTGTGGCGGACCGTCCAGTGAGGTCAGAGGTCAGAAAAGTGCAGTTTTCAGACAACGGTGGACACTGGACCGGCGCCGGCGGACACTGCCGACACTTCTGACATACGCACGCGTGCGGGGACACCTCCCCTACAACGCCACACTCTCGGATAAGCCCGAGAGATGTAAAAAACAGTGTGGCGGACCGTCCAGTGAGGTCAGAGGTCAGAAAAGTGCAGTTTTCAGACAACGGTGGACACTGGACCGGCGCCGGCGGACACTGCCGACACTTCTGACATACGCACGCGTGCGGGGACACCTCCCCTACAACGCCACACTCTCGGATAAGCCCGAGAGGTGTAAAGAAAAGTGTGGCGGACCGTCCAGTGAGGTCAGAAAAGTGCAGTTTTCAGACAACGGTGGACACTGGACCGGCGCCGGCGGACACTGCCGACACTTCTGACATACGCACGCGTGCGGGGACACCTCCCCTACAACGCCACACTCTCGGATAAGCCCGAGAGGTGTAAAGAAAAGTGTGGCGGACCGTCCAGTGAGGTCAGAGGTCAGAAAAGTGCAGTTTTCAGACAACGGTGGACACTGGACCGGCGCCGGCGGACACTGCCGACACTTCTGACATACGCACACGTGCGGGGACACCTCCCCTACAACGCCACACTCTCGGATAAGCCCGAGAGATGTAAAAAAAAGTGTGGCGGACCGTCCAGTGAGGTCAGAGGTCAGAAAAGTGCCGTTTTCAGACAACAGTGGACACTGGACCGGCGCCGGCAGACACTGCCGACACTTCTGACATACGCACGCGTGCGGGGACACCTCCCCTACAACGCCACACTCTCGGATAAGCCCGAGAGGTGTAAAGAAAAGTGTGGCGGACCGTCCAGTGAGGTCAGAGGTCAGAAAAGTGCAGTTTTCAGACAACGGTGGACACTGGACCGGCACCGGCGGACACTGCCGACACTTCTGACATACGCACGCGTGCGGGGACACCTCCCCTACAACGCCAGTCTCTCGGATAAGCCCGAGAGGTGTAAAGAAAAGTGTGGCGGACCGTCCAGTGAGGTCAGAGGTCAGAAAAGTGCAGTTTTCAGACAACGGTGGACACTGGACCGGCGCCGGGGGACACTGCCGACACTTCTGACATACGCACGCGTGCGGGGACACCTCCCCTACAACGCCACACTCTCGGATAAGCCCGAGAGATGTAAAAAAAAGTGTGGCGGACCGTCCAGTGAGGTCAGAGGTCAGAAAAGTGCAGTTTTCAGACAACGGTGGACACTGGACCGGCGCCGGCGGACACTGCCGACACTTCTGACATACGCACGCGTGCGGGGACACCTCCCCTACAACGCCACACTCTCGGATAAGCCAGAGAGATGTAAAAAAAAGTGTGGCGGACCGTCCAGTGAGGTCAGAGGTCAGAAAAGTGCAGTTTTCAGACAACGGTGGACACTGGACCGGCGCCGGCGGACACTGCCGACACTTCTGACATACGCACGCGTGCGGGGACACCTCCCCTACAACGCCACACTCTCGGATAAGCCCGAGAGATGTAAAAAACAGTGTGGCGGACCGTCCAGTGAGGTCAGAGGTCAGAAAAGTGCAGTTTTCAGACAACGGTGGACACTGGACCGGCGCCGGCGGACACTGCCGACACTTCTGACATACGCACGCGTGCGGGGACACCTCCCCTACAACGCCACACTCTCGGATAAGCCCGAGAGGTGTAAAGAAAAGTGTGGCGGACCGTCCAGTGAGGTCAGAGGTCAGAAAAGTGCAGTTTTCAGACAACGGTGGACACTGGACCGGCGCCGGCGGACACTGCCGACACTTCTGACATACGCACGCGTGCGGGGACACCTCCCCTACAACGCCACACTCTCGGATAAGCCCGAGAGGTGTAAAGAAAAGTTTGGCGGACCGTCCAGTGAGGTCAGAGGTCAGAAAAGTGCAGTTTTCAGACAACGGTGGACACTGGATCGGCGCCGGCGGACACTGCCGACACTTCTGACATACGCACGCGTGCGGGGACACCTCCCCTACAACGCCACACTCTCGGATAAGCCCGAGAGATGTAAAAAAAAGTGTGGCGGACCGTCCAGTGAGGTCAGAGGTCAGAAAAGTGCAGTTTTCAGACAACGGTGGACACTGGACCGGCGCCGGCGGACACTGCCGACACTTCTGACATACGCACGCGTGCGGGGACACCTCCCCTACAACGCCACACTCTCGGATAAGCCCGAGAGATGTAAAAAAAAGTGTGGCGGACCGTCCAGTGAGGTCAGAGGTCAGAAAAGTGCAGTTTTCAGACAACGGTGGACACTGGACCAGCGCCGGCGGACACTGCCGACACTTCTGACATACGCACGCGTGCGGGGACACCTCCCCTACAACGCCAGACTCTCGGATAAGCCCGAGAGGTGTAAAGAAAAGTGTGGCGGACCGTCCAGTGAGGTCAGAGGTCAGAAAAGTGCAGTTTTCAGACAACGGTGGACACTGGACCGGCGCCGGCGGACACTGCCGACACTTTTGACATACGCACGCGTGCGGGGACACCTCCCCTACAACGCCACACTCTCGGATAAGCCAGAGAGATGTAAAAAAAAGTGTGGCGGACCGTCCAGTGAGGTCAGAGGTCAGAAAAGTGCAGTTTTCAGACAACGGTGGACACTGGACCGGCGCCGGCGGACACTGCCGACACTTCTGACATACGCACGCGTGCGGGGACACCTCCCCTACAACGCCACACTCTCGGATAAGCCAGAGAGATGTAAAAAAAAGTGTGGCGGACCGTCCAGTGAGGTCAGAGGTCAGAAAAGTGCAGTTTTCAGACAACGGTGGACACTGGACCGGCGCCGGCGGACACTGCCGACACTTCTGACATACGCACGCGTGCGGGGACACCTCCCCTACAACGCCACACTCTCGGATAAGCCCGAGAGATGTAAAAAACAGTGTGGCGGACCGTCCAGTGAGGTCAGAGGTCAGAAAAGTGCAGTTTTCAGACAACGGTGGACACTGGACCGGCGCCGGCGGACACTGCCGACACTTCTGACATACGCACGCGTGCGGGGACACCTCCCCTACAACGCCACACTCTCGGATAAGCCCGAGAGGTGTAAAGAAAAGTGTGGCGGACCGTCCAGTGAGGTCAGAGGTCAGAAAAGTGCAGTTTTCAGACAACGGTGGACACTGGACCGGCGCCGGCGGACACTGCCGACACTTCTGACATACGCACGCGTGCGGGGACACCTCCCCTACAACGCCACACTCTCGGATAAGCCCGAGAGGTGTAAAGAAAAGTTTGGCGGACCGTCCAGTGAGGTCAGAGGTCAGAAAAGTGCAGTTTTCAGACAACGGTGGACACTGGATCGGCGCCGGCGGACACTGCCGACACTTCTGACATACGCACGCGTGCGGGGACACCTCCCCTACAACGCCACACTCTCGGATAAGCCCGAGAGATGTAAAAAAAAGTGTGGCGGACCGTCCAGTGAGGTCAGAGGTCAGAAAAGTGCAGTTTTCAGACAACGGTGGACACTGGACCGGCGCCGGCGGACACTGCCGACACTTCTGACATACGCACGCGTGCGGGGACACCTCCCCTACAACGCCACACTCTCGGATAAGCCCGAGAGATGTAAAAAAAAGTGTGGCGGACCGTCCAGTGAGGTCAGAGGTCAGAAAAGTGCAGTTTTCAGACAACGGTGGACACTGGACCAGCGCCGGCGGACACTGCCGACACTTCTGACATACGCACGCGTGCGGGGACACCTCCCCTACAACGCCAGACTCTCGGATAAGCCCGAGAGGTGTAAAGAAAAGTGTGGCGGACCGTCCAGTGAGGTCAGAGGTCAGAAAAGTGCAGTTTTCAGACAACGGTGGACACTGGACCGGCGCCGGCGGACACTGCCGACACTTTTGACATACGCACGCGTGCGGGGACACCTCCCCTACAACGCCACACTCTCGGATAAGCCAGAGAGATGTAAAAAAAAGTGTGGCGGACCGTCCAGTGAGGTCAGAGGTCAGAAAAGTGCAGTTTTCAGACAACGGTGGACACTGGACCGGCGCCGGCGGACACTGCCGACACTTCTGACATACGCACGCGTGCGGGGACACCTCCCCTACAACGCCACACTCTCGGATAAGCCAGAGAGATGTAAAAAAAAGTGTGGCGGACCGTCCAGTGAGGTCAGAGGTCAGAAAAGTGCAGTTTTCAGACAACGGTGGACACTGGACCGGCGCCGGCGGACACTGCCGACACTTCTGACATACGCACGCGTGCGGGGACACCTCCCCTACAACGCCACACTCTCGGATAAGCCCGAGAGATGTAAAAAACAGTGTGGCGGACCGTCCAGTGAGGTCAGAGGTCAGAAAAGTGCAGTTTTCAGACAACGGTGGACACTGGACCGGCGCCGGCGGACACTGCCGACACTTCTGACATACGCACGCGTGCGGGGACACCTCCCCTACAACGCCAGACTCTCGGATAAGCCCGAGAGGTGTAAAGAAAAGTGTGGCGGACCGTCCAGTGAGGTCAGAGGTCAGAAAAGTGCAGTTTTCAGACAACGGTGGACACTGGACCGGCGCCGGCGGACACTGCCGACACTTCTGACATACGCACGCGTGCGGGGACACCTCCCCTACAACGCCACACTCTCGGATAAGCCAGAGAGATGTAAAAAAAAGTGTGGCGGACCGTCCAGTGAGGTCAGAGGTCAGAAAAGTGCAGTTTTCAGACAACGGTGGACACTGGACCGGCGCCGGCGGACACTGCCGACACTTCTGACATACGCACGCGTGCGGGGACACCTCCCCTACAACGCCACACTCTCCACTCTCGGATAAGCCCGAGAGGTGTAAGGAAAAGTGTGGCGGACCGTCCAGTGAGGTCAGAGGTCAGAAAAGTGTAGTTTTCAGACAACGGTGGACACTGGACCGGCGCCGGCGGACACTGCCGACACTTCTGACATACGCACGCGTGCGGGGACACCTCCCCTACAACGCCACACTCTCGGATAAGCCCGAGAGGTGTAAAGAAAAGTGTGGCGGACCGTCCAGTGAGGTCAGAGGTCAGAAAAGTGCAGTTTTCAGTGAAGTATATCTTCCAGCCATAATCATACCTACAATGAGCCAGAACTCAACTTGTTTAATTAGTACATACATAGTTAAAATAAGAAGTCTGCCAGAGATCCCTTAAAAAGGCAGGACAGGTGAAGGGTGGGGGATACCTGGCCATTTACATTGGCAAGTCAGCTCAGGGACAAAGACAACACCTCACTTTGGAGAACAAAAGAAGCATGTGTTTTCACCTGGACTAGAAAGCTTTTGTCTCATTGTATTCACTTCGTTTGAAGCCCGGCACCATGTGGATCTATTTAGCATGTCTGTGAGAGCTATTGTCTCCCCCAGCCCCGTTTTAAGAACAGAGCTACTAGTTCAGTTAGAACCTGGGTTAAAATACAATGTTACTAAGATGTTATTATCTCTTGGTGAAAATATATACTGAAGTCAAAATGAACAAAAGTATTTAACTATGGCCTGTGTAGGTTTAATATAGGTAAAAGCCAGGAGAAGTAAAACGTATTCACATGAATGGATGCTGTGTTATTAAAGCCTTTAAAGTTAACTATTGTTTACAGATGAATAAGAATGTAATTCCTGGTATCATTCTAAAGTGTATGTTGTACAAAGTATTAATCTAATAACAAAACTTCATTGTGAAACATGGTTCTGTACTGAAAGTAGATATTGCTAAATTGACTCCCATGTACTGTGTGATCTAGAATATTATGCGCAGTAGCGGTCCGCCCGGCCACGACGGATCAGCTCCCGATTGGCTGAGAAGAGGCAGAGGAGGAGCCCTGTCTAAGGAGCGTGTTTTTGAAATCTTCTGTATATAAACCTGTTGTTTAGAGAGTAGCAGTGTGCTGCGATTTCTGGACCCTCCTGCAGTAACCATTTTGATGCTCCTTGTCGACAAATAAAGAAAGGAGATGAACCTTATCAACCTTCGGATTTTGCTGTCTCCCTTTGTTCTAACATTCTCACTAAAGGCTTGAGTTCTTACACGGTTTGAATCCACGGTGTTTCCACACAAATTATACATCAATTGGCGTATGTCGGCAGACGGTTTTAACTATCCGCTTGGAGAGGACTATTTGTGGGTCTGTGGAGTTTGAATTCTTCTCAAAACGGTGAGTTGCTTAGCCACATCTTACGATGGTTTTTTCTAAGGGGATATTCGTTAAAGAACCTTGTATTCTGTGTGCACGCTCGTGGATACGCTGCCTTTGGGGGGGGTGTATGAATTTAGGGGGAGCCGTGGTGATAAAGGAGTACTTTTGGAGTACAATAGACAAGTTGGGTGGGTCTTCTTAGAGGATTCATGCGGCTTGTTTTTGTTTGTTTGTTTGTTTTGTTTTTACATTGGTAAGGCGGTCAATATATCTGGTAACAGGATACGCTCGTTATGCGCATGAATAGGACGCAGGGACTTTTATTTTATATGACTTCAGCGTAACTTGATACTACAGATTGAGACTGGGGGATCACAACAAGTCGGACCTTGCTCGTTGGCTGCCCTTCCCTCATCCTTTGAGTTGTTATAATGGTATGGAGTGTTTAGTGGCAAATTGTGTGTACTCGAAATGCGTTCGGGAACTGCGACGCACTGACGTATGAGTCGGACAATCAATGAGATTAGTTTGAGCGTGAGAGTATAAGCCAGCACTCTGTGCTTATGTGTGGCGTCTGGGATGCCATGTTTATTTTTTTACGTAGACCCTGTTATAAGCTCTGAGCGCGGTGCACTGCGTTCAGAGACATAGGCGCGCGGTATACTCCGTGTGATACTTAGCCCGTAAAATGTCTATGATAGATGTGTAAGGAGTGCCACTGTATGTAGGTGCGGTTGGCTTAAGAGGCATGATTTTTGGTTCAGTGGCAGGTATATACTTTCTTTGAAGTCATTGTTCGAGTTGCGAAGAGTGGGAGTTTTTTCAACGTCCCATCATACTCGGACCTTTCCCTTGGAAAAAGTGTTATCGTGTCGCTGTGTGAGTATATTTGAAAAGTATGTAGGTGATGTTTTTG
The DNA here is from genome assembly GCF_963280865.1 of Gymnoscopelus braueri. Lineage (NCBI taxonomy): Eukaryota > Metazoa > Chordata > Actinopteri > Myctophiformes > Myctophidae > Gymnoscopelus > Gymnoscopelus braueri. The sequence continues at coordinate 58,966,418 of NC_137604.1, forward strand.
GCGAATTGATGTTTTGTTTCTGTCTAGGAATACTTGCGAAATACGTTGCGTTTATGGTTGGGGCTTGTAAAGTGACTCTGCATACACTTTGTGTTTTTCTACTAAAAAACATGCTCTTATTGTTAGGTGTGACTAAGGTTACACAGTTCTCTGCATGAAAATTTGGCTGGCTATTTCTCATTTTTCTTCCATTGTGCTCTCTTTGTCAAAACACAGCTGTGTTTCTTCTGACTCCTTTCTTTTTTCTTTCTTGCTAGCTGTTGCTAGTCGTTAGTGCTTCTTTGAAATGTCTTTGTGCATTTTCAGGAGCACGGAGTCTTTCGGGTATATTTCTACATGTCCCATTCATGGCTACACTGTGTGTGCTGCTTATAACCGTTATTATCTTGTGGGTAATGGCGATTGGATTTGTAGTAGGCCCAAATCTTTTTCATCTCTCTTAGTCACACGGGTGAAGCATATTTTGTTGGGCTTCGGCGTGTAATAATTGTCCTTTGGTGATTACGTTTGGTGCTGAGATCAGATTTTAAAAAGCTATAGCTCCATTGTCTTGCGGTTTTTCGGCCATCTTGCTTTGTAGTTTTTGGGAGTTCTTTTTTTGTAGGCTTGTTTTGCGTCTGCTTCATTTCCCCTATTCTCTTTTCCTTTCACAAGTCTTTCTGTAGTTTCTTTATTTTGATTGGCTTTTCATGATTTATTTCACAGCTACAAATATTGTGAGCTTTTTCACAAGGCGTTTGCCACAGGGAACCTAATTTTCAACTATATTGGGTGCTTTGTGACTTAAGCCATTTACATGCGTGTGATATTTTAGGATAGCTTGGTTAATATAATTCTCTCCTTCTAATCGACTTCCATTGTTTCTATATGCTGTTTTTACTGCATTCATAGTAGCACGGCTATGGTGTGTGTGGTTTAAATTGTATTTTCTTTATTTCTTTTCACTTATAACATTGTTACAATAACTCTTCTATGCGGTTTATTCTGCTTTCGTGGTAGCAGTATATTTCGTCAATTTATGGTTGGTTGCTATTATGCATGTGGAGAAGTGGTGTGGCCTTTATTTAATTTCGTAGTATTTCCATTGTTCATACTTATGGTTCTGTGAAGTTGTTTCGGTTTGCCGGTTGGTAGCTGTGCTCAAGTATGTGTTTGATGCTTTGTGTTGTGATGTAGGCTTGTGCTGGATGAGTTAGGAATGTGTCTGTTATGGTGATTGAAGCACTTAGTTGTGATGACAATTGTTGATGCAGTGATTTAGTTGGATGAGTTAGGCATATGCGCTGGTCGCGTAAACTCGAAGTCATTCTTTAATGTGAGTTTATTTGCAGTGTTGATGCAGATGGTTTTAATGTGAGTTTATTTGCAGTGTTGATGCAAATGGCTTTTCCATGATTGATTTTTCAATAAGGTATATTTGTGGTGGTGACACAAAATGACTTATTGGCGTGTTGGTATCCATTTTCGACACATTTCAATTGTTTTATGTGTCGTCGGGGGATGATGAAGCTGACATAAATAGTATGAAATTATTATCTAGGACTCGTGTTGAAATTACATAGATGTGACTATTTAGGTCTAAAAAACAATGAAAATGATCCGTTTGGATTGTTGAATGTAGTTGTGAAAAAAGGACGAAAAATAATTGTTAAATGTAGTAATAAATACATAGGAGTAGGTTAATTATTTCGATTTGTGCTAAAGTATTGTGTTGAGTACTATACTAATAATGATAATAAGGAATAGAAGTGTGAAAAAGATTTGAATTCGGTCCGTTTTGTGTTTTAGACACAACAGATTTAATTTAATAATTTAACTGGATGTTCGCTATAATTTTGTTCCTCCTTGTATTGACTTAAGGCTACTTTTCTGAGAAAAAAACTAACCTGGGACGCTAGGGACTCGACGGAGTCAATGTTATTTTTTAGATATGCCAAGGGTCGATTATTTAGGTAACATTTGTGGCAGCATTTGGACAAATTATGTTATTTAATAGGTCAAACAGGTGTGGTACAATCTGTGTGTTTTAATTCATGGAAGTATTACATTTTGGTTGACTAGGTCGTAAGTGATGCTTATTTTTGGCTGAGTTCAAAAAGGTAGTAATTAAGGTTGGGTGTTAAGATAAAAGTTTTTAGTGTATTGGCCGTTTGGCTGAGCGATACTATATATTACTTTGACAGACTGAGAATACCTTAGTTGTATTTGTACTAGTACAGAGGAGTATCGGATCAAATTCTTTGCTGAGGTGCTGTTCTATAATATTTGACTAATGTTTTTTAAAGGGAGTCGAAGTCTCCTGGTTGCTAGAAGCAGCTATTATACTATAAGAATTTTGTGAAGCCTAGAGTGGCTATTTTTAAGACTGACGAATTCGCTCATACTGAATGTAAATTTATAGGTCACCGTTTTTGAGTGCACGTTTTAAAATGTTTTTTCCTATAAACGTCGGAACGACCGTGTACATAATTGAAGATTTAGTGATTAGTATCTTTTCAAAGAAGTAAGTTGGAATCTGTTAATTTTTTTAACTGTTTGTAAAAAATAATCCCCACTTGAATTATTTTGTGTACATAGCGTTAGTTATGACGTCTGAACAGGAAGTGTCCATCTCTTTCCCAAGTAGATAGTTTGGGAGTTGTAGTTTTCTGCCACAAAGGTAGAACTCAGAACTACAGAACATTGTGTTCTCATTTTAGTTCGTCGATTGTCGCCCTCTGGTGGTTGAGAGATATATTTAGGTTAGTGTGGTGAGTGGTGACGTGTCTTCCAGTGGGAGTAGTGTGTATTCATGAAACCGCCCCTTCCAGTGGTTGACACATCCAAACATTTGACTGACTCCACCTGGTGGTCGAGACGAAGGTTGCATTTTCACTGTATGAATGAGAAGCTTGGAGGGTTTGTGCTCGTTAGTGTTTTAACATTTCTGACTTATAGAGTTAACTCTTCTTTTAACAGTCTTTATCTAACAAGTTATTCAGCCTATTGGTATTCTATGGTGTCTAAGTGTGCTTGATTAATGTTGTTTGTCTGTACTGCATGATTTAATGTTGGTTGTCTGTACTGCATGATTATTTTTTCTAATTTAATCCATTCATGTCTATCAATAGCTTTCCGTGGGAGGGGAGCGTCACATTCGAGTTGTTTCCAGTCCTGGCTAATAGAGGACGGTTCATGTCTGGGATTAAAGTAATGTATTGACCAGACTTACAAATTTATACAAATTCAAACATTTGTCTTATATTTGATTTGGAATATTAAGAGACAGTTCAAGTAAGCTTTTGAAGTAATTTAATCTTTAATTATCATTCATACATACACACACTTATAGTTCTATACTGTTATACTTAGGATATATGAGCAACACTAGTGGGTTGACTCACATGTGTGCTGAGTGATAAAGACACGTCACACTTGCATTATAATATTCTCATATCAATACTCCTTCTAAACTGTTCTTAAGGTACTGACAGAGGTCCGTTGTGGACTCAAGACATTTATGATTTGTGTGTGATTTTTAGATAAAGAATAACCATATTGTAAGTAAGATCTGATTCCAGAGGGGAACACCTATAGAGGTTGAAATAACGTAACAATAATTGTGATTTAATATCATTTGGATATTTGATCAATAATTATGGGGCAGCAGCAGAGTTCCTTGGAACAAAATGATTCTTTCATTGACGTGATCAATATGATTTTGGGACAATGGGAGGATAATTGGCCAAAATTTTCTGGGCCTTGGCCACAAGACAGCATATTCGACCCAGAAATTATTGACACATTAGGAATGCTTGCCAGAGCATATCAGAAAGATTGCTCAGACACAGGGGCAAAGGAGAATACAGTGTTTAAATTGTTTTTCAAAAAGGGTAAAAAATTAAATGAGGCTTATGTGAGATACCAAGCCAGAATGACAACCGCACAGGTGCACCCAGAACCAGTTGAGAAGAGCGTTTCATCTTCTGATCCCACTACGCCACCGGGTGAGAAACCTATCGACCAATTGTCAGCCCTGGACACAGGGCATTGCAGTGACAGTGGACTACGAGATGGGCTGGGAGCTGGAGCAGTGGTTGATTTGGCGAGACAAGACCCGAAGAGCAGAGGTACAGCAGGTGTCCAGGAAATAGGTGACGGACAAGCAAACCCTACGCCGTTACGACGACGTCAGAGAGGTCCATTCAGAGGGCTGTGCTACATCTGTCAGGAATATGGACATGCTTGGCGCCAGTGTAACCAAACACCACCGGCTGTCAACCCCATTGCTCCACGTTCAGCCCCCGCTCTTCAAGGTACCCCACAGTTTTCACCAGGTTTCAAGCCGTCTGTCTCTGGTCCTAGGCACAGTGGTGTTCCGGCTTCACTCCAGGGAGTCGACCGGGCGGTGCAACAGGTACACACAGTCTATCAACGGCCGGTCCCCCATCCAGGTGGCTATCAGTCTGCACCACAGCAGACTCACACCCCTTACATGCAATGGACTGAGTCAGAGTTGGTGCCACGGGTGCCCCCGGTACCTGCACTGCAAGATACATATCGACTAGGACGGATGTCCAAACGTTTGTCTGAGGCCATGGGCAAGCGGGGTTACACGGGCTGCTATACGTGTGGTCATATGACTCATTTTGCACGAGATTGTCCACTACCTGGACAATTCACTCCAGTTATTGCTCCCTGCCGCATGGATGACAAGGCGGTACATGGCTAGGGACATTTGAAAAGAAACGTACAGAGACATTACTTTAGACTGTGATGGAGGCTGGACATATTGGAACAGGTGACGTAGGGCAATGATGGAATACATAACGATGGCCAAAACGCAAAACCTCCTATCTGAAAAATGTTCATTGTTGGGAAAATGAAAAAGAAAACTACAAAATGTTGTATTTTTTTTGCACAATGCTATTTTTTTATGAAACCCATCACATAATACACAGTTTCTGGATGTCTGGACTATATTACATTATCATATGTTAATTACACTTATTTCATATAGCAAATGCAGATAGGAGGTTTTTCCCCACTTTTCCTGGATAATTCTGCAGATAGGAGCTTTTACACTTCAATGTTAAGTGATTGCATAACTAAATAATGACAAATAATACTGGCTGTAAATACATACATTTACAGCTGCAAACAGTTGCATCAGTGGTGTGGTCTAGTTTTTTTCCCGAAGGTATACGATAATCATTCCCTGAGATGCGCGTGGTCGTGGGTATACGCTAGCGCGTTTTCAATGGATTAAATGGTAGACTGTATACGTTTTTCCCAAAAAAATCTGCACTGTATACAGCGTATACAGCGTAACACGGTAGAACACACCACTGAGTTGCATTGAATGCTTTTTTATTTTATTCAACAAAAAAAAAAAGTTTGCAGGGCAATGCTCACAAACAATGTGCTAAGAACAGTCCCCAGCAAGAACCTAAACTAAAAGTGCTTACAAATAAAATTTACAAAAAGGACAACAGGAATACAATTAGGTGGACTACAAAACAACTGGCCCAGGCACCCCTCGACATAATCCCCCCTATACTCTCTACCCCCCAACTCCACCACCTGAAATACCTCCCCACTCCCACAACCCCCATTCCCCCCAACCAGCACACCACATGCCCCAAACCCCACCCACCTAAACCCTCATGCCCTCCAACTCCCCTAACTCATACAACTGGATCACCAACCTTGTGTCCAGTGTGGACAGTGGAATATGTAAGATCATTGAATGTCTTAAAGAGCCTATAAGCAAGGAGGAAAGACGGATGCCTTGACCCTAGAATCACCAAAGCCAGGGAGGAGATGAGAGCAGCACACAGGGACTTTGTCGCTGACCAAAAGGGAGAGGGTCTGAGGGAGGAATATAAGCGGAAGAAGGAGGAGCTATACCACGTGTATGCAACTGGAACAACAGGAGCTGACCCAAAAGATCAGGGACATTAAAGAGGTGCATGTTAACCAGAAGCATGGCAAGAACTGGAAGCTCATCAATGACGTTTCTGGCAGAAGCTCTTCTCAGACTTCTGGAGAGAAAGCGCACAGGAACGAGTTGAAACATGGTACCAGCACTTCAAAACACTCCTAGGAAATCCTCCTTCAACCGAAGAAGAGGATGATCCGATGTTCCCGTCTGGTATGGGAAGGTCATGGAAGACAGATCATTCACCATGGATGAGTACCAGAGGGCCAAGGCTACTATCAAGTGAGGCAAGAGCTGCAGGGAGGATGGAGTGATGTATGTGCCCATAGACGAGGTGGTGTTGGATTTTATCAAGCACACACGTCTAGCGAGCTGCCGAAGCTGTGGCGCAAAATGATCATCAATCCAGTACCAAAGTCAGGCGACCTCACCAAGACAGACACCTCCAAGGCATTAGCCTGAGCTCACAAGTCGCAGGTTTTAGACCCATCTCAGACCCTGTACTGAGAAACTCGCAGAACGGCTTCCGCCCGGAGCGAACAGCAGGCGGGCAGGTACTGGTGCTGAGGAGGATACTGGAAGGAGTAAGGGAGCGGAATCTTTCAGTGGTGATCACCTTCATGACTTCCAAAAGGCTTTTGGCACCATCCACCGGGGGAAACTGATGAACATTCTCTGGGCCTACTGAGTTCCTGAGAAGATGGTTCAAATGATGGAGACAAGCTACTCGAGGCAGTCCAGGACTTCAAATAACTTGGGCCTGGACTGCTTCAATGGAATAGGACCTGAAGGTCCAGGGGGTACTTGACTAGAATGCCTTGCATGGGATGAGGAGAGTGTGGAAATCAGACATGGGAGAAGACCTCAAGAGGCGGCTGTTCGTATAGCTACAGTGTCAGTACTGCTGTATGGGGCTGAGACATGGACCGTCACAGCACAACAGGAAAGGGCCTTGGATGGAGTCTACACAAGAATGCTACGAATGGCACTAGTCACATGGACGGACCACATCAGAAATGTGGTCCTCTACGGTAACTTACCATGGGTCACAGACAAAGTCAGAGAGAGAAGGATGAGGCAGGGCACTGCGTAAGGCACCCATAACTAGTGGCAAGCAAACTGACACTATGGGAGCCAACCCAGGGCAAAGCCAGGAAAGACAATAAGTGCACCACCCTACGTAGATGAACTTCGGCGTAACAGCTTAGCTAACAACACTGTAGAGCTCAAGACCCTGATCAACACCCTGATGCTAGATAGGAGAGTGTGGAGGGCAGCGATTCAGGAGTCCTGAGTTGGTGTTGGCTAGACCATACCCCCCCCATACCCTATACCCCCAACTCCACCACCTGCAATACTCCCCCACTCCCACAAACCCCATCCCCCCAACTGCCAGCCCACACATCTCCGCCTCCATAACTCAAACCCCCATCCCACTTCAGGAGTCCCGAGTTGGTGTTGGCTAGACCACACTCTTGCATCGCATCGCAAAGACCCAATCCTATATGATCCGGCCTAACTGGCCTATGCCCCCCTCAACATATCCCCCCCATACCCTATACCCCCAACTCCACCACCTGCAATACTCCCCCACTCCCACAAATCCCATACCCCCCAATTGCCAGCCCACACCTCTCAACCCCCATAACTCAAAACCCCATCCCACTCCATACCCTCATACCCCCAAATCCCACCCAACCCATTACCCCCACTCCCAGAACCCCCGATCTCCATGCCCCAAACCAGCACACCACAACCCCCAAACTCCACCCACCCAAACCCTCATGCACCCCCCACCCCATAACCCCCCAACCGCCACCCCACACCTCCCACACCCCATAACTCCAAACCCCATCCCACCCCCATACCCTATACCCTCCAACCAACACACCACAATATTCTCACAGGTTTGTTGGCTGCCACGGTGTTCACGTGTGATTTTGATCTGCAATTATTAAAAAATCACGACATGGACGTTCACATCTAAGCAGCAATGACAACCTCTAACCACAAGTTCAAAATGTTCAATGCCAAAACCTCCTATCTATACCTAAAAATGACCTCCTATCTACATAGATGCACATAGGAGGTTTTTACCTAGAAATAGTTAGGCTTACAAACAAACATTATGTTGTTAAATAATGCTTTTTTTATGCTCATTTTGAGATCAAGACATTCTACAGTACTGTAACAAGTAATACCATTAACATTTTTGATCAACTCACACTCTTGGTGTGATAAAAGTTTCACCACCTGACACTAATCATTAGCAATCAACAAGGCAATGCAATTAACTTGACAGTTACTAACAAATACTTAACTAGTAAGGGTGGAAGACACTTTTTTATTTTGAAAATAATTGATTACTACAAACTGAAAGACATTTAGACGGTCTACATAACATAGAATTCCCAAGTTTCAGCTCTGTCTGCTGCTCAACTAGTTCTGGTGCAGATAAGAGGTTTTGCGCTTCAACATTTTAGCACTAATTGGCACTGAACAAGATAGGAGGTTTTAGTCAAATGACTTTTTCTGACAAAATGAGGGGCGGGACTATCTTGCAGACAGACTGAGCATGTGCAGCATAGCCTATAGTCCTCATCCACAGTGAAATCCGAAAATCATGAAATTTGCACTTAGGAGGTTTTGCATTTTGGCCATCGATAAACCGTTGTTGACAAGAAAAGAAAACCCTGAGTCACCGTTGAACTTGACATGATCAGACTACGGCTTGATGAAAAAAAAAAAAAAAAAAAAAAAGCAGCAACTTTCATTTTCTACCTATTTTGAAACATAATACTGATCACTGTCCATATTCTAATTGGAGATTTAGCATTGAGTCTAATATGCTTTCAGGTGGTTGACTAAATTTGTACAAAATTCTGAACCTAGTATAGGATGGATTGTTGGGAGGAGCTGGAGATGCTGTTGGTCTTTTTTGACACTTGTATTTCTTTCCTGTTATAGGAAAGTGTCACAGGAATTTCGTGTAAAACTATTGTAAATACTAGAAACAAATTTCCTACGAAAATTTAAGTGTGCCTGCGTTGGCTGAGGGTTTTGCCTATAACTTTGCCGTGGTACCACGAAACGGTGAAAAAAGTAATAGCCCGGTTGGCTGTTGGGATGAATGGGGGAAAAAAAAAAGACCACTAGGGGTCTGGCAGTGCTCCGAGGAGCACTTATTCTAGTTGGGCATATATTCTGAATTCTACATATTCTGACTGTCCAAAGACAAAACATACATAATGAATAAAAAATGTAAGCCCATTTAAAAAAAAAATAGGTGACGAGGCTTCCCACAACAACATGGATTGTTGTCCAACATGGAGTGGCAGTCCTTCTACACTGGTAGGTACTTTAGCACGGGCCAAGACATCCCTGTTAGCCACCTTGTCTTCCCAAGAGATGCAGAGTATTTGCCGAAGACGCCTTCAGTAGACTGGCCATAGGTGGATCGATCATGTGTGACAGTCCCCTTCATGTTGTCATGGAGTGTTGGAGGACAGCCAATTCTCTGAAGTACCTGCACAGACCTCTACTTACCAGGTAAAAAGAGCCCTTCCTCCGGGCCTGGCTCCAGAGGAGGGCCCCGGGCTTCCTCCTCTGGAGCCTCCTTCCTTAGTCTTGTTACCTAAACTTCATATCCGTCCAGTCTGGCTAGCTCGCCTGTTTGGTATCTATCTTCCAGCATCGCAGCCAGCCCCTTCATGTTTGTGTTTTTGAATTGGTTTAGACTTTTGAAAATGAACGGCTGGTGCCCCACTGAAGCTTGAAGGCCTACAAGAAGGACCCTGAAAGCTACACCTACTAAAGATCCAGCTGGCTGGATACCCATTACCAACAGCCTGTTCTTAAGCCGATTGTCGTTGCCCTTCAAACGGTAGTAGCAATTGTACATGATTATACGGCACTCATTGTCCTCCGGAGGCAGTTTGCCCTTCAATGATCCGATGTAAGACTTATGTTCTCCACCTTGCATGTGCTGATTGAGCCTATACACTGAAATAGTATGAGCTGGAGAACCAGGGGCTGCACCTACAAATTGCAAGATGGCTGCCTTTAACTGTGGTTGTTCCATTTCTTGGAATAACGCAGTTACCTCCGCAGCTGCCATTTTGAATAGGTTTGAATTGTCAGTGACAGGTATGATTGCCAAGGAATAAGCAAATGAGAATTCTGTCGACGGCCAATATATACTCTTTACTACTAATATTTGTGACATCACTTGTGATGCAGGTGTCCATATTTGGACATTGTGGTTTTGAGGATCTCCGTATATGGGCAAAACATGACACGTGTTTCACTAATCAGAGAAGCCGCTGCCGTTAGTAGTATAGGAGGGCACCACTTTACCAAATCCTACCGCTAGGGGAAATAGTGGCGCTGTTGAGCACATTCCTGAAATTCCTCACATTCCTCACATTCCTCACAAGTTTGACATTCTTGACATTCCATAATCCATAATCCATAATTAATAATTTCAGATTGATTATTTCATTACTCAGTCAATTTAATTAAAATCGGTGATGTCACAGGGTATAGTGCAATATCAAAGCCTACCCATAGGGGATAACATGCTAAGCTAATATGCTAATATGCTAATATGCTAATAGCATTAGCATGATGTTACAATGCATAGTGCAATACCAAAACCTACCCATAGGGGCTAATATGCTAAGCTAATATGCTAATATGCTAATATGCTAATATGTTAATAGCGTTAGCATGATGTCATAATGCACAGTGCAATACCAAAGCCTACCCATAGGGGCTAACATGCTAAGCTAATATGCTAATATGCTAATATGTTAATAGCGTTAGCATGATGTCATAATGCACAGTGCAATACCAAAGCCTACCCATAGGGGATAACATGCTAAGCTAATATGCTAATATGCTAATATGCTAATTGCGTTAGCATGACATCACAATGTACAGTGCAATACCAAAACCTACCCATAGGGGCTAACATGCTAAGCTAACATGCTAATATGCTAATATGCTAATAGCGTTAGCATGACATCACAATGTACAGTGCAATACCAAAACTTACCCCTAGGGGGCTAACATGCTAAGCTAACATGCTAATATGCTAATAGCGTTAGCATGATGTCACAATGCACAGTGCAATACCAAAACCTACCCCTAGGGGCTAACATGCTAAGCTAATATGCTAATATGCTAATAGCGTTAGCATGATGTCACAATGCACAGTGCAATACCAAAACATGGGACCATCAGTGGTCCTTGATAGGGGTTCCAGGCGATCCCCAGTTAAATAATGAAGAGTTGGTAACCAAATGGACCCTTATAGATCTCCCTCTATAAATCTATTTTCAAAAAGGTCTGACGCAAAAAATTACCATTATACATTTGTTTGCAGACGCCTATTTAGGGGGGGTAGGCGAAGTTTCGGAGCATTTTGGGCACTTTTCAAAACCGGAAGTGATAAATCCACTTCCTGTTGTGACGCATGTGTTCGCAGACCTCCATTTAGGGGGGGTAGGCGAAGTTTCGGAGCATTTTGGGCACTTTTCAAACTGGAAGTGAAGAGGTCCAAGTCCGAGTTGGACCATTGAGCTGCATACCCCTCAGAGAGTGTTTTGGTGTAAAAAAAAAAAAATCGAAAAAAAAAAGTTTGGGAAAAAAAGTGGGAAAAAAAAAATAATAATAATCGGAAAAAAAAAGTTCGGAAAAAAAAAGTTCGGAAAAAAAAAATGTTGAAAAAAAAAAAATATGGTCCACCCAAAAATATGTCCACCCATCAACCTGCACTCTTAACCGGATCTGTAACCGTTAACATGGGTTTGAATGGGGGACTGTAAGGGGGCGTGGCTACGTGGGTGGGGGCGTGGCTATGTGGTTGGGGGTCCCCGGACCCCCAACACCCAAAGTCATTGATAAGCAGTTGGCCATGTGGCCGATGAGAGGAGAAGAGATCGTGGTCCATTTCAATGTAAAAGGTGTATTACATCATCATCCTAGATGAGGATGATGATGATGAAGGGTAGGTTTGTAGAAAAAGTCTGAATTTTGGACTGAAAAGGGGGCGTGGCTCCGTTGTTTCGCCTATAACGTCGCCGTGGTAACGCGAAACGGTGAGAAAAGTAATGCGGTAAGTGGGACGGTCGTCCCGCACGTTTTGATGTATACATTGACACTAACGAGTAAACCGTGTGGGAGGAGTAGCGTTTTGCGCGGTACGTGCGGCCAAAAGGGGCGGGGTTTAGCAGTTTTTGGCTAATAACGTCGCCATGGTAACGCGTGACGGAAATTCACTTCCGAGCACACGATTCCCGAACTGGCCGCACGTTTTGATGTATTTATTGTTGCGGTAGTGTAAATCGTGCGGCCTGTACGGTCCGGCAAACTTTTGTGGCGACATAGATATCTGGATTATTAAATATGGCGGAATGCAACAAGTGTGCCACTGCCATTGCATGGCAGGCACACTTAATTAGGACTAAATTGTTTAACCATTTCCACAGTAAAGTGTGGATTGGGATAGATCCAGTAAACTGGTTCGGTGAGCATACACAAATGATAAATTGTTGTCAGTAATGAGAAACCGTGGAGAAATGTAACATGTAACACATCCGTATGACATTCTTTTCAGGAGAACTTCAGTTCTTTATTGATCTTTTGGGGTTTGATGAGACATAATGTCCAATAGTATTGCCTTATGTCTCAAGAGGGGAGGTATAAAGGGAAACATTTAAAAATTGGAGTTTTGGACATAGTATTTTTTGGAACAAATTGACCAGTTCATAGGCCAGTTTAATATTTAATTTTGAGTTTTTCATGATCTACACTAATATCTTTGCATGAACTAAATTGAGTGAATGAGTAACACCTCTTGTGTGTGTGTATTGAGGTGGGTAGGTGCATGTTGTACTTTCTAGGAAAGAGTAGGGACGTTTTTCCCCAAATATTCTCGTGCTAATAGATGGAGAGCTGCTGAGGAGATGAACGGCTGTCAGAGGACTCAGGCTGCAGAACCAGGTGTCGATGAGAGGTCGAACGAATCATGTTGGTGGAGATGACAGCGGCTATGAGACAACCTCTACCCATCACTGTTTCTGCTGCCAAAGTGAGACCGCTACACACCAGGAAGGGATTTTACCTCCCCCAGTCAGCTCTACAGGAGCCCAGGGTGTGACCTCACAGAAGCAGTGTAAACCTTCAAATCTACAGATCGAGGATAACGGGTGTCCAGGTCAAGGGGATTCCATGCACGTGTCAGAAAGCTGGTGTGTCTCTTGAAGAATGACACATCACGCCCATACCCTATGCCCTTTGACGCAGATAACAAAGATCTTCATCAATTTCAACCCCTTTTCTTTTTCTTGCCCCAAGCTGTGAACAGTTTTTGCTTCAAGGACTGAACATTCCCTAAATACAGGAAGAAGAAGAATTGCGTTTGTTAGTTTAAGCGAAAAAAGAGGAGAAAAAACAGAAAATTGTCCTTCTGTAAGCGCGCAGTCCCTTATGTAAACCACATGTCATAATGTATTCATGATGTCTTTTTGCAGGTTGAACTGAGGTACAGATTCTGAATGATATTAATTGGTTTCTTTAATGAAGTATTTTGGTTTTATTTTGTGGCTTTGTATAGGTACCATTCTACAATCAAGAGGGGTATAAACTAATCGTTTTTGCAGGTTGTTTTCCAGTCAGAGGTTTGGATTATGATTTTGTGCTGAAATATGTCTTCTTTCGCCCGAGCTCTGAATTACGGAAGACGTTATAAGTCTTCCGAGAGGGGTTTATGAAGTATATCTTCCAGCCATAATCATACCTACAATGAGCCAGAACTCAACTTGTTTAATTAGTACATACATAGTTAAAATAAGAAGTCTGCCAGAGATCCCTTAAAAAGGCAGGACAGGTGAAGGGTGGGGGATACCTGGCCATTTACATTGGCAAGTCAGCTCAGGGACAAAGACAACACCTCACTTTGGAGAACAAAAGAAGCATGTGTTTTCACCTGGACTAGAAAGCTTTTGTCTCATTGTATTCACTTCGTTTGAAGCCCGGCACCATGTGGATCTATTTAGCATGTCTGTGAGAGCTATTGTCTCCCCCAGCCCCGTTTTAAGAACAGAGCTACTAGTTCAGTTAGAACCTGGGTTAAAATACAATGTTACTAAGATGTTATTATCTCTTGGTGAAAATATATACTGAAGTCAAAATGAACAAAAGTATTTAACTATGGCCTGTGTAGGTTTAATATAGGTAAAAGCCAGGAGAAGTAAAACGTATTCACATGAATGGATGCTGTGTTATTAAAGCCTTTAAAGTTAACTATTGTTTACAGATGAATAAGAATGTAATTCCTGGTATCATTCTAAAGTGTATGTTGTACAAAGTATTAATCTAATAACAAAACTTCATTGTGAAACATGGTTCTGTACTGAAAGTAGATATTGCTAAATTGACTCCCATGTACTGTGTGATCTAGAATATTATGCGCAGTAGCGGTCCGCCCGGCCACGACGGATCAGCTCCCGATTGGCTGAGAAGAGGCAGAGGAGGAGCCCTGTCTAAGGAGCGTGTTTTTGAAATCTTCTGTATATAAACCTGTTGTTTAGAGAGTAGCAGTGTGCTGCGATTTCTGGACCCTCCTGCAGTAACCATTTTGATGCTCCTTGTCGACAAATAAAGAAAGGAGATGAACCTTATCAACCTTCGGATTTTGCTGTCTCCCTTTGTTCTAACATTCTCACTAAAGGCTTGAGTTCTTACACGGTTTGAATCCACGGTGTTTCCACACAAATTATACATCATCAGACAACGGTGGACACTGGACCGGCGCCGGCGGACACTGCCGACACTTCTGACATACGCACGAGTGCGGGGACACCTCCCCTACAACGCCAGACTCTCGGATAAGCCCGAGAGGTGTAAAAAAAAGTTTGGCGGACCGTCCAGTGAGGTCAGAGGTCAGAAAAGTGACCGTTTTCAGACAACAGTGGACACTGGACCGGCGCTGGCGGACACTGCCGACACTTCTGACATACGCACGCGTGCGGGGACACCTCCCCTACAACGCCACACTCTCGGATAAGCCCGAGAGGTGTAAAAAAAAGTGTGGCGGACCGTCCAGTGAGGTCAGAGGTCAGAAAAGTGCCGTTTTCAGACAACAGTGGACACTGGACCGGCGCCGGCGGACACTGCCGACACTTCTGACATACGCACGCGTGCGGGGACACCTCCCCTACAACGCCACAATCAGTGCGACGAGGACTGGCATAGGGATACAATGACAACAATAGCAGTACATTGACATGTTAGTTAGAATTAGCAGATATACATGATACACAAGTATTTGAGCCTATATGCAAGACTCTAAACAAGCAGATATACATGATAACCACAGGTATTTGAGCCTAAGCCAGACTCTAATCAAAAGGTGGAGGCTGGGGTGGAGGAGGAGCTAACAAAATGCATTGGTTCAGCAACCAAGAAAGACCTAGAGAATAGAACCGTATTTAAAGGATCCTCTTTGCTCATGCGTGAGCTGTGATTGGATAATGAGTGTGTGACGTAATGAATGGGGAATAGAAAGCTGATGTTCACATCAGCTGACTGCCCGCTGGTTACAGCTTTGGCGTGCACGACTTCCGTGTCCTGCATGAACTAACGCTATGCTTCATTTCAATCAGAAACACTCTCGTCTTAGTAGATTCAGTTTACCATTTATTGACACAAATGGAAACAATTAGGCTTGGCATTAAAGCTCCCGCTCTCGGGAGAATATTCACTGAATTTTGTCGAAGCAGCTTGCTAAGCATATATTCAGAGAAAGCTTATACAAATCCCCCAACCTAAAAATGCATACTCTCTGGTTTCAGCCAAGCGGCAGCTAGGATACTCAGAGAGTGCATAACAGAAATTCCCCCCAACACACGGAAGCCAACGCCAAGCCTAAAGAACGCCTTTATCAGTCATACTATATTATGTGAAGTAGCAAACCTGCTACTGACTTAAAATAGAATGCGCACGCATTCTGAAGTAATTCTACAATTATGTGATAAGAGACTATGTGTCACAGCAAGCTTGCTGAGGACCTCTGCATTTAATTATTAAGCAATACTAAAAGAATGCAGCATGCATCTTTTTAAACAAAGAGGTCATCCTACAATAAATGAGATATATAATATGTATGTGTTCAATCAGCCATGTTAATCCTGTACTTCAGGAGTGCCTCAAATGCAGCATGCATTTATGTGTTCAACAGCCATGTTGATCCTGAGCTTCAGGAGTGCCTCAAATGCAGCATGCATTTATGTGTTCAACAGCCATGTTGAATATATATATCATCTATATATACAATTGAGAAAAGTCAGCACTTCCTGTCCCCCACTGAAGCCACCCCTATCTATATATACAAACCCCCCCTGGACAGGAAGTGAGGTCAGACAACACACTCCATATTTGGGCATAGCTCCATTGTGAACATCTCCTATTATGGCTTTATATATTATAGAGACTAACAAACACAAAGCACCGTGCAGCGGATAGGGGGGAGGGGCGCGCAGCGCCCCGACCCTCTAGTATATTACAATTGGCTTAAGGGAGGGCCTGCCAGCGTGCAGGCAGATGTGTGACGTCACGCTTATGTCACCATGACTCAGTCATAACCATATAAGGAGTTCCCAATGCAGCCACGCTCAACTATGGAGTGTGTAGTCTAACCTCAATGGTTAGACTACACAATCTATATACAATCTCTCTCTCTCTCTCTCTCTCTCTCTCTCTCTATCTCTCTCTCTCTCTCTCTCTATATATATATATATATATATATATAGTATATATATATATATGTATGGATCCCCCCTTTTTTTTAAAGGAGGGCAGCCACTGTAAAATGCTAAATACAACCATTAATGCCTTGAAGTATACATCCTTTACAGTGTTGTAGCGTGAAAATGCCGTAAAGGTGAATATTTGAAAGCATTAAGTGTGTGTGTGTGTGTGTGTGTGTGTGTGTGTGTGTGTGTGTGTGTGTGTGTGTGTGTGTGTGTGTGTGTGTGTGTGTGTTCAGTGTGTGTTCAGTGTGTGTTGCCCGTTGCAACAAAGCCAATCCAACAACTGATTATCATTGGATGATGAGTTGTGTTCCTGCCATTGCAATCTGATTGATTATTGGATCATGATTGTGAAACGGAATGAATCATCAGATTCAGCTCACAATGCTCACAATTTCACTATTTTGAGAAATTCTTATAATCTTATCATTTTGGTGGAACATAGTAGTAGTAAATGCATTGATATGAGAAAAATAACAAGTTATATAACAAGTTTTATAATGCCTTGTAAGTGCATTATAATAAATTATACATATGGTTATAACACATTATAGACCGGACCTTAATATAAAGCCTTACCACATGGGTGTACTTTTGAATACTTAAAGGACGACTTCACCCATTTTCAACCTATCTTCATACAATTTGTCCTCACTAATGCACATTGTAATATGGTACTATTTTAGTCGACTCACTCTATGTCTCAGAGGAGGGCTGTGGACAGTTCAGAAACCCGCCTACCAGTGGCATAATCAAAGGGGAATCCAAGCTAATAGAAACTGCAGGCTTTCTATTCCTGGAAAGCTAGCGTGCTATAATGGAAGCCATTGTTCTCACGTTAATAAAAATCTAAATACAAAAATTGAAATCTTGTGTGCCAGAGGTTTTTAACATTTTTTTTTACCTTTTCAAGTAGTCACAAAATATTTTCCGTGATCACCGTCCTCATGGTGATCCCCTCATTACAAACACAGGGGTCTCGTAGAATCGAGAAAAAAAAAAAAAAAAACCATTCGGTAATCCGTTCCATAGTTGCAGCCAGTTGAAAATAGCATGTTTCACCAAAAATACATAGTAAAAAAAAAAAAGTACTAAGAAGCCGAGATACAGGCTTTTAAAGTTAACCAGGAAGTGGATAGGAGTCTATTCGAAAAATGACATATCTGGTGCTGTGAAGATTTTTCTTTTTCTTTTTTCCCAAAAACGGCCAAAGCCATTTTTGGCACTCAAGGGTTGGATTATGAAAAACGGCCAGGGCCGTTTTTGGCACTCAATGTGAAAACCTGCCTAAGGGCGCGCCCCCACCAAGAGTTGGCTGGCCGCTGATAAACGCAGGTTGTGCGCGGCCACAGTTTTTTGCAGCCAGCGGATTCTAAAAAACGGGAGTGTCGCGCCTGTCACTTTCAGGAGCCTCCCCGTAGCCCTCACTGCCTGTGCCTGCTGCCTTGAGCACCATGTTGCTTCCTGAGTCTTGAGACGGTCCGCCTTCGACTCACCCGATTGGACAGAGGGAGAAAATCAGCGTCTGCCTCCAGCAGTTTTATGCTTAGTCGCGGAGAGCAGATAAACGCAAGGTCTGCGCGAGAGGCGGAAAAATCTGCTCTTGCGTGAATCAACGCATTTGCATTGACAATGCATTGGCAGATTCTGCAAACAGCAGCCAGCCAACTCTTGGTGGGGGCGCGCCCTAACAATGATGTCACTGGTAGGTGGGTTTCTGAAGTGTCCACAGAGTAGGAAAAATGTGTACAATTTTATCATAAGCATTAGTGAGGACCAATTATATGAAGATAGGTTGAAAATGGGTGAAGTTGTCCTTTAGTAATTTAAAAAGTCCTCAAGTCCTTTAACTCAAGTAAAAAAATAATATACTGAGCAACTTTCAGTTGTAGTTGAGTATAAATTGATCAGGAGTAATGTATATGTTACAGGACGATTGAATAACCAGGACGATTGAAGAAGGAGCGCTTGTTTTCAGGCAATTCTGTAAAACCAACGCTAGAGGGCAATGCAAGCCAGACTAGAGGGAGGGTGTGTGTGTGTGTGTGTGTGTGTGTGTGTGTGTGTGTGTGTGTGTGTGTGTGTGTGTGTGTGTGTGTGTGTGTGTGTGTGTGTGTGTGTGTGCGCGTGCGTTTGTGCGCACACGCACATGCATGCACACACATGCGCACGCATGCACACACATGCGCGCGCGCATGCACGCGCCCGTGCACACACGCATTGTTTTAGTTTCTCCCTGAGACACACACACACACACACACACACACACAGTGATCCATGAAAATAACTATTCTGTCCCTATCGGTTTACAACTCGGACGGCGATGTGTCGACTATCAGAGCATCGGCCGGTCAGCGCGGGCACTCGCGCCTCCTCTGCCTCAAGCTCTGCTGAGTCGGCGCGCCTCCGTCATGGACAATAACTATTATCACGTGCGTGTGAACGCGTGTTCAGCGTTCCCCTAGCGTAGCTTCCTGGTTGCTAAGTGGGGGGGGAACAACAACAGACAGGTCCGCGTCGCAGCAAAGCCCCGCCTCGCCCCGAAGCCCCGTGCCTAAAAACGAGCGCTCTGTCTTCAATCGTCCTGGTTATTCAATCGTCCTGTGACATATACATTGACTCAAGTACAGGGGTTGAGTAGGCCTACGCTGTCCACCACTGAATGTAACACCATCACATTCAATTCAATTCAATTGTATCATGTTGAAAGTCCTTACCTGATGAATCCACGCTCCTTGTCTGAAGAAATATAAATGTAATTCATTGTAATGGATGAAATTACATAAACATTTTATTGTTGAATGTCTTAGCTGCTGTCAGTCAAACAGTGTCAGGCAGGAGCTGATATGTGATAATAAGATGTTTTTCTATTACCTTTGGCTTTTTATATAAAGAGCCCAGCTGGGCGGAGACACAGAGATAGAGAGAGATGCAAATCTAGTGAAGCTCTGCCCACAGTCTGTGTGTGTGTGTGTGTGTGTGTGTGTGTGTGTGTGTGTGTGTGTGTGTGTGTGTGTGTGTGTGTGTGTGTGTGTGTGTGTGTGTGTGTGTGTGTGTGTGTGTGTGTGTGTGTGTGTCTGTGTGTGTGTGTGTGTGTGTGTGTGTGTGTGTGTGTGTGTCTGAGCAAGACTCTTAACCCCTAATTGCTCACAGGCCCTCATTGGAAACAAGCCCGCAAGGACTTTCATGAACGTCCTGTTAAAAGGAATTATCCTTATCCTGTGTGTGTGTGTGTGTGTGTGTCAAACAATGTAATTGGCAACACAATATACTTCAAGTAAAAGGAAAAGTAGTTTTTTTTCCCCCCAAAAGGAGAAATTGTTTGTCGT
This sequence comes from Gymnoscopelus braueri, assembly GCF_963280865.1. Classification (NCBI taxonomy): domain Eukaryota; kingdom Metazoa; phylum Chordata; class Actinopteri; order Myctophiformes; family Myctophidae; genus Gymnoscopelus; species Gymnoscopelus braueri. The sequence goes on from NC_137604.1 coordinate 58,986,481, forward strand.
ACATCGTACATATGGTAGTTGAACTCAGGGGGAGTGGTCATTATATATATATATATATATATATATATATATATATATATATATATATATATATATATATATATATATATATATATATATATATATATACATACTGTACGCACGCACGCACGCACGCACGCACACACACACACACACACACACACACACACACACACACACACACACACACACACACACACACACACACACACACACAGGTCAAGTGTCAAAATGTAATTCAGTATAACTGTCTGGGCTAAATATTAATGACAAAGGTATTTTTAAATTTTTTATCCAACCTCCCAAAACACAACAATTTGCTTCGAGAAAACGCTAATAAAAAGATCACAAAAATGCCCCCATTTTTCCGGTCTATTGGTCTAAAAACACTTTTGCCTTTTCTGTTAAGGATTGAAAAACTTGAAAATGCTAATATAAAAAAATCACAAAAATTGTATAATTTGTATGTTCAATTTGAACCAAACAGAAAAAACCTTTGTGATTTTTGTCCTCCAAAAACAAACTAAAATTTGCATTTTTACATTCTGAATTGAAAAATTGTGAAAACGCTAACAGGTAAAAAATCACAAAAATGACCCCTTCTTTTGGTCCATTTGTCTTTTTTTTTTTTGTAACAAAAAAATAAGCCATGGCTCAGTTTTGCCCTTTTTTGTTCATAATTGAAAGTGTGTGTGTGTGTGTGTAATGAGGGTGCTTGATGCCATTGCCAGTGTGTGGTCACACTGACATACATAATACAAATAACAGTACAATAACATTTGATTTGGTGTGTTGTAAACACCAAATATGTAGTTATGATACTGCATACTAACCCTAACCCTAAAAAACATGATTATAATTATAAGTATGCATATGGAATAAATGTTCTAAAATCATCAGTTTGAGAAACCATCCTTTATCAGCCGGGGTTGCTTACACACTACACTCATCAATCTTTCCGGATTAATAATTAGTTCTAAAAGCATGTCTTTGATATGCAGGCTGCAGCTGATGTGACAGCTGATCTTTCTTCATGAGCTGCAATATCAAACGTTAACTTTATCCTTTTAGATTCATCCAACCTGTCGCCTATATGAAATATCCATTAAAACAAGGAGGGGAATTTTGCTTTTTATTCTGCATAAAGTAACGCTGCGTTACTCCTAACAATGTCATTTGTTTTTGTTTCTGACCCGAGATAAAATTGCTCGCTATTCTCCCTGTATTGGTCTGTCTGTGTCTAGCTGACATGCTGCAGATCCGTGGTGCAGAAAATTCCACTGCCGTGTGAGGTCTCCATCTTTAGTAAAAAATAAATAAAAACTACTTCGCTATTCATCGAAACAAATGCTGTTTTGTGTTGTTGAAAGTCTATTCTCCAGGGTGGCAAGCTTGCCCCTCAGCACCCCACCTACCTGAGTAGCAAAGTAGTTTTGTTTATTTTTACTAAAGACGGAGGCCTCGCACGGCAGTGTAATGTTCGGTCTATGAGCAGAGCAGCGCCTGGCAGGGCGTTAGAGAGAACTCACTAACGCTCTGGACCAGGGCCCCTGGTCAGACCTCCTTGACCTGAAAAAAAAAGGCATGTACACATGCATACTTTCAACACTTGGCAGTAATGTCATTATTTTATGTTAAGGGTCACTCGAAGATTAGACTGAGAGAACGAGCCCAATCGATGGTCTTTAAGGGCGGATCCAAACTCAGCCGCACGGATTCGTGCGGGGCTTCCTATTGCTTCACCAATCTATGTCCCCGCCTCCCCTCCCCCCCCCGGCCTGTGCACGGAGCACGCTGACGTCACCAAATTTAGAGCGACGCCCCTCTGCACTCTGATTGGTTAGGAGATAACAAGGTCCTAAGACCATCGTTCCTGCATGGCTCCCCCAGGCTTTTTTTCTTTTGTAACAAAAAAAAAAAGCATGGGTTTCCGAGGCTACTCGAAGATACAAACCTTGTTGTCCATTGTAAACTTTGTGCGGGTACAGGGCAGCATAGGGCAGGCTAATTGCTTTCAACCGCGGACGTGGTCTCTGACTGTGAAGAATTGAACTGACATCTAATACAGAACTTATACTTTGTCGTACTCGTACGCCGGGGTCGCGCACCGGAAATAACCGATCAACAAGCTCATTGGCTGTTTCAGCTGTTTGGTACTGTAGATTTTTGACTCCTTCTGACTCCTGTATAAGGACAGGGATGTTTTTAACCTTTTTTTGCATGCAGCTGCACACATAAATGTAAGTCAGAGCTTATTTCCACAGTGGTCTTTAGGTGTATGTGCGTGTGTGTGTGTGTGTGTGTGTCACATAAGGGGGTGGGGGGAGCAGAGGGAGCTTCACTAGAATCAAATTCATTAAAATAAAAGCAATACGCATACATTTTAATATAATCAAATGATGTACTGTACACAACATCACAGCAGATCGAGCTAAAACCAGTAAACAGAAATTGTTAATTTAATTTAGTCATGTTGAGATATCTTGTCAACTCGGATGTCTGAGAAAAGCTTTTATTAATTGTTTAATTATGTTGAACTATCCCTGTTATGAATTAGCATGTGTGTCTTCAGACTTCCTTTGCGATTGAAGGTTTTTTCACAACCTGTACAAGTAAAGGATTCTGCCCCTGTATGAACCATCATGTGTGCGTTCAGATACTTCGTCTGACTGAAGTTTTTACCACAAACGGTACAACAGAGTTCATCCTTTGAATGAATCTTCATGTGTGTCTTCAAATTACATTTAACTGAAAACCTTTTTTCACAAATTGTACAAATAAAGCGACGGGGGCTCGGACGATGCCCTGAATGACGCTTTTCATGTGCACCTTCAAATTAGCATTTGCTAGAAAACTTTTGCTACAAAGTGTACAACTAAATGAACGCAGACGCTTTGTGTGAATCTTTATGTGTCTTTCCAGGTAACCCATTTGACTAAAGACTTTGCCACACACTGTACAATTATAGTTTCCTCCCTCTGAATGTGTCTTCATGTGTATCGCCAGACCTCGACGCTGCATATATATTTTGCCACAAACTTCACAAATACAGGTAGTTTTCCTTGTGGTCTTACTTCTTTTCCTTGTAGTCATACTTCTTTCCCCTGTATGCTTCATCATGTGCGTCTCAAGACCTCTGCTCTGATAAAAACCTTCGTCACACAATGTGCAACTAAAGGGTTTTTCTCCTGTATGCGTCTTCATGTGTGTCTTCAAATAACCTTTTATTTTAAAGCCTTTACCACAAACACTACAAATAAAGGGTTTCTCTCCTGTATGAATCATCATGTGACTCTTTAAACTTGACGAAGTAGTAAACCTTTTGTCACAATCTGCACAACTAAACAGTTTATCCCCAGTATGGTTTCTCCTGTGCAATGTTAAATATCCATAACGAACAAAGCTTTTGCTACAAACCGTACAACTAAAGGGCTTTACCCCTGTATGACTCCTCATGTGTATTGTCAGAGAATGCATTTGACGAAAGCCTTTACCACACTCTGTACAACTAAATGTCCCCGTATGAGTCCCTTCCGCAGTTTGTGTCTTGTGTGACTTCCTTCCATTTGAAGACGACTGATCTTCCCTGGTCTCATCCCACTCGGCATCACTGTCTTCAGTGTCACATTCAGAGATCAATGGAGCACAGTGCTCCATTGATCTTTGAAGTGGATCATCTGGTTCCTCCTTGACCAGACTGCGGCTCCTCTCCTGCTGTTCAGGGGAAACCTCTTTACACACAGAGGCAAAAGATAAAATGAGAGAAATCATTACAATGACATTTCCAGAGCAGTTTCTGCTGTTTTGGTGATGTGGTAGTTGGAAGAATTTCTGCTGTTAGTAGCATATCTGTGCCTGTTTTTTATTCAAGTGTGAGATGCCATGCTAGTGTTATTCCAATTTGCTCAGGGTGTTCAACTAATTCCATTTAGGAAAGATTCCGATTTGGAAAAATTCCAATTTGGAAAGTTTTGGAAAAAATCCAATTTGGAAAACACTGCTACAACCAAGGATAACTAAACCGAAGGGTAAACTTTACTGAAAGGCCATCAATTTAATACTTTTTCCATAAATTGGAGCTGTAAGGCAGCCAAAGTGATAAAATGATTAGTGAATGAACGATTTCAGCTCCATTTCAAAAATAGAGAAAATAGCCAATCCACAAGCTCACAACTTATCTCATCACGATACTTGTGAGCTTGTTTTTGCCTTGTGTTCTGTGGCATCTTGTTTTTATTGTTAAATGTCAGAGACTACAGATGAAAATTTGGCTCCTTTATATTTACACTGCTTTCATAACTGTGCTTTAATGTACTGTATTTGAATGCCTAGTTCATTAATACATACTGACCCTCTCAAATAAAGGCAAAGACTCAAGTATCGGGATTGAGTACTTTGTCCACACTCTGCCAACAAATAATTACACTGCAAATGTATTTGATCAAATCAATGGCCATATGAGTGTGTCTGTTAACACAGATCATTCTCTGCAGTAGTAAGTGGAAAATGGCTCTGGTCCATGGCGTTAGAAGGAGTTCTCCTTAACGCTATGGTACTTTCGATTCTATCCCCTCGCACCGCGGTAGCGCAGCCTCTCGTCTGTAGTAAAAATAAAAAATACACTTTCACTGCTCACCAAAACAAAGACGGTTTTATGGAGTTGAAAGCCTACTCTACTAAGGGGGAACTCTCTGAGTGAGTCCCCCACCTCACGTCTAAAATAAACTTTTTGGCCAGAAAAGAAAATATTTTACCGGAAGTAAAACATGTTTTCAGGTTACTCCACTGTGCCCTCTACAGAGCTGGTCAATGAAAATTTCCTACTGACCAGATTCTTCCTTCCGGTGAAATATTTTCTTTCCTGGCCAAAAAGTATTTTAGACGTGAGGTGGGGGGCTCAGAGTGTCCCCACGTAGTAGAGTAGGCTTTTAACTCCATAAATCCGTCTTTGTTTTGGTGAGTAGCAAAAGTGTATTTTGAATTTTTACTACAGACGAGAGGCTGCGCTACCGCGGTGCGAGGGGAAAGAATCGAAAGTACCATAATAGCGTTAAGGAGAACTCCTTCTAACGCTATGGACCAGAGCTAAGTGGAAACTAACAGTTTAAAAAACAAAACAAAACTGTACATACCCATCCTGCACAACTTCACTACAGGGTTCATTATTGCATCAAATAAAGCAACAAAAAAAAAACAGATCTACAAGCTCACAACTAGCTTGTAGATCTGCATAGTTTTATATTGTAAATATAAAACTATGCAGATCGTGTTTGTAAATAGGCTACATCGTCATCATCATATAGATCACATGCATAATGTATTCAGAATAAATACATCATTTCATCTGAATGGAGACCGGTCACTGTTTAGAGTGGGCGGGTCTTAGACCGTGCAGTGAGTGAGAAGTCCCTGTTTTTTTGGTGTTGCCAGATTTTGGGAGAGGAATAAGCAACCATGTCTATGAAAACAAGCCCAAAAGAAGCGACTATATGCCAAAAGAAGAGACTATACTATTGTCACGGCTATTTTCAACTAGGTTTCAAGTGCTCATCTGGCCTATAGTCACTATTAGGCCACATGAGCACTTCAAAACTATTGGAAAATAGCAGTGAAAATCACATTCACAATAATACAATTCCGACATGAATTCTTTACACTCACTGAGGCACTCCAAGCTGTAGAGCGTCGGACATTCCCCAACATTTTCTTTCTAAGCTCCAGCCTTGGATTGCCTTTCAATAAAACTATATTTGATAGACACTGGAGGTGGAATACATGGAGGCTCTGGTGGTATATTATGATATAGAATACTTTGTTACATTAAGAACGTGGGTTTTCATACCAAAACACTAAACACCTCATCTTACATAGATAGCAAAATTAATGTTTATAAAACAAAATGTTTTAATCTCTTATACGACTCAGGCATATGTCGTCAGTGGTGGAAAGTAACTAAGTACATTTACTCAAGTACTGTACTTAGCTACACTTTTGAGGAATGTTTACTTTACTGGAGTATTTAAAATTTTCAATACTTTTACTTCTACTCCACTACATCTCAGAGGCAAATATTGTACTTTTACTCCACTACAATTATTTGTAAACTTTAGTTACTATTTACTTTGTAGATTTTGATTATTATTACAAAACATACATTAACCACTTCAGCCCTATATACATTTCGGCCATTTGAAAATAGCCAATCTGCAAGCTCATCGCAACGCATTGTGAACTTGTAGATCGGCTATTTTCAAAAGATTTTATAGTTTATACATTTACATACATTTGAAAACTTGTGAAATGGGACATTCTGGGTCAGGGGGCCTATGGATAATTCCTTTTCTACGCCAAGTTCAAAAAACTAAAAAGCCATATCCGTTTTTCGTTCTAAAGCAAACAAACAAAAAAGGACTCTTTTTCCATGTTTACTCTACAAACCCAGAAACACTAAAACGACACCAAAGCGGTCCCTTTTTTCGTTTTGCCTCATTCCTTTTGTCATTCTTTGCGGTGCAACTGAAGAAGGAATAAGGTGTTGCTTTGCGCTTTTTTCATATTGAGAACTCGGATCCAAAACGGAAGTGGCGTCATTTCACCGTTCTGCCTTACAGAATTAATAAACGCTAAATCAAGTCAAAACTGCCCGCTTTTTCATTTTTGTCTTTTGCATTCTATCATTATGTATTTTGGGACTAAAGAAGTAAATTGGCGTCATAGTGTTTTCCTTTTCAGTTTCACAATAAGAAAAACCCAAATGGATTATTTTATTTTGATTTATTATTTATTTCCTTCTCAGTAAAAAGAGAGTAAATTGGCGTCATGGTGTTTTCCTTTTCAGTTTCACAATACGAAAAGCCCAAATGGATTATTTTTATTTTTATTAATTATTTATTTCCTTCTCAGACGTCACGGGAGAGGTGGGGCAGAGGCTGCGGGCATGAGGGTATGGAGTGGGTGAGGTTTGGGGTTTATGGAGGTGGAGGATTTGTGTGGGGGGGGGGCTTCACGTCGGAGGGGGGGGGGGGGGAAACAGCTTACGTGCATTTTCTTTCTTTATTATTATTTTTTCTCACTTTCCCCGATAATTGTAATAAATAGAGCATAAAGTTTCATTAGATTAACAGTAGGCGATTAGCGTAGTGGTTAAGCAGTCAGATTTCAGTGTGGGAAGCTATGGTTCGAATCTTTCCTGGAGTCAGGTCCTCTTTATGTCTTCGGGTGTGCTCTGACCAGGAAAATCAATTTTTCCTCCTTTTTTATTAGATATTCATGTGGTATTTTTCTGCCTATATTGATAGGAACAGTAGACTGATAAGAAATGGGGAGGTGACACGCAGCAAAGCTCGTCGGGATCGGGAGTCGAACCCGCGGAACGCTGTCATTGCCAGGCTGGATTACCTGCCAACGGTCCGGGCCTATTTGGTGGAGCTGCCCCTGTGGCACTAGCTGCTGCTACCCCTCCTCCACCAAATACTTTCAACAGGTAAGAACAAATTATATGTACTGTATATTATGCAGAGTAATACTTTGTCTGGATGTGAAGCCAGGAATTGTACAAAAATCAACTACCCCCCCCCCCCCTCTGTCTGTACAGAGACATATTCATTGGGAGAGTGGAGAGAGGAAGACTGGTCCTGGAGCAGAGGATGATCCTTACGCTGACTCAGCAGGAGGCGCAGTCTTCTGTCGTCTGTGAGAAAATCAAGCTCGAGCTGGCAACAGACCAACAAGTTGTACTCTGCGATGCTCAAGGCAACCTTCTGGTTGTCTCCAGCACAGACTCCAGTACGTTAAGATATTTTCAAATCTGGTCATTTTCTCTGGCTTGGCTGAATGCTTCAAATCTCAGAGCCTTTGTATGTTTGGGTATTTTCATCTTATGTCTTTTATTCTTTTAATGAATAATTACGTTTGTTTAAAATCTAGTGACATTGGGAAGCTTAGCCTGACTAAGCTTGTGTACTTAACATTATAACTAAAGTCTAACAAGTTGCAACAGGGCAGATCTGCCCTAATTATAGCCTTTATAATCGGATATTGTATACTTACATTTGCATATATCTATCTATCTATCACAGAGGGGTGGGGGCAGGGCAAGATAAATAGACATTTATTGATACTGCCAGGGGAATCTATTGCAGTACCTACCTAAGGTTGCAGTTCGAAAAAAATGGCAGATGAAAGTAAAAGAGACATCTATGCCTTCAAGAGTAAACTTGTCTAAGATTAAATGAAGACAAAAAAAAAAAAACTAGCAACAGACAGTTGTAGGATGACACAAAATAACTTCTGTGTGGATGTCTGCACTCTGACTTTGACATTATTTGCCCAATGTTTTATCTATCTAATATGTGAATGGTTTAATGCTGTACAAGTTCTTGAATCAATTTTGCTTCATTGTTCCATAGCAAACGTGTGGAAACGTGGAAGCACACGCCAAGTGGTCGCACTCATGGAGAGCGACTACCAGGAGCTCCAGCGAGCCATTAGACGGAGGACGAGGTAATAAGCATTGAATTTATCCAAACCAAAAACCATTTCTAAATACAGACATACACATTGCAATTGATTGAATGGGGAGGTTTCACCATGTTGGTAAATATGTGCCACAGGTCGGTGTGAGGTGTCTGCTTATCTTTATTGAAAATGTGAATTTTTTTCTGATCAGAGGAAGAGACTATCACAACTACCAGCAGGCAGGCTATACAGTACATGACTAACTCTAACCCCAGTGCATACTGATGGACGATCTATGTACTGAAAAGACACTTTTGTATGCCACTGTGAGAATTTGTATGAACTGCTTGCCCACACAGTGATGTGATGTAATGTCTCTTACCTTTAATAAAAAGTTGGTCACAAAAAAAAAGAAATGTGACCTTTTATGTACATTGTAAAAACAGGGAGCAGATGTGGCACTATAACTGGGTGATAACTGGTGACTGAAGACGGTTCATTACAATATATAGAGAATCTGTTACACGAAAACATGGACACAGTATAAATGAAAATCATCAAATCTATGGCACTTGCTAATCTTATGTTTTTCATGGTCTTCACATTTTGATATTTGATTGCGTTAATTGTTATCTATTGAACAAATGTAAAGAACCGAAACCTTATTGTAATGGAAAGTGAAATTTGTATTGTCTCAATTAAATTTTTTTCCTCCTTCCCACAGTGCCCACGGTGTCGACAGTGAGACCCAGAAGAACGTCGAGGACCTTGTTCTGGCAGCTGATGGCCTCCCAGGTGCCATTGAAGACATACGCCAACTTATCGACTCCTCCCAAGAAGTCATGACAGGAGCTCAGATTGCTACTGTCAGAGGGACACTGAAATGTGTTATCTGCAATGGTTTGTATTTCTAATTCACATTTACAAAAAAAATTTTAACAACTGTATACTACTGACATATGAGAGATACTGATCAAATTATTGTTCTGTTTATGAATCTTGAAGATACCATCGTGAATCCGGTCATGGATCCCGCCTGCAAGGCTATCATTGGGTGCCGAATTTGTGTCCAACAATGGCTCCAGAATGCAAGAAACTGCCCCAAATGTGCAGACCCCAGCTTCGGTGCCAATCATTTGGAGCTCAGGGGACTGGAGGACATCCTCGACATCCTCAGAAACACTACAGAGAATAACTGATATTCTTGTAGTGTTTCTGAGGATGTTGAAGTGTTGCTGTTTTTTTGCATGTTTTCTGTACAAATGAAGTACAAAGTTTTGTACAAATGTTTGCGTGTCCTCCCATTTTATAAATTGTAGCGATTTATGTTTGTAGACAGACTCTGGATCATTGGACTAATCCCTTCTCTCAGTAGTCGATTTAATTATTTTTTGAGTGGCGGCCTCTCCCCTCACCTCCAGAGTAGGGAAGGAGTAAGTTAGTGTCCCAATGATGAATGAAACATGTTGCAGTACTGGGCTGATGAAGGTCACGTACATCTGCGAGAGTCAGTCCACATTCTGGTCTTTACTTTTCATTCAGTATCATAATCAGTACCCTCTACCCTTCAGTGCTTGAGGTGTCTCCAGAGTGCAACTGTTTCTCCATTAGCAAATATCTCTGGGGCACTCTGCTCTCCATAAAGTCCCTCCTACACTGCTTATTACAGTCACCCTATCATAGGCACCCCTTCTTGATGCTGCACACCCTTACTGGCTGCCTACTGCACACTGTGCTCGTTAATATTCACTTTTCACATTGAGCACATAAGCATGAGCTGGCCTATACATTATATTCTTGCCTGTTATAGTGAGTTACTGAGTACTATAATCAGCTCGTTGTATGAAGTGCATGTTTTTGTACAAATGTTTTATATAAAGTTTTGTACTTATATTTGTATTAAATGTTTTGTACTAGAGACTAACTGTCCTGTTTCTTTGATGAGTATATCTGAAGGATTACCATGTCCATCTGCAGGTCACACTATTAACAGCACAGATTCTGCATTTTCCATATTTGCTGTTGGCTTTTTTTTTTTTTTTTACAGATTTGAAGTAATTCAGTTGCTTTCAGCTATTTATCTCTGCTTAATTGTAGTCCTGTGAATAATGGCTTTGTTTCAGAAGAGGTACGATACATCAAATCTGCCAACAGCATTCAGCAAAGATATTTTGACCTTTTGCATTATAGTGATCATCTTAGTGACCTTTGCACTTGTATTCATTCTTTATGACATTGCCGTCTGCTCATTAATTCTGACAATAGCTAAATTCTATACAATGGTCCTGGTTATTTTTCTGCAGTGTAGACTTAGTTACACCACCTTACTTCTACCATTACTGATGGCAAATATTACAAGTGACAATATTACAAATATTAAGAAAGTTTAATGATGAGATGGTTAGAGGTGGTGTCCTACCTCCTACTGGTTGACAAGAGGTATAACATTAGGCAGTCATTTATTTTGTATTACGATGGGGTGAAGTAAATGAAACATGAGGCTGCTTTAAAAAATATATTTATGAACTGTATTTAAGTGTTACATAGCACTATATTCACATAATTAGTGTTTGGTAACAGTGTCTACACTACCCGGGGCAGAGCTTCCCCTGGTGGGCATGCAATCCTCCTCCGCGGCGGAGGTCTGTTGGTCGTAGGCAGGCCGGGAAGCAACTCACCACTCCTGGCCAGGCAGCGTTGTATGCGGTGCAAGCCTGCATGCGTTCCTATGTTATAGCCGCTTTAATGCGAAAGTAGCAGATCTACAAATTCAGACCAATTAATTTTTTTGTATTGGTACCAGACACGGTAAAACTTAGGCTAGCCTATACTACTTGTCACATTTCTCATGTAGGTACGATGACGTCATCGCGCATTCGCACATGGTCATTATGATAATAAATAACAATACAAAAACACCAGACCGCTCATGGTCATTATAATAATAAATGGAGAGAGAGCAACACTTACAGTCTATGAAACACGGCACGCTCATTTATGGCAAAAGTATTGGCATAAAAATATACTTAAAGTAGAAAGTATTATGGTTTGTTGTTTCTTTTAAATGTTTTGTCCATGTCGGGTAACGTTATTGATTTATAAAGCCCGCTGATCTGACGCACACACTTAGCCTCCTATAGTCTATTTCAGCTCCTTCTAGTCAGGCCATAAATAATATTCAGAATAATGTTAAGGGAGAAAAGGTATTATTATAATTATTATTATTGGTGGTGTTATTATTATTGGTTTTTGGAGTTTATCACAAGCCTAGCCTAGTGCACCTGACGTCAGTATGACAGCAGCAAGACAGACAGCTGACAACAAGCTGCGTAGGCCTACTGCACTGAAGTTAAACAGTCATCTTTGTGGAAATGTTTTCCACTGCCATTGTGTCTTACAGTGAATTTCTCTTGTTCAATTATGCTGGTTTACAATCAAATGTATATAAAAGATAAAGTTTATAGAGTTAACAGACACCCAACAAACCCCCCCCCCCCTGCAAATGGCTCCTGTTAAAATGTACGTTAATATGCATATTTGTTATATGGACCCCTGCGGGGATGAGCGCTTTTCGGTGAGCTTCTGCAGAGGCTTAATATTCCTATCAATATTCATTCAATGTGTCCACACATCCAGTGTGGACGATAGATAGCGCTCACTAACTAGACAGACAGACAGACAGACAGACAGACAGACAGACAGACAGACAGACAGACAGACAGACAGACAGACAGACAGACAGACAGACAGACAGACAGACAGACAGACAGACAGACAGATAGCGCTCACTAACTAGAGAGACAGACAGACAGACAGACAGACAGACAGACAGACAGACAGACAGACAGACAGACAGACAGACAGACAGACAGACAGATAGCGCTCACTAACTAGAGAGACAGACAGACAGACAGACAGACAGACAGACAGACAGACAGACAGACAGACAGACAGACAGACAGACAGACAGACAGATAGCGCTCACTAACTAGAGAGACAGACAGACAGACAGACAGACAGACAGACAGACAGACAGACAGACAGACAGACAGACAGACAGACAGACAGATAGCGCTCACTAACTAGAGAGACAGACAGACAGACAGACAGACAGACAGACAGACAGACAGACAGACAGATAGCGCTCACTAACTAGAGAGACAGACAGACAGACAGACAGACAGACAGACAGACAGACAGACAGACAGACAGACAGACAGACAGATAGATAATCACTTATGTTGCATGCAAGTAAATCCAACGTGCGTAAAGACGGTGCGTATAAGTCCAGCCCCTGTGTGCAAAACTGTTCTTATATTTAAAATATACAGCTCAAGCAATTCATTATTAGTTATAAATTAAGAATGTATTATTAATGAGTTAAAGGGGGGGGGGGGTGATCCTCGATGATTTCTCGATGAGTCTTATAACAATTTTGCTTTCGAGGAAAAATACAACAACAATTAAATAGGTGTGGATGGCTTCAGTCAATGAATCAACAGCGGTCGTTAGCTCCCCACTGGGAGATCAGACAAACTTGATGGCCCATTCCCGCACACATCAGAGGTGGTTAGGATCAAAGGCATTTGTAGACAGACGCACAAGGCATGAATGGATGCCGGTGATCGTAGGTTTGACAGTCGGGAGGTTTGTGGCGAGCTGTGTGCGGCCGGGGAACGAGCGGCCATTCAATTATTATTATTATTATTATTATTATTATTATTATTATTATTATTATTATTATTATTATTATTATTATTATTACCCTTATTATTATTATTATTGTCATAAAATAGCTAAACAATCCATTTTTACGCACAGCAGCCCAAATACATGTCATGGTCCAGGTCCATGGACAGTTCATTCGCGATCATTACAAAAAGAGTGTAGCAGTACCTTCAAATAGGCCAGTAACATTAGTATTTATCTGATGAAGGTGGCTGGTGTTTGGGCTATTTCAATGGCATTCGTCCTGGGTTGTCAAACAGAATGATCACAACACCGTCACCAAGTCCAAGACAAGTGGAGTTTACTGGCCAGCTCAATAACAGACATATAGCATATTCCTTCTGTAAATGGGGAGTGGTTGGTTGGTCAAAGACGCACACAGGAATGAGTAGGAAAGTTGGCAGTGTTGAAAGGTCATGTCAGTCCAGTTGCTGTATAGTTCTTATAGGCTACCATAAGAAGCGCACACCTCTCTCTCTGCCTGCTATGTAATTTGTTATATGATGGTTGCTTAGGTTGCAGTCACGTGTAATTGCGCATGACACATGTGTGCCACACATGTCTGTTTGGTTAATATTATGATTATTATGATGATAATGATTATAATACAATACACATGGGACGTTATACAAGCATTATAATATGATTTCGTTTTGATATTATTTCAACGGGGCATCATTCGAGAAGGCTTTCTGTCCGTCAGACACACTGTTTGTCATTATAATAATAATATGAATAATAATATGAATAATAATAACCATGACTATGCGCGGACTTTCGATTGTCCGTCAATCTGTCCGTCAATGATTCATTGTTTGTCAGGATAATAATGATTGGATCCGTTGAAATCATATTCAGATGTGCATGCTTCCTGCATAGATAGATAGATAGATGGACAGAGGACAGAAAGACATATATTCAGATGTGCGTGCTGCGTGCAGATAGATAGATGGACAGACAGACAGACAGACAGACAGACAGACAGACAGACAGACAGACAGACAGACAGACAGAGCAATCCGATCTGCTGCCAGAGATGTTCAATATTACGATATATATAAAAAGGGGGGAGGGAAAGAGAGAGAAACATACTCGAATTCGGAGCATACACACTAAAAAACAGTGGGTTATTTCATCTACCCAACCATGGGGTTATGAAATGTTTAACCCATTCTGGGTTATTAATATGGTAATGGGTTATTTTTGTGCAACCCAAGTGCTGGGTCAACATATTTTTGTCTACCCAACCATGTGGTTATGAAATGTTTAACTAATTCTGGGTTATTTATATGGTATTGGGTTATTTTTGTACCCAACATATATATTATTTCTTTACCCAATACCTTAAGCACTTTGAGCTGCATTCATGTCATGAGAGGTGCTATTAAATAAAGTTTATTATTAATATTATTATTATTATTGTTATTATTATTAATTTATTATTGTTATTGTTATTATTGTATTATTATTATTATTATTATTATTATTATTATTATTATTATTATTATTGCCCCTTTGGTGGGTTTTGAAAAAGAGAGCTTGCTCATGGGCTTCCCTGAATAATAAAAGAAAGAAAATAAAAAAACAGTGTTTGCGATTGTGGTCTGGAAACCAAATAGAAGAAACTATGTCACTCTCAAACTCACACATCGTCAACATTTAATTTATTTTTTATGAATTATTATTATTTTTTTAATTGTATTTATCCATCTGGAACGCAAAAGTGGTGTTGTACTACTGGGGTTCCATGTGTAGTTCATTTGACTGGAAGAAAACTACAACAAAATGGCGGCCGAGACTTGTCTACGCGCAGCGTGGACCCTACGTCTGACGTACTGACGTCAATGCCTTCATAAAGACGTGTTTGCGTCACTGCATTACCGCGACACACGAACAGCTGTGTGTGCAGTTGTCCCAGCAGACTAGATGTGAGCAGAGCTGTGTATCCCGTCGCGTGGCACATTAAATTAAAAAGGTTTGTGTACTTTTATATCTACATAGCAAAGTCGCATCGTCTGTTTTACCTTAGCTAACATTACCTAACATCAAGAAGTCTATATTTCCCTGCTATTTTATCGAGGCTAGCTGGTTAGTTTAGCTCAATGCTAACATGGCCTGTTCTGCTAGCATTGAGCAGAGCTAACATTTCCACGGGCTTAGCGTTAGTTTTAAAGACTAATTCAGATTATTTATAAATCCTGAAAGCGATATTCTGTTGTCAATATAGCAAATGTAATATCAAATTAACATTAGATGACCAAATGCATTCACTGGGTGTAGCAACCATGACCTCACTGTTTGTTTTTCACGGTGCTTCAAATAATGCTGCGTTAGGTTAGGTTTAGCATTGATGTACTTTATTTAGTAAGACATGAGAACAACAGTAGGCCTACATGGAAGTACAAATTAACAATACAAGGTCTATTAAACTGGAAGACTCATTAAGCACTGAGCTTGTTTAAGATGAGATCCCCATGCACACAAATCATGATGAGCTTTAGCGTCCTAACGTTAAATATGCTGGCTAAACATTCATTTAGTGACTGCTTTTGGTTCTCCATTGGTATGCAGTAGAAATGTCTTTATGACGGTACTTTCACCGCTCATTTAGTTAATTTGTTTTGATGATACAGAGAGATGGCTGTTAGCTGTTGTAGCTAGCAAACATTACATACTGCTGATGCCCTGTTAGGTCATGTGAGGTGTAGTTCAGTGGTTCTCAACCTTTTCAGGCCGTGACCCCCCCCCCCCCCCCCCCCAAAAAAAAAAAATCCTATTTGAACTGGGGTCCCCAGGGTAAATATTGTGAAAATAGCAGATCTACAAGCTCACAATGGCTCGGGCATTGTGAGCTTGTAGATGTGCTATTTTCAAATGTTGTGCCTCTTTCTTATATTTGGCCAATGTTTGACCAGTTTAAATAGTTTGTTTACTTTTGATGCAGTAATGTTGTTTTTAGGTATTAAAAAGGTCCTAAAAATCCTTACATTGTCACTTCACTGTCATCTGGGGACCCCCTCCCAGGTTGAGAACCACTGGTGTAGTTGATTAACTAATCTTGCTCTATTGTGGGTTGACCTGTTTCTAGCGTCACAAAAGTGTATCACTCTATATAAAAATAAAGGCTTTGATATAACTAAGTCTGCAGATAAAATACAATGCTAATAACCATAGTAAGTGGGGCTCATGTGTGCTAAATACAACGGGTAATTTTTTTTTAAATAGGAGAAGCAGACATTTGTCAGTTTTAGTAGCCTCATCAACTGAATAAATTAGCCACAGCAGTGAGGTTGAAGTCATGCAAATGTACATTTTATGTTTTGTTTTAATTAAGCTCTTTATGTGTTTTTGTCTCAGATCGATGGACACCTTCGTGTGTGACACTTTGACTCAGTGGCAGTTGACAGACCTTATCGATAGATTTAAAGGTAAGAACATGGTTTTTTTTACGTTCACAGCAAGCAGATGGTCTGCATAGCTAGGTAAAGAAATTATTTGAAATGGCATTGACTGCATAATTTGTATTTTGTTACTGAAAATGCATTTTTATTCCAATAGCTTCCATGTATTTAGCCTCTTATTTTTTGCTGTTCTCCGTGGTTTAAATAAAGATGTCCTTGTATTTTGTTTTTTTGTCTTTCAGACGAGGGAATTGACGAGGAGAGCTTTGTTCTTTTAGATGAGGGGACCATCAACCAGTTGATTCCAAAAGCTGGCCCCAGGCTCAAGTTCCTAAAAAAATTTAGAGGACTTGTAAATGTGAGAGGCTACACCCCCCCACACACACATTCATTCTGAGGATTTGTTCAAATTAGTGAGCAGATGGCATATATTTGCTTTAAATGCAAGAGGCAAATTCCAGGCGATGCCAAGGCTCTGTTTCAACATTTACGTGCAGTACATCATGTAAACCATTCATCAACATATTTCCAATGTAGTGAAACTGGTTGTGGTAGAACATTTTCTTTTATAAGGTCTTATAGAAGACACCTAGGAAAGGAGCATGAAAACCAAAGTGATACTCTCGATGATCCCCTTGAAGGTCCAGCCCAGCCTGTTAACATACAGCTTGCTGAAAATGAGCCGGTACAGGGAGATGAGGAAGTTGAGGATGAATGGGATGGACTAGGGCAAGATGACATGACCAACCGGGTAGCCCTTTTTTTTATAGCTCATATGAGGTCTAAACCTTCTTTGACATTCTCTAACTTAAACTTTATGGTTCAACACACCTCTAGTTTAATTGGTGATATTGTGGGCAAACTAGAATCAAAGGCCATGTCTTTATTTCATCATTTTGGTCTTGATCAAAGCCCAGAGGTAAAAGAGCTTGGTCTGGAGTTCTTGGAATTAGCCGAGCCTTTCAAAGGACTTGATACAGATTATAAACAAATGCAGTATTTTGCTAAATCAGGAAACTTAATTCAGCCAGTTGAGGAGTTTTTCCCTGGGGGGGCATCCTTTGTTCAGCAAAGGGCCTCTGCCACTGGCACTGTCCGGCAAGTCTCAGTTCCTGATTCATATCAGCGTATTCCGCTGCAGCGCCTTCTAACCAAGCTACTTGAAATTCCTGGGGTTTTACAGGCCATGCAAGAATGGCAGCAGAGAGAGAGATGCTCTTCAGGATTTATTTGATGGGGAGTTTTGTAAAACGCATCCACTGTTATTAAAAGAGGTTTCGATCCCACTTATGATTTACCAAGATGATTGTGAGACAGTCAATCCGCTTGGGTCTAAGACTGGGGTTCACAAGTTAGGATTTATATATTTCACCCTAAAGAGCTTGCCACCAGACCTGCTATCAAGTTTGCAGTCACACTTCCTTTTAGCAGTGTACAAATCCGATGACGCTAAGACCTATGGCCTTGATGTAGTGCTGCGCCCTATTGTGGAAGAGATCAGGTGTCTTGAGAGGGATGGCATCACTGTTGATACCCCCAACTTTCAAGGTGTTGTTAAGTTTACAGTGGTCCAGGTAGTGGGAGACAATTTGGGCGTGAATGCCATGCTTGGCTATATTGAAAGCTTCTCTGGAAATTATGTCGGTTTTGCAGAATAGATAAGAATACCCGGCGGTCTCAGACGCTGGCAGATCCTGCACTGTTGCGTGATGTCAATAGTCATGAGGCAGATGTGCGTACAGCCGACCGCTCCCAGACAGGCCTGAATAGAGACAGTGTCTTAAATGACTTGTCTTTCTATCATGTAACCGACAACATAGCACCTGACATTATGCATGATATACTGGAAGGCGTAGGGCCAATAGAAGTCAAGCTTGTGTTGAATTCGCTGATTGAGCAAAAACATCTAACACTTGACAAACTAAACTACAGAATCACAAGCTTTGACTACGGCTTTTGTGATAAGGGTAACAAACCCTCTGTAATTGGTAAGGATGATCTAAAAAAGGTTAAAGGTGCCATGCATCAATCAGCAGCTCAAATGTGGTGCCTCCTTAGATTGCTGCCGACAATGATAGGTGACCTGGTCCCCATGCATAGCAAGGAATGGAAACATCTCCTACTCTTACTGTCATGTATGGAGTTTATCTTCTCCCCTTCTCTTACTGTTGAAGCAACACTGTACTCCTCGTCCGTATTATGGTATCTCACCTCATGGAGAAGTTTGGAGAGAGGTAATAAAAAAGTTTTTTTTGTTCTTGTTTTTGCTTGAATGTTATGGATGTTTGAAAAGGTTATATAAATCTTCTTTCAGGGGAAAAGATAAGACGGGACACTACTTTCAAGTCTGACCTTTACCACCAACATAAACATGCACAACACATGTACTAAAACACACGTTCAGTAGTGCTTTTAATGTATTAGGATCCCTATTAGCTGCAGAATATGCTACAGCCATTATACTGGGGTGCGAGACATGTTTTAGCAATACTTTAGATCTAATTTGACTCTGCTGGTAATTTAGTTTTTCTGTGTTTGCAGTCCTACCAATGAGACAAAAAAGGCCCTGGCTGCATCGTTGATTCATGGGTTTCCCTCCTTGAAGGACGACTCAAGCAGTGGCTTCGTAAGTAATTAACATTTTATTGAGGAATTGATGCTAAAACAGTCAGTTGAACACAATATAACTCATCTCCCAGCACCAGAGTACTGGACTTCTCTGCTATGTCGTCAGACAGGCACAGTCATATAGACAAACCCTGTTCTAGATGGCTCAGCCACATCTTGTAGCCACGCTATCAAAATGTGCCTCATCTCTATTCACCAAAGACTTTCATTTCTTGACAGGGAGTCTGGTTCACCCCAGGACGGAACCGCCACCCAGCCTGTGGATTCCTTGAAGACAGGCTTCGGAACGTGAGGAAGAGGATGAGATCACAGAGCAGATCACGGGACAGGTCACAGAGTACGCAGCAGACACCGCCACAAAGTAGTGAAGCTGGCACTCGTAGGACATTCATACCAGGTAATCGTTGGAACTGAATAATTTTTTTAAGCAATACAGACATATCATTTTGAGATTGTTAATATCCTTGTGTACTTTTTATAGAATGTACCGTATCGGAAGAAAGAGCCATACAGTGCAAAGAGTGGCTGAAACATAATTCGCAGCCCCTCAACCAGGTGGAGCAATACATGCAGGATACAGCAGTGTACAGGTCAGTAGGAATGCACTGAGGACACTAGCTGCAGCACTCTTTCAATGTCATTTTGCCTATGCATGTGCCTCATGGTACTGTAGCACCTCAAAGTCATTCAAATCTAAACTACAGACTTCTCAAAACAAACTACTACTAGACCTCTAACACCTATGACCCTAACCCCTGCTCATTATGATGCTATAGAGCATCGCAGTTCCCGCCCCTTCCGGGTTCCACCGCAAAATACTCAATGCATTTTTCCCATTGACATTTCCAAAAATATTTATATCAATTAATTTAAGCCTAGACTCAAGCCATCCAGGGTCCTGGTGAATCATGACCATAAAACGTTTGATTCTGTGATTATTATTTTTTTGAAAACGGCAAAACAAAGGGTATTTATTAAATATAGTATATCATATAATTAAATATAAAAAAAAAAAATCACAGAAAAAAACGTTTTATGGTCATGATTCACGGATGGCTTGATTCTAGGCTTAAATTAATTGATATAAATATTTTTGGAAATGTCAATGGGAAAAATGTGGTGCCGGAAGTTTTTCCTTCCGGCACCAGGAAGTGGGCGGGAACTGCGATGCTCCATAGTGGGATGGCTCAGGGTAGAGGACAGAGTACAGCAACTTGCAATGGGCCTGGTTTTCAAGGGACCAGTGCCCATGTACCTGTCAAAAAGAGTGAGAAAAGGGCACATCACCAGTGGAAGCTCCATTACTCTTGTCCCCCCCCTCCCCCCAAAATCTGCACAAACTTGGGGATGAATGCATTTCACTATAATGCTACCAAAATGTGGAACAGCCTACCACCAGCCATCAAGAAAGTGCAACTCCTTACCCTCCAAAACTGTCATAAAAGAGCACCTGTCTGCAACTGCCCAAGGCCTTTTTGTGTTATCCTTTTTAACATTTTTGTACTGCTGTACTTTCTACAAACTATCAAACAGGGCCAAGTCTTTAAGGGAAAACAGGTGGGACATTCAGAGGATCCGTCTTGAGTTCCCACATCTTTTCACTCCAGGCATGGTAAGTTAGAAAGGAGTATACATTTTCATATGATGTTGATGCATTGTTTAACAATCTTTTATCAGTATGTCCGCTGCCGCATTGAATTTTCTATTTCTTTTAGATTGCACAGGACTTTCAGATCCTACATGGAGAGGCTGCGCCGAAGCTCTTCGAAACCTGGCTGCCGTGTTTTAAAGACAAGATTCTGCAACTGGCGAGACGGGATGGGAAACTAAACTTGTCGCTTGATGAATTAACACCCGGTAATACATTGTTATATTGTACAGCAGACTTTATTTTACTACTAAATTACCAAATCACAGATATGCCATTCCACATATTGATACCTATACAATTGTCTTCCTACAGATTGTTTGGGGGAACTTGCGCTGTGCCAACTACCAACGCTGCTCCCACCAACTGTCTACAAGGTTGGCCGAAAAGTGGTCCGGCACACTATCGAGGAGTCTAAGTTGGCCTTCATCGATCATAAGCCTGTAAGTCCCTCTGCATATCTAAAGGGAAATGTTATACTTTTAACCACTTGAACCCAGCATCCATATTCTTGGGGGGGGGGGGGCAGATATGCAAGCTCACAACGCTTTGTTATCAGCCACTGCTCTCGGTGAATGCCAAATCTTGCTTACTCTTTGCTTTTACTTTGTTTTTATCTTGTCTTTTGTTCTTCATTTCTTTCTCAGGTTGGAACTAACTTGGTGGAGTACCTCCATGAGGCGAAGGTGTCAAGACCTTGCCCATATGTCCTGTCCTGTAACATCAAATATGCACTTGATCACAGAAGGAGGAGACGTGATACTAGCTGGGCCAACAGGAGTTTTTGACCTTCCCTTGGGGCAGAGGTGTGAAGTTTGTGGGGAAGAGGGGTCTTCCTCCCTACATGCAGGTATGGCTATATACTAACCATCATTTCTATTGCCAGTTTAATGATTGATGTCCCCAAGCTCTTGAGGTGTAATTTTTTCCCCAACACAGACATTAAGTGTATTGTCAGAGGAGTAAAGAAGCCAGAAACGATTCACATTTAAACATTTAAACTATCCAGTCAGTGAATTTAGACTTTGTCCATTTTATCAGGGCTGAAATTACTGACGTGACAATTTCAACAGTGACATTTTATCTGTATGAAGGTTGTTAGTTTTCACAGACTAGCATTGGATTGTAGAGACTAGAGCTATTTTAGTCTCTACTATGATCATATTAATAGCTGACATCTACTTGAATCGTATCATCTGCAGATTCCAGTGCACCCAGTACCTCTGCAGCAGGAACGGGGTTCTGGTTCCCTCAGAGGCCTGGTGGAGCTGCCCCTGTGGCACTAGCTGCTGCTACCCCTCCACCAAATACTTTCAACAGGTAAGAACAAATTATATGTACTGTATATTATGCAGAGTAATACTTTGTCTGGATGTGAAGCCAGGAATTGTACAAACATCAACTACCCCCCCCCCCCCCCCCCCCCCTCTGTCTGTACAGAGACATATTCATTGGGAGAGTGGAGAGAGGAAGACTGGTCCTGGAGCAGAGGATGATCCTTACGCTCCTTACCTGACTCAGCAGGAGGAGTAGCTCCATAAAGAACCTCTCACTCCGCTATACAGCTCCGAGATGAGGTTCTATGTCGTTACCTTCCAGAATCGGGTGAACGTCCGCCATGGCTCCGCTGTTTACCCTTTTGTATATGTTGTATCCCAAAACTAATGGTAGATTCCAAGCCGCACGGATGTTTAAAGTTTGGAACGGAGCATAATATTTTAGGTCCGAAGCGAAACTACCCGTTTAAATCGCTTATTTAGTCAGTCTGTGGCCATGTTTCCCATTCAACCCGGAAAACCCCCCTACGTCCACTGCCAGTACTGCTCCCGGTTTGGCTACAATGGGAAACATGGCCACAGGCTGACTAAATAAGCGATTTAAACGGGTAGTTTCGCTTCGGACCTAAAATATTATGCTCCGTTCCAAACTTTAAACATCCGTGCGGCTTGGAATCTACCATTAGTTTTGGGATACAACATATACAAAAGGGTAAACAGCGGAGCCATGGCGGACGTTCACCCGATTCAGGAAGGTAACGACATAGAACCTCATCTCGGAGCTGTATAGCGAGTGAGAGGTTCTTTATGGAGCTACAGGAGGAGCAGTCTTCTGCAACGGTCTGTGAGAAAATCAAGCTCGAGCTGGCAACAGACCAACAAGTTTTGCTCTGCGATGCTCAAGGAAACCTTTTGGTTGTCTCCAGCACAGACTCCAGTACGTTAAGATATTTTCAAATCTGGTCATTTTCTCTGGCTTGGCTGAATGCTTCAAATCTCTGAGCCTTTGTATGTTTGGGTATTTTCATCTTATGTCTTTTATTCTTTTAATGAATAATTACGTTTGTTTAAAATCTAGTGACATTGGGAAGCTTAGCCTGACTAAGCTTGTGTACTTAACATTATAACTAAAGTCTATTCCGAATTGAATTCCGGACTTTTCATTGTAACAGAGTATTTCTATATTACAGTATGATACGTTTATTTGAGTACTTTTTACACCACTGACTGATATAGTGTTGTGAATGCGCACGGAAAGCGCGCTGGAATGAATTAATGATGGCTTAATTAGGTCTATAAAATGTGTGTTCCCAAAGCCCTATACAAGGTCTAGTTTTTCCCACCACTCAGTTTACTGTCATAGTTGAAAGCATTTCTGGCTTTCAACTATCCAAATTGTGAATTATTAACAATACTTTAATGAAACATCTGGGTCAGAAACTTCTAGTTAGAATCTATTTGAATTACTATTATTGGTTGTCCAACACAGACTCTGGTACACTCTGGTATTTTTAAAGTTGATGATGGTTTTAAATGTAACCAGATCTTGGAATTCAAATCAACTGTTGCTCCATTTTCTGTTCTGTAGCAAAGGTGTGGAAATGCAACACTTGGAAGGTCAATGGTGCAGTCTCTAAATATTTTTTTTCTCCTCTCTTCCCCCAGTGTTAAAGACATTGAGGAGCTTGTGCTGGCAGCTGATGGGCTGTCACCCAGAACATCCGCCAACTACTTCATTTGTTCATGAGGCAAAGCAGAGTGTCCACGGTCGCCTTGACTCAAGCACAGAGGGTCACTCTGAGGTGTCTGCAGAGGTTTGCATTTTTATTTTTTACAGTTTCAGACCTGAGGATGACTCTAAAAACGCCTTCTAAAGCCTTGCCTCGAATCACATGTGATCAGTATGAAGAGACATAAAGTGATGTTTTCACAGCCTGTTATCCGGCCGTGTAGCTTTTTGGTTTATCTCCAGCACCTCAGTTAAGTCGATGCTGTTTGAGCATTGTATTAAAGATACTAAAATGGATGTTGATCATAATGTGATAATTAATATTAATGGCTGACATCTGCTTATCGTAGCATTTCAGCTTCCCCTGCACAAGTACCTCTGCAGCAGTGGGTTATCATCCACAAATTAACTTTTGCGTCGAGGAGATCATTCTACCTGAACTGGGTTCCGGTTCCCTCAGAGGCCTTTTAATGTCTTATAGACATTTGAGTACTTTTTACACCACTGACAGAGTGTTGTGAATGCACACGGAAAATGCGCTGGAATGAATTAATGATGGATTAATTGTTAGGTCTATAAAATGTGTGTTCCCAAAGCCCTATACAAGGTCTAGTTTTTCCCACCCACTCAGTTTACTGTCATAGTTTAAAGCATTTCTGACTTTCAACTATCCAAATTGTGAATTATTAACAATATTTTAATGAAACATCTGGGTCAGAAACGTATAGTTAGAATCTATTTGAATTACTATTATAGGTTGTCTCCAACACAGACTGGTACATTAAAGTTGGTGATGGTTTTAAATGTAACAAGATCTTGGAATTCAAATCAACTGTTGCTCCATTTTCTGTTCTGTAGCAAAGGTGTGGAAATGCAACACTGAAGGTCATCGTACTCTTGGAAAGTGACTTCCACCAACTGCGGGGGCAAGAGGCGCAGAAGCAGGTAATGAGCATTGCGTTTAATTAACAGCTTTTCTAAACACAGACATAAACGTTTCATGTGTTTGAATGGGGAGGTGTCACTATGTTGGACTGTCTCTGTATGCCACAGTCTGCCTATCTTTGACAGTAAATTTGACCTTTTATGCACATTGTAAAAATGGCCAGATGTGGCTATGACAAGCCAGTAAATTAGAATATTGCAGATCTGCTTGGAACAAGAGAAAGGTGACACATGAGGTAAATGACAAGCCTCAAATGTCACTTGCTAAGCTAACTTTTATTTTTACATTTGCTAGCTAATGTTTAGCCGTTGTACAAATCTAAAGAACAGAAGCATGTTTATTTATTGTAATGTTGGCAAGTGTAATTTGGAAGTCAATGGTGCATTCTCTAAAAAAAAAGTCTCCTCGCTTCCTTAATATATTAATGGCTGACATCTGTATCATTCGTATCATTGCAGCTACCTCTGCAGCAGTGGGTTATCATCCACAAATTAACTTTTGCGTCGAGGAGATCCATTCTACCTGAACTGGGTTCCGGTTCCCTCAGAGGCCTGGTGGCACCAGCTGTTAACCCCTCCACAACCACCAAATACTTTAAACAGGTAAGAACAAAAATATGCACTGTATCTGCAGAGTAATACATTGTCTGGATGTGCTGCCAGGAATTGTACAAAATTAAACTACAGTCTTCACATCTCAGAGGCTTTGTATGTTTGGGTATTTTCATCTTATGGCTTTTATTCTAATGATGAATAATTACATTTGTTTAAAATCTAGTGACATTGGGAAGCTTAGCCTGACTAAGCTTGTGTACTTCACATTATAACTAAAGTCTAACAAGTTACAACAGGGCAGATCTGCCCTAATTATAGCCTTTATAATCTGATATTGTATACTTACACATTTGCTTATATATCTAGAGGGGTGGGGGCAAGATGGATAGACATTTATTGATACTGCCAGGGCAATCTATTGCAAAGGTTGCAGTACGAAAAAAATGACAGATGAAAGTAGAGGGACATCTATGCCTTCAAGTGTAAACTTGTCAAAGATTACAGTTGTAGGATGACACAAAATAACATCTGGTGTGGATGTCTGCACTTTAACCGACCATTATTTGCCTAATGTTTTTGCTTCATTCCATAGCAAACGTTTGGAAACGTGGCAGCACACGGTCGTACTCTTGGAGAGCAAGTACCAGGAGCTTCAGCGAGCCAAGAGACGGAGGTAATAAGCATTGCATTTATCCAAACCAAAAACAATCTCAGACTGATTTTCTAAATGCAGACATACTATTTTGTAAATACAGACATACATATTGCATTTGATTGAATGGGGAGGTTTCACCATATTGGTGAATGTGTGAGGTGTCTGCTTATCTTTATTGAAAATGTGACTTTATGTGCATTGTAAAAACAGGGAGCAGATGTGGCACTATAACTGGTGACTGAAGACGGTTCATTACAATATTGAATATTGAGAATTTGTTACACGAAAACATGGACACAGAATAAATGAAAATCCTCAAATCTGTGGCACTTGCTAATCTAATGTTTTTCATAGTCTTCACATTTTGATAGCTGTAATTGTTAGCTATTGAACAATGTAAAGAATCGAAACCTTATTGTAATGGCAGTGAAATTTGTATTGTCTCAATTAACATTTCTTCCTCCTTCCCACAGTGTCGACGGTGACACCCAAAAGAACATCAAGAACATCGAGGACCTGGCAGCTGATGGCCTTCTGCTCCGCATCAAGCTCTGAGCGTTCTGCTGTCTGTCATCATCCAAAACATCCGCCAACTACTCTCCACGGACTGTTAAATGAGTGCATTAAATTGAACAGGCAAATGTCAACATAAATGAACACATTTATTCCAGAGATTATCAAGGATGTCGTCCATTCCAGTGAGCTCCAAGTTATTGGCACCAAAGCTGGGGTCTTGACATTTGGGGCAATTTCTCTCATTGAGGATCCATTGTTGTACATAGATGACTCATCATGGTCTCTTCAAGATGAATAAACGGAACAATAATTTGATCAGTATCTCTCAGTCAGTAGTATACAGTATCAGAAGAGAAATTTAGTCCTTCGCGTAGAGAACTGGAGTTTTTTTTAAAAAGATTGTTATGGACTAGCCTAAAAAAAAAAGTGTTTTGAAAATGTGATTTAGAAATGCAAACCATTGCAGATCACACACTTCAGAGTGTCCCTGACGGTGGCAATCTGCGCTCCTGTCAAGACTTCTGTGGAGAATATACTAACTGTATATACTGCTTTGAACAATTACACTGTTGCTACAATATGCAATTAAATTTAACTAACTTCAGCACTTGTATTCATTCTTTATGACATTGCCATCTGCTCATTAATTCTGAAATTCTTTACAATGGTCCTGGTTTTTCTGCAGTGTAGTTACACCACCTTACTGATGGCAAATATTAAAGTCTATGAAAGTTTAATGAGATGGTTAGAGGTGGTGTCCTACCGGTCCTACTGGTAGACAAGAGCATTAGGCAGTCATTTATTTTGTATTACAATGAGGTGAAGTAAATGAAACATGAGGCTGCTTTAAAAATATATATGAAATGTATTTAAGTGTTACATAGCACTATATTCACATAGTAGGCTATCATTAATGTTTGGGAACAGTCTCTGCATTTCTATAGAAAAAAGAAAATACTAGGCCCGGACCGTTTGCAGGTAATCCAGCCTGGCAACGACAGCGTGCTGCGGGTTCGACTCCCGATCCCGACGACCTTTGCTGCGTGTCCTCCCCATTTCTTGTCAGTCTACTGTTCCTATCAATATAGGCAGAAAAATACCACGTGAATGTCTAATAAAAGAGGAAAAATAGATTTTCCTGGTCAGAGCACACCCGAAGACATAAAGAGGACCTGACCCCAGGAAAGATTCGAATCCCAGCCTCCCACACTGAAATCTGCTTGCCTAACCACTACGCTTATCACCTACTGTTTAAAGTTATGACACTTTATTCTGTATTTAACACAATTATTGGGGAAAGTGAGAAAAAAAATAATAAAGAAAGAAAATGCACGTAAGCTGTTCCCCCCCCCCCACACAAATCCTCCACCATAAACCCCAAACCTCACCCACTCCATACCCTCATGCCCGCAGCGGCGCAGCCTCTGCCCCACCTCTCCCGTGACGTCTGAGAAGGAAAAAAAAAAAAAAAATCCATTTGGGCTTTTCGTATTGTGAAACTGAAAAGGAAAACACCATGACGCCAATTTACTCTCTTTTTACTGAGAAGGAAATAAATAATAAATCAAAAGGAAAACACTATGACGCCAATTTACTTCTTTAGTCCCAAAATACATAATGATAGAATGCAAAAGACAAAAATGAAAAAGCGGGCAGTTTTGACTTGATTTAGCGTTTATTAATTCTGTAAGGCAGAACGGTGAAATGACGCCACTTCCGTTTTGGATCCGAGTTCTCAATATGAAAAAAGCGCAAAGCAACACCTTATTCCTTCTTCAGTTGCACCGCAAAGAATGACAAAAGGAATGAGGCAAAACGAAAAAAGGGACCGCTTTGGTGTCGTTTTAGTGTTTCTGGGTTTGTAGAGTAAACATGGAAAAATAGTCCTTTTTTGTTTGTTTGCTTTAGAACGAAAAACGGATATGGCTTTTTAGTTTTTTGAACTTGGCGTAGAAAAGGAATTATCCATAGGCTCCCTGACCATTCTGCACAATGAGTACTTTTACTTTTGGTACTAAGTACTGTACTCAAAATTGTACTTAAGTACAGTTAAGTACTTGAGTAAATGTACTTGAGTTACACCACTTGAGAACGACATTAGTATGTTGTGAGCTTGTAGATTGGCTATTTTCAAATAACCGATCTATATATAGGGCTGAAGAGGGTAATGTATGTTATGTAATAATACAATACAAATCTGCAAAGTAACTTGTAACTAAAGTATTCCAAAAATTGTAGTGGAGTAAAAGTACACTAATACTATTGTCCTCTGATGTATGTGGAGTAGAAGTAAAAGTACTGAAATTTGGAAATACTCCAGTTAAGTAAAACAAATACCTCAAAATTGTACTAAAGTACAGTACTTAAGTAAATGTACTTGGCTACTTTCACCACTGGTGCAGTGGTAAAGCTTGTATGAAAACATCGAACATCAAGCTAACATTAGCACAGGCCTACATAGCCCTGGTCCAGAGCGTAGTGAGTTCTCTCTAACGCTCTGCCAGGCGCTCGGCTCTGCTCATAGACAAGGAATTCCACTGCCCTGCAAGGGCTCCAACTGTAGTAAAAAATAAACAAAACCACTTCGCTATTTACCAAAACAAAGGCTGTTTTGTGTTGTTGAAAGTCTATT
Organism: Gymnoscopelus braueri; assembly: GCF_963280865.1. Lineage (NCBI taxonomy): Eukaryota > Metazoa > Chordata > Actinopteri > Myctophiformes > Myctophidae > Gymnoscopelus > Gymnoscopelus braueri. The sequence goes on from NC_137604.1 coordinate 59,015,673, forward strand.
CTCGGAGGTGGGAAGCTCGAGTCTCAGCACCCCACCTTCTCTGTAAAATACACGTTTTGGCTAGAAAAGAAAATATTTCACCGGAAGGAAAAATCTGGTCAATAGAAAAATTCCATTAACCAGATCTGTAGAGGGCGCAGTGGAGCAACCAAACATTTTTTTTTCTTCCGGTGAAATGTTTTATTTTCTGGCCAAAAAGTGTATTTTACAGAGAGGGTGGGGTACTGAGAGGCTTCCCACCTCCGAGAATAGACTTTCAACAACCCAAAGCAGCCTTTGTTTCGGTGAGTAGCAAAGTGGTTTTGTTTATTTTTTACTACAGTTGGAGCCCTCACAGGGCAGTGGAATTCCTTGTACATGCTCTGGACCAGCAGTGTTCCGTCAGCAAATATAACGGAGCAAATTATAAGACTTCCGGTGGAAGATCTCTTCAGAATAAGAGTACCCTCTAGAGCAAAAAGGAGCCATTGAAAAACGGTTAATTTGCACATTAAAACTATAAATTAAGCATTTAAACAACATATTATGTTTCTACACAACACATATTATGTTTCTGTGTAACAAAAACGGTTTTTTAAACATTAATAATTTATCTAAATGGATAAATGGTCAGAAAAGGGCCGTTTTCAGACAATAGTGTCTACAAATTGGACACTGGACAGGAGACGGTGCTTGGCGCCGGAACTTCGGAGGTACGCACGCGTTCGGGGAGAGCCCCTCTACACTGCCACACTCTCCGCTAAGCGGGAGAGCTGTATTTGGAAAAGTGGCGGGCCGTCCAGTGAGGTCAGGGGTCAGAAAAGGTCCCTTTTCAGACAATACAGTGGTTACCTGCTGACCTATACGCCCCAGTCTCTGAAAGGTACCTACCAGGACTCAGCTCACCCTAGGTTGTGAAAGGTTGGGGGTGTGGCTATGGCTTGGAGGTGTGTTTTGGGCTGCAATACAGTAGGTGGACAGTAGGTGGCATAAGAGAGCTAAAATGTTTGCAGAGGAAAGAAATTACTCTAGATTACATTACATTAAGGTATATGTCTATTTATTTTTTTAAGTAACTAAAAAGTAATATGTAATATTAATCTATTGCAGAATGTCCCGTTTTTTACCACAATATAAAAATACTCTGTTACAAGTAAAAGGCCTGTGTTAAAAATATTACTGAGTAAAACTAGGCTACAAAGCCAATACAAAGTATTGGCATCAAACTATGTGCTTAGTTCGTTTTCAAATAATTGTAGTGGAGTAAAATAACTTACTTTACACCACATCTAGTTAGTATTATTAAAGATAGATTGTAACATCTACAAAGTACATCTCGTGCGCGCTGACAGACAGACAGACAAACAGACAGACAGACAGACAGACAAACGTTGTATATATACTAGGCCTATTGTTATTATTCATCCCGAATCAACTGCTGTGTTGTAATTACTTCTTTCCTCTGTGACTCAGACAGTCAAGTTAGTCTAGTGGTTACAGCTGATGCCCTGTCATTTTACGGCCCGGGTTTGAATCCCAGGCAATGAGCCTGAAAGTCAGCTTTTTGTTTTTGAAAGCTAGAAACTCGAACTTTGATCAGTGATTTTATTATTAAACATGTACTACATAGCCTACTGTTGTTTGATTATTAATTATTTAGTCACATGGGAAGCCTAAAAATACACATGAGGACTCATACAGGGGGAAAAACATTTACTTGTTCCGTTTGTACCAAAGGTTTTGGTGAAACAAGTAATCTAAAAAGACACATGAGGACTCATACAGGGGAAAATACAGTTACTTGTTCTAGACTAAAATGTTAGATAATAGCGTTGCATCGCAACTCGTTGTGAGCTTGTAGATTGTTTTTTTTCTTTTGCCTATTTAATAGCCGCGCTGAAATTGCATCTGAACAAATAGCCTGGCTTGATAGAACTCCCCCTCCCCCGCTCAAAGAAAGAGACACACGCCACACGGTGTAAGTGCACACACGGAAAGCACAGAAAGCTGGAAATTACTCAAGTAGGCCTACAGTACTTGAGTAAATTTACTTAGTTACTTTACACGGTGAAACCCCAAGCGTCCCTAACTTCTTTAATCAGAAGCTTAGCTTGAAGGTGCAATGAAAAAATGTTTTTGAGGGTGCAGTTAAAACTAAGAATAAAATAAGTGGTCAAATAAAATGTGCATTTGGCAATGCCATTGAATTGTTGATTGTTTACTTATTATATTTATATCCATAATAATTAATTAATTTATCCCTGTTCAGTAGCATTCGAGTTGACACGGTGAAACACTATACCACTTTACACACACAATCACATCTACTACGCACAAAAGATGCAAATGATCCCTACCCCCAAACTGTAACAATGACACATGACACTCCACGGTCTAAGCCTGGTGTGAATAGACTACTGTAACCTGAGAGAAAAGGAAGCTCTCATGTAGGCTAGAAACTAGTTTCCCTGCCCCCAAAAGCGGATCGGCTATTTTCCCATTTCACAAGTTTTCACAAGGTTAAAAAAAAATAGCAGATCTGGGCTAGGGAGTGCTTGTGTTTACAGTACGTTGTAAGACCGCATGGCTCATTTGCGTACTCAGAGAGAGAGAGAGAGAGAGAGAGAGAGAGAGAGAGAGAGAGAGAGAGAAGCTGTGTGATCAACAAACACAACATATCTTCAAGCTGCAATGCTCATGGGAGAGACACATTGTTAGCTTGTAGATCTTGTTATGACCTGATGAGATCCTCCACCCCACCCCCCCTCCCCCACCTCGCCCTCCTGCAGACCCCCCAGACACACTAACAACACGAGAGTGGCTCGTTTCCGAGGTTCCCGAAAGCAGATCTTCTGTTTTGATATGGGGGGGGGGGATTCGACCAACCCCATGGCGACGCATTGTGAGCTTGTAGATCGGCTATTTTCAAATGAATGAGAAAATAAATATATATATTCAAAATGTACTTGAGTAATGGGACATTCTGAGAGAGAGAGAGAGAGAGAGAGAGAGAGAGAGAGAGAGAGAGAGAGAGAGAGAGAGAGAGAGAGAGATCACTACCAGGGGGGGTCCTTGGGAGTGTTCCAGGGGGTCCCCAGCAGCTTAACTTGGCAGCAGCCTCCTGTACTACTGGCTACTGTACATAAGTAAAGATTTTAGGTATTTTTTTAGTATTTCCAATTTCCAATAGCTGTGCTTCGCTGTGCTTTTCAAATGTATAAAATATATAAAACATCTTTTGAAAGTAGCAGATCTACAAGCTCACAATGCCTCCCCAAATGTAGCCTACTTTCTGTGCTGGACCCCCGGCAGTAACTCTGAGGACCCTCTAGGGGTCTCGGACCTCCTGTCGAAGACCCCTGATTTAAGTCTCTCTCTCTCTCTCTCTCTCTCTCTCTCTCTCTCTCTCTCTCTCTCTCTCTCTCTCTCTCTCAGAAAATATATAAATAAATATTTATTATTATTGTACGTTTGTGCTTTTTGCGGGGCTTTGGAATAGCGGCGCTGGCGTTGCATATAAGACAAACACACATGGAATGGGGGGAAAAAAGTCTTCCTCCCATTCTGTATGGAAGTGGTAGGTTTTCGGGTTATTTTTTGTCATGCACATTTTTTATAACTTTGTAATACTGCTGACGTTTGTGCGCAATGCAACACTTGAAAACAAAGCATTGTATTGGGGGGTTTGCCTGCTAAAGCCGTGAATGGAGCTGACCGGCCCTTCTTGATGTTAACCTAAAAAATCTCCCTTTTAAGAACATTTTATCAACGACACCCAATCAGTCTGGGCTACACAAATCCCCAGTCTTATCTATAGGCAATACTACAGTAGCCTATGCTGAAAATAGCCCATCTGCAAACATTATTGGGGGAAGGGAAGGGCTTTCTTTGAGGGGGGGGGGGTTCTATCAATGTATTTGTTCAGATGCAAATTCAGCCCGGCCGATTTTAAGTAGGCCTACATTTTCATGTGCATGCAACAGCATGGTTTATACAGGTAGCCTACATGGGTTAGAGGGATGGGCAGAAACCGTGTATTTCCACATTCAACTGTTTATGGGTTTTTCTTTCAATGATCCAGGCGGTCTGAGGTGTGAATATAGGTCCGCCTGCTTGTGGTGGCTTGTGTGTCACAGATGCGATGCGCAGTGTTTGACAACATTAGTTGCTTGTTACTTTGTAGATTTTGATTATTATTACAAAACATACATTAACCACTTCAGCCTTATAGCTATTTAAAAATAGCAGAACTAAGCTCACAAGCTTGTAGATCTGCTATTTTCATGTGAAACGGGACATTCTGCATAACGAGTACTTTTACTTTTTAATTTAAGTACGTTTTGATACCAATACTTTTGAGAGAAAGAGAGAGAGAGATAATAGCAATCTACAAGCTCACAACGTGTGAGCTTGTAGATTGGATATTTTCAAATAGCTGATAACAACACCTCTCTCTCTCTCTCTCTCTCTCTCTCTCTCTCCTCTCTCTCTCTCTCTCTCTCTCTCTCTCTCTCTCTCTCTCTCTCTCTCTCTCTCTCTCTCTCTCTCTCTCTCTCTCTCTCTCTCTCTCTCTCTCTCTCTCTCTCTCTCTCTCTCTCTTCTCCTCCGTTGTGCCGTGCGCTCAGCTAGGTTTCAATTGTGTATATACTTCGTTTGGCGGGCGGTATTGCGCACCAAAAATAGGTCGCACGACTGACACAAAGAGATCCATAATCCATAAGTGCGTAGCGCCTCCCCAAACAAGACTTCATTCAGATTTTGTAGATCGGCTATTTTTATATTTTTACTTATGTACAGTACTTCAGTAAATGTAATTTGTTACTCTACACCACTGTAAAATGTTTGAAAATACACTGTTTAAATCACTAATTACGGTTCGAGTTACGATCACACTCTACACTAACTGGGCTGTCTCATTTACAGAGGAAACAATTAGGATATATACTACACAGCATGTGTGATGCGAGAAAAAATAATAATATATAAGACTGTTTCATTGAATACTTTATTTACATTTGGGGTGGCAATGTGAGCTTGTAGATCTGCTACTTTCAAAATATGTTTTATATATTTTATACACACACACACACACAGACGGATGCAATGCGCAGTGTTTGAAAACTAGTTAGGCTACTAGTTACTTTGCAGATTTTGATTATTATTACAAAACATACATTAACCACTTCAGCCTTAGCAGAACTAAGCTACATGTTGTAAGCTTGTAGATCTGCTATTTTCAATTTTAACATAACATGTGAAACTGGACTTTCTTTATAATGAGTACTTTAACTTTTTTTAATTTTGATACCAAGCGCCACCTGGTGGCTGAACGGCCACACTAAACGTTCTAATCCTTGCAATGGGAGGCGCTAAGATTCTGTGGGCGTCAACTTTTAAAGGTATGTTTAGGTACCTCTGAGGTCCAATAGGCGGCAATAGGCGGCCGTTTGAAGATCGCGCATGAACGAACAGATAACCACTGTAGTGTATACAAATTGGACACTGGACAGGAGACGGTGCTTGGCGCCGGAACTTCGGAGGTACGCACGCGTTCGGGGAGAGCCCCTCTACACCGCCACACTCTCCGCTAAGCGGGAGAGCTGTATTTGGAAAAGTGGCGGGCCGTCCAGTGAGGTCAGGGGTCAGAAAAGGTCCGTTTTCAGACAATAGTGTATACAAATTGGACACTGGACAGGAGACGGTGCTTGGCGCCGGAACTTCGGAGGTACGCACGCGTTCGGGGAGAGCCCCTCTACACCGCCACACTCTCCGCTAAGCGGGAGAGCTGTATTTGGAAAAGTGGCGGGCCGTCCAGTGAGGTCAGGGGTCAGAAAAGGTCCCTTTTCAGACAATAGTGTATACAAATTGGACACTGGACACTGGACAGGAGACGGTGCTTGGCGCCGGAACTTCGGAGGTACGCACGCGTTCGGGGAGAGCCCCTCTACACTGCCACACTCTCCGCTAAGCGGGAGAGCTGTATTTGGAAAAGTGGTGGGCCGTCCAGTGAGGTCAGGGGTCAGAAAAGGTCTGTTTTCAGACAATAGTGTATACAAATTGGACACTGGACAGGAGACGGTGCTTGGCGCCGGAACTTCGGAGGTACGCACGCGTTCGGGGAGAGCCCCTCTACACCGCCACACTCTCCGCTAAGCGGGAGAGCTGTATTTGGAAAAGTGGCGGGCCGTCCAGTGAGGTCAGGGGTCAGAAAAGGTCCCTTTTCAGACAATAGTGTATACAAATTGGACACTGGACAGGAGACGGTGCTTGGCGCCGGAACTTCGGAGGTACGCACGCGTTCGGGGAGAGCCCCTCTACACCGCCACACTCTCCGCTAAGCGGGAGAGCTGTATTTGGAAAAGTGGCGGGCCGTCCAGTGAGGTCAGGGGTCAGAAAAGGTCCCTTTTCAGACAATAGTGTATACAAATTGGACACTGGACAGGAGACGGTGCTTGGCGCCGGAACTTCAGAGGTACGCACGCGTTCGGGGGAGAGCCCCTCTACACCGCCACACTCTCCGCTAAGCGGGAGAGCTGTATTTGGAAAAGTGGCGGGCCGTCCAGTGAGGTCAGGGGTCAGAAAAGGTCCCTTTTCAGACAATAGTGTATACAAATTGGACACTGGACACTGGACAGGAGACGGTGCTTGGCGCCGGAACTTCGGAGGTACGCACGCGTTCGGGGAGAGCCCCTCTACACTGCCACACTCTCCGCTAAGCGGGAGAGCTGTATTTGGAAAAGTGGCGGGCCGTCCAGTGAGGTCAGGGGTCAGAAAAGGTCCCTTTTCAGACAATAGTGTATACAAATTGGACACTGGACACTGGACAGGAGACGATGCTTGGCGCCGGAACTTCGGAGGTACGCACGCGTTCGGGGAGAGCCCCTCTACACCGCCACACTCTCCGCTAAGCGGGAGAGCTGTATTTGGAAAAGTGACGGGCCGTCCAGTGAGGTCAGGGGTCAGAAAAGGTCCCTTTTCAGACAATAGTGTATACAAATTGGACACTGGACAGGAGACGGTGCTTGGCGCCGGAACTTCGGAGGTACCCACGCGTTCGGGGAGAGCCCCTCTACACCGCCACACTCTCCGCTAAGCGGGAGAGCTGTATTTGGAAAAGTGGCGGGCCGTCCAGTGAGGTCAGGGGTCAGAAAAGGTCCCTTTTCAGACAATAGTGTATACAAATTGGACACTGGACACTGGACAGGAGACGGTGCTTGGCGCCGGAACTTCGGAGGTACGCACGCGTTCGGGGAGAGCCCCTCTACACTGCCACACTCCGCTAAGCGGGAGAGCTGTATTTGGAAAAGTGGCGGGCCGTCCAGTGAGGTCAGGGGTCAGAAAAGGTCTGTTTTCAGACAATAGTGTATACAAATTGGACACTGGACAGGAGACGGTGCTTGGCGCCGGAACTTCGGAGGTACGCACGCGTTCGGGGAGAGCCCCTCTACACCGCCACACTCTCCGCTAAGCGGGAGAGCTGTATTTGGGAAAGTGGCGGGCCGTCCAGTGAGGTCAGGGGTCAGAAAAGGTCCCTTTTCAGACAATAGTGTATACAAATTGGACACTGGACACTGGACAGGAGACGGTGCTTGGCGCCGGAACTTCGGAGGTATGCACGCGTTCGGGGAGAGCCCCTCTACACTGCCACACTCTCCGCTAAGCGGGAGAGCTGTATTTGGAAAAGTGGCGGGCCGTCCAGTGAGGTCAGGGGTCAGAAAAGGTCCCTTTTCAGACAATAGTGTATACAAATTGGACACTGGACACTGGACAGGAGACGGTGCTTGGCGCCGGAACTTCGGAGGTACGCACGCGTTCGGGGAGAGCCCCTCTACACTGCCACACTCTCCGCTAAGCGGGAGAGGGGAGAGCCCCTCTACACCGCCACACTCTCCGCTAAGCGGGAGAGCTGTATTTGGAAAAGTGGCGGGCCGTCCAGTGAGGTCAGGGGTCAGAAAAGGTCCCTTTTCAGACAATAGTGTATACAAATTGGACACTGGACACTGGACAGGAGACGGTGCTTGGCGCCGGAACTTCGGAGGTACGCACGTGTTCGGGGAGAGCCCCTCTACACTGCCACACTTTCCGCTAAGCGGGAGAGCTGTATTTGGAAAAGTGGCGGGCCGTCCAGTGAGGTCAGGGGTCAGAAAAGGTCCGTTTTCAGACAATAGTGTATACAAATTGGACACTGGACAGGAGACGGTGCTTGGCGCCGGAACTTCGGAGGTACGCACGCGTTCGGGGAGAGCCCCTCTACACCGCCACACTCTCCGCTAAGCGGGAGAGCTGTATTTGGAAAAGTGGCGGGCCGTCCAGTGAGGTCAGGGGTCAGAAAAGGTCAGTTTTCAGACAATAGTGTATACAAATTGGACACTGGACAGGAGACGGTGCTTGGCGCCGGAACTTCGGAGGTACGCACGCGTTCGGGGAGAGCCCCTCTACACCGCCACACTCTCCGCTAAGCGGGAGAGCTGTATTTGGAAAAGTGGCGGGCCGTCCAGTGAGGTCAGGGGTCAGAAAAGGTCCCTTTTCAGACAATAGTGTATACAAATTGGACACTGGACACTGGACAGGAGACGGTGCTTGGCGCCGGAACTTCGGAGGTACGCACGCGTTCGGGGAGAGCCCCTCTACACTGCCACACTCTCCGCTAAGCGGGAGAGCTGTATTTGGAAAAGTGGCGGGCCGTCCAGTGAGGTCAGGGGTCAGAAAAGGTCTGTTTTCAGACAATAGTGTATACAAATTGGACACTGGACAGGAGACGGTGCTTGGCGCCGGAACTTCGGAGGTACGCACGCGTTCGGGGAGAGCCCCTCTACACCGCCACACTCTCCGCTAAGCGGGAGAGCTGTATTTGGAAAAGTGGCGGGCCATCCAGTGTATACAATAGTGTATACAAATTGGACACTGGACACTGGACAGGAGACGGTGCTTGGCGCCGGAACTTCGGAGGTACGCACGCGTTCGGGGAGAGCCCCTCTACACTGCCACACTCTCCGCTAAGCGGGAGAGCTGTATTTGGAAAAGTGGAGGGCCGTCCAGTGAGGTCAGGGGTCAGAAAAGGTCTGTTTTCAGACAATAGTGTATACAAATTGGACACTGGACAGGAGACGGTGCTTGGCGCCGGAACTTCGGAGGTACGCACGCGTTCGGGGAGAGCCCCTCTACACCGCCACACTCTCCGCTAAGCGGGAGAGCTGTATTTGGAAAAGTGGCGGGCCGTCCATTGAGGTCAGGGGTCAGAAAAGGTCCCTTTTCAGACAATAGTGTATACAAATTGGACACTGGACACTGGACAGGAGACGGTGCTTGGCGCCGGAACTTCGGAGGTACGCACGCGTTCGGGGAGAGCCCCTCTACACTGCCACACTCTCCGCTAAGCGGGAGAGCTGTATTTGGAAAAGTGACGGGCCGTCCAGTGAGGTCAGGGGTCAGAAAAGGTCCGTTTTCAGACAATAGTGTATACAAATTGGACACTGGACAGGAGACGGTGCTTGGCGCCGGAACTTCGGAGGTACGCACGCGTTCGGGGAGAGCCCCTCTACACCGCCACACTCTCCGCTAAGCGGGAGAGCTGTATTTGGAAAAGTGGCGGGCCGTCCAGTGAGGTCAGGGGTCAGAAAAGGTCCGTTTTCAGACAATAGTGTATACAAATTGGACACTGGACACTGGACAGGAGACGGTGCTTGGCGCCGGAACTTCGGAGGTACGCACGCGTTCGGGGAGAGCCCCTCTACACTGCCACACTCTCCGCTAAGCGGGAGAGCTGTATTTGGAAAAGTGGCGGGCCGTCCAGTGAGGTCAGGGGTCAGAAAAGGTCTGTTTTCAGACAATAGTGTATACAAATTGGACACTGGACAGGAGACGGTGCTTGGCGCCGGAACTTCGGAGGTACGCACGCGTTCGGGGAGAGCCCCTCTACACCGCCACACTCTCCGCTAAGCGGGAGAGCTGTATTTGGAAAAGTGGCGGGCCGTCCAGTGAGGTCAGGGGTCAGAAAAGGTCCCTTTTCAGACAATAGTGTATACAAATTGGACACTGGACACTGGACAGGAGACGGTGCTTGGCGCCGGAACTTCGGAGGTACGCACGTGTTCGGGGAGAGCCCCTCTACACTGCCACACTGTCCGCTAAGCGGGAGAGCTGTATTTGGAAAAGTGGCGGGCCGTCCAGTGAGGTCAGGGGTCAGAAAAGGTCTGTTTTCAGACAATAGTGTATACAAATTGGACACTGGACAGGAGACGGTGCTTGGCGCCGGAACTTCGGAGGTATGCACGCGTTCGGGGAGAGCCCTTCTACACTGCCACACTCTCCGCTAAGCGGGAGAGCTGTATTTGGAAAAGTGGCGGGCCGTCCAGTGAGGTCAGGGGTCAGAAAAGGTCCCTTTTCAGACAATAGTGTATATAAACTGGACACTGGACAGGAGACGGTGCTTGGCGCCGGAACTTCGGAGGTACGCACGCGTTCGGGGAGAGCCCCTCTACACCGCCACACTCTCCGCTAAGCGGGAGAGCTGTATTTGGAAAAGTGGCGGGCCGTCCATTGAGGTCAGGGGTCAGAAAAGGTCCCTTTTCAGACAATAGTGTATACAAATTGGACACTGGACACTGGACAGGAGACGGTGCTTGGCGCCGGAACTTCGGAGGTACGCACGCGTTCGGGGAGAGCCCCTCTACACTGCCACACTCTCCGCTAAGCGGGAGAGCTGTATTTGGAAAAGTGACGGGCCGTCCAGTGAGGTCAGGGGTCAGAAAAGGTCCGTTTTCAGACAATAGTGTATACAAATTGGACACTGGACAGGAGACGGTGCTTGGCGCCGGAACTTCGGAGGTACGCACGCGTTCGGGGAGAGCCCCTCTACACCGCCACACTCTCCGCTAAGCGGGAGAGCTGTATTTGGAAAAGTGGCGGGCCGTCCAGTGAGGTCAGGGGTCAGAAAAGGTCCGTTTTCAGACAATAGTGTATACAAATTGGACACTGGACACTGGACAGGAGACGGTGCTTGGCGCCGGAACTTCGGAGGTACGCACGCGTTCGGGGAGAGCCCCTCTACACTGCCACACTCTCCGCTAAGCGGGAGAGCTGTATTTGGAAAAGTGGCGGGCCGTCCAGTGAGGTCAGGGGTCAGAAAAGGTCTGTTTTCAGACAATAGTGTATACAAATTGGACACTGGACAGGAGACGGTGCTTGGCGCCGGAACTTCGGAGGTACGCACGCGTTCGGGGAGAGCCCCTCTACACCGCCACACTCTCCGCTAAGCGGGAGAGCTGTATTTGGAAAAGTGGCGGGCCGTCCAGTGAGGTCAGGGGTCAGAAAAGGTCCCTTTTCAGACAATAGTGTATACAAATTGGACACTGGACAGGAGACGGTGCTTGGCGCCGGAACTTCGGAGGTACGCACGCGTTCGGGGAGAGCCCCTCTACACCGCCACACTCTCCGCTAAGCGGGAGAGCTGTATTTGGAAAAGTGGCGGGCCGTCCAGTGAGGTCAGGGGTCAGAAAAGGTCCCTTTTCAGACAATAGTGTATACAAATTGGACACTGGACACTGGACAGGAGACGGTGCTTGGCGCCGGAACTTCGGAGGTACGCACGTGTTCGGGGAGAGCCCCTCTACACTGCCACACTGTCCGCTAAGCGGGAGAGCTGTATTTGGAAAAGTGGCGGGCCGTCCAGTGAGGTCAGGGGTCAGAAAAGGTCTGTTTTCAGACAATAGTGTATACAAATTGGACACTGGACAGGAGACGGTGCTTGGCGCCGGAACTTCGGAGGTACGCACGCGTTCGGGGAGAGCCCCTCTACACCGCCACACTCTCCGCTAAGCGGGAGAGCTGTATTTGGAAAAGTGGCGGGCCGTCCAGTGTATACAATAGTGTATACAAATTGGACACTGGACACTGGACAGGAGACGGTGCTTGGCGCCGGAACTTCGGAGGTACGCACGCGTTCGGGGAGAGCCCCTCTACACCGCCACACTCTCCGCTAAGCGGGAGAGCTGTATTTGGAAAAGTGGCGGGCCGTCCAGTGAGGTCAGGGGTCAGAAAAGGTCCGTTTTCAGACAATAGTGTATACAAATTGGACACTGAGGTCAGGGGTCAGAAAAGGTCAGTTTTCAGACAAAAGTGTATACAAATTGGACACTGGACACTGGACAGGAGACGGTTCTTGGCGCCGGAACTTCGGAGGTACGCACGCGTTCGGGCAGAGCCCCTCTACACTGCCACACTCTCCGCTAAGCGGGAGAGCTGTATTTGGAAAAGTGGCGGGCCGTCCAGTGAGGTCAGGGGTCAGAAAAGGTCTGTTTTCAGACAATAGTGTATACAAATTGGACACTGGACAGGAGACGGTGCTTGCGGCCGGAACTTCGGAGGTACGCACGCGTTCGGGGAGAGCCCCTCTACACCGCCACACTCTCCGCTAAGCGGGAGAGCTGTATTTGGAAAAGTGGCGGGCCGTCCAGTGAGGTCAGGGGTCAGAAAAGGTCCCTTTTCAGACAATAGTGTATACAAATTGGACACTGGACAGGAGACGGTGCTTGGCGCCGGAACTTCGGAGGTACGCACGCGTTCGGGGAGAGCCCCTCTACACTGCCACACTCTCCGCTAAGCGGGAGAGCTGTATTTGGAAAAGTGGCGGGCCGTCCAGTGAGCTTCGGGGTCAGAAAAGGTCCGTTTTCAGACATTAGTGTATACAAATTGGACACTGGACAGGAGACGGTGCTTGGCGCCGGAACTTCGGAGGTACGCACGCGTTCGGGGAGAGCCCCTCTACACCGCCACACTCTCCGCTAAGCGGGAGAGCTGTATTTGGAAAAGTGGCGGGCCGTCCAGTGAGGTCAGGGGTCAGAAAAGGTCCCTTTTCAGACAATAGTGTATACAAATTGGACACTGGACACTGGACAGGAGACGGTTCTTGGCGCCGGAACTTCGGAGGTACGCACGCGTTCGGGGAGAGCCCCTCTACACTGCCACACTCTCCGCTAAGCGGGAGAGCTGTATTTGGAAAAGTGGCGGGCCGTCCAGTGAGGTCAGGGGTCAGAAAAGGTCTGTTTTCAGACAATAGTGTATACAAATTGGACACTGGACAGGAGACGGTGCTTGGCGCCGGAACTTCGGAGGTACGCACGCGTTCGGGGAGAGCCCCTCTACACCGCCACACTCTCCGCTAAGCGGGAGAGCTGTATTTGGAAAAGTGGCGGGCCGTCCAGTGTATACAATAGTGTATACAAATTGGACACTGGACACTGGACAGGAGACGGTGCTTGGCGCCGGAACTTCGGAGGTACGCACGCGTTCGGGGAGAGCCCCTCTACACTGCCACACTCTCCGCTAAGCGGGAGAGCTGTATTTGGAAAAGTGGCGGGCCGTCCAGTGAGGTCAGGGGTCAGAAAAGGTCTGTTTTCAGACAATAGTGTATACAAATTGGACACTGGACAGGAGACGGTGCTTGGCGCCGGAACTTCGGAGGTACGCACGCGTTCGGGGAGAGCCCCTCTACACCGCCACACTCTCCGCTAAGCGGGAGAGCTGTATTTGGAAAAGTGGCGGGCCGTCCATTGAGGTCAGGGGTCAGAAAAGGTCCCTTTTCAGACAATAGTGTATACAAATTGGACACTGGACACTGGACAGGAGACGGTGCTTGGCGCCGGAACTTCGGAGGTACGCACGCGTTCGGGGAGAGCCCCTCTACACCGCCACACTCTCCGCTAAGCGGGAGAGCTGTATTTGGAAAAGTGGCGGGCCGTCCAGTGAGGTCAGGGGTCAGAAAAGGTCCGTTTTCAGACAATAGTGTATACAAATTGGACACTGGACACTGGACAGGAGACGGTGCTTGGCGCCGGAACTTCGGAGGTACGCACGCGTTCGGGGAGAGCCCCTCTACACTGCCACACTCTCCACTAAGCGGGAGAGCTGTATTTGGAAAAGTGGCGGGCCGTCCAGTGAGGTCAGGGGTCAGAAAAGGTCTGTTTTCAGACAATAGTGTATACAAATTGGACACTGGACAGGAGACGGTGCTTGGCGCCGGAACTTCGGAGGTACGCACGCGTTCGGGGAGAGCCCCTCTACACCGCCACACTCTCCGCTAAGCGGGAGAGCTGTATTTGGAAAAGTGGCGGGCCGTCCAGTGTATACAATAGTGTATACAAATTGGACACTGGACACTGGACAGGAGACGGTGCTTGGCGCCGGAACTTCGGAGGTACGCACGCGTTCGGGGAGAGCCCCTCTACACTGCCACACTCTCCGCTAAGCGGGAGAGCTGTATTTGGAAAAGTGGCGGGCCGTCCAGTGAGGTCAGGGGTCAGAAAAGGTCTGTTTTCAGACAATAGTGTATACAAATTGGACACTGGACAGGAGACGGTGCTTGGCGCCGGAACTTCGGAGGTACGCACGCGTTCGGGGAGAGCCCCTCTACACCGCCACACTCTCCGCTAAGCGGGAGAGCTGTATTTGGAAAAGTGGCGGGCCGTCCATTGAGGTCAGGGGTCAGAAAAGGTCCCTTTTCAGACAATAGTGTATACAAATTGGACACTGGACACTGGACAGGAGACGGTGCTTGGCGCCGGAACTTCGGAGGTACGCACGCGTTCGGGGAGAGCCCCTCTACACTGCCACACTCTCCGCTAAGCGGGAGAGCTGTATTTGGAAAAGTGACGGGCCGTCCAGTGAGGTCAGGGGTCAGAAAAGGTCCGTTTTCAGACAATAGTGTATACAAATTGGACACTGGACAGGAGACGGTGCTTGGCGCCGGAACTTCGGAGGTACGCACGCGTTCGGGGAGAGCCCCTCTACACCGCCACACTCTCCGCTAAGCGGGAGAGCTGTATTTGGAAAAGTGGCGGGCCGTCCAGTGAGGTCAGGGGTCAGAAAAGGTCCGTTTTCAGACAATAGTGTATACAAATTGGACACTGGACACTGGACAGGAGACGGTGCTTGGCGCCGGAACTTCGGAGGTACGCACGCGTTCGGGGAGAGCCCCTCTACACTGCCACACTCTCCGCTAAGCGGGAGAGCTGTATTTGGAAAAGTGGCGGGCCGTCCAGTGAGGTCAGGGGTCAGAAAAGGTCTGTTTTCAGACAATAGTGTATACAAATTGGACACTGGACAGGAGACGGTGCTTGGCGCCGGAACTTCGGAGGTACGCACGCGTTCGGGGAGAGCCCCTCTACACCGCCACACTCTCCGCTAAGCGGGAGAGCTGTATTTGGAAAAGTGGCGGGCCGTCCAGTGAGGTCAGGGGTCAGAAAAGGTCCCTTTTCAGACAATAGTGTATACAAATTGGACACTGGACACTGGACAGGAGACGGTGCTTGGCGCCGGAACTTCGGAGGTACGCACGCGTTCGGGGAGAGCCCCTCTACACTGCCACACTGTCCGCTAAGCGGGAGAGCTGTATTTGGAAAAGTGGCGGGCCGTCCAGTGAGGTCAGGGGTCAGAAAAGGTCTGTTTTCAGACAATAGTGTATACAAATTGGACACTGGACAGGAGACGGTGCTTGGCGCCGGAACTTCGGAGGTATGCACGCGTTCGGGGAGAGCCCCTCTACACTGCCACACTCTCCGCTAAGCGGGAGAGCTGTATTTGGAAAAGTGGCGGGCCGTCCAGTGAGGTCAGGGGTCAGAAAAGGTCCCTTTTCAGACAATAGTGTATACAAACTGGACACTGGACAGGAGACGGTGCTTGGCGCCGGAACTTCGGAGGTACGCACGTGTTCGGGGAGAGCCCCTCTACACCGCCACACTCTCCGCTAAGCGGGAGAGCTGTATTTGGAAAAGTGGCGGGCCGTCCAGTGTATACAATAGTGTATACAAATTGGACACTGGACACTGGACAGGAGACGGTGTTTGGCGCCGGAACTTCGGAGGTACGCACGCGTTCGGGGAGAGCCCCTCTACACCGCCACACTCTCCGCTAAGCGGGAGAGCTGTATTTGGAAAAGTGGCGGGCCGTCCAGTGAGGTCAGGGGTCAGAAAAGGTCCGTTTTCAGACAATAGTGTATACAAATTGGACACTGAGGTCAGGGGTCAGAAAAGGTCAGTTTTCAGACAAAAGTGTATACAAATTGGACACTGGACACTGGACAGGAGACGGTTCTTGGCGCCGGAACTTCGGAGGTACACACGCGTTCGGGGAGAGCCCCTCTACACTGCCACACTCTCCGCTAAGCGGGAGAGCTGTATTTGGAAAAGTGGCGGGCCGTCCAGTGAGGTCAGGGGTCAGAAAAGGTCTGTTTTCAGACAATAGTGTATACAAATTGGACACTGGACAGGAGACGGTGCTTGGCGCCGGAACTTCGGAGGTACGCACGCGTTCGGGGAGAGCCCCTCTACACCGCCACACTCTCCGCTAAGCGGGAGAGCTGTATTTGGAAAAGTGGCGGGCCGTCCAGTGAGGTCAGGGGTCAGAAAAGGTCCCTTTTCAGACAATAGTGTATACAAATTGGACACTGGACAGGAGACGGTGCTTGGCGCCGGAACTTCGGAGGTACGCACGCGTTCGGGGAGAGCCCCTCTACACTGCCACACTCTCCGCTAAGCGGGAGAGCTGTATTTGGAAAAGTGGCGGGCCGTCCAGTGAGCTCAGGGGTCAGAAAAGGTCCGTTTTCAGACATTAGTGTATACAAATTGGACACTGGACAGGAGACGGTGCTTGGCGCCGGAACTTCGGAGGTACGCACGCGTTCGGGGAGAGCCCCTCTACACCGCCACACTCTCCGCTAAGCGGGAGAGCTGTATTTGGAAAAGTGGCGGGCCGTCCAGTGAGGTCAGGGGTCAGAAAAGGTCCGTTTTCAGACAATAGTGTATACAAATTGGACACTGGACACTGGACAGGAGACGGTTCTTGGCGCCGGAACTTCGGAGGTACGCACGCGTTCGGGGAGAGCCCCTCTACACTGCCACACTCTCCGCTAAGCGGGAGAGCTGTATTTGGAAAAGTGGCGGGCCGTCCAGTGAGGTCAGGGGTCAGAAAAGGTCTGTTTTCAGACAATAGTGTATACAAATTGGACACTGGACAGGAGACGGTGCTTGGCGCCGGAACTTCGGAGGTACGCACGCGTTCGGGGAGAGCCCCTCTACACCGCCACACTCTCCGCTAAGCGGGAGAGCTGTATTTGGAAAAGTGGCGGGCCGTCCAGTGAGGTCAGGGGTCAGAAAAGGTCCGTTTTCAGACAATAGTGTATACAAATTGGACACTGGACACTGGACAGGAGACGGTTCTTGGCGCCGGAACTTCGGAGGTACGCACGCGTTCGGGGAGAGCCCCTCTACACCGCCACACTCTCCGCTAAGCGGGAGAGCTGTATTTGGAAAAGTGGCGGGCCGTCCAGTGAGGTCAGGGGTCAGAAAAGGTCCCTTTTCAGACAATAGTGTATACAAATTGGACACTGGACACTGGACAGGAGACGGTGCTTGGCGCCGGAACTTCGGAGGTACGCACGCGTTCGGGGAGATCCCCTCTACACTGCCACACTCTCCGCTAAGCGGGAGAGCTGTATTTGGAAAAGTGGCGGGCCGTCCAGTGTATACAATAGTGTATACAAATTGGACACTGGACACTGTACAGGAGACGGTGCTTGGCGCCGGAACTTCGGAGGTACGCACGCGTTCGGGGAGAGCCCCTCTACACCGCCACACTCGCCGCTAAGCGGGAGAGCTGTATTTGGAAAAGTGGCGGGCCGTCCAGTGAGGTCAGGGGTCAGAAAAGGTCCGTTTTCAGACAATAGTGTATACAAATTGGACACTGGACACTGGACAGGAGACGGTGCTTGGCGCCGGAACTTCGGAGGTACGCACACGTTCGGGGAGAGCCCCTCTACACTGCCACACTCTCCGCTAAGCGGGAGAGCTGTATTTGGAAAAGTGGCGGGCCGTCCAGTGAGGTCAGGGGTCAGAAAAGGGAGAGACAGCGAGCTCCACTTGCGACTGCGACGGGTCGCTTCGACGGCTGTCTATCTCGTCGCAACGGGTGCCCATCGTCGCGGGTGCCTGACTCGTCCCGACGGGTCGCCACGGGTGTCCATCGTCTTGACGGGCGCCTGACTCGTCGCCACGGGTGCCCATCGTGTCGACGGGTGCCTGAGTCGTCGCGACGATTGCCCATCGTCTCGACGGGGGCCTGTTTTTGTCGGCGTTTCACCCGTGCGTCGGAGAACGGGCGCTCGTGGTCGCATCTTAGCCTGGTAAACCCTCCCTCCGGAAATCTAATTTCTATTTGATTCCAGGAGTGAGTCTGGCCTGATAGCCCATTGTGGGGGTTTCTAGTGGAATTACCAGCTAACCGAGCCTATCAGCGTCGTCGCACATCGTTCTGTGATTGACAGCGACAGTTGGCCAATCAGGTGGCGAGTTCGAGTGAGCCCAAAACACGAACGGCAGCCATCTTTTTCTGTCCGCTATAATCTCCGCGATTTTTTTACTTCAAAAAGCTCTCTAACTTCTATTTTGAGGCACGGAATTTACTTATAAGATATCGTTTGGATAGAATTTAGTTGTTTAACTTCATATATGTGGTCAATTAATCATGACAAAGCCTATTTAAAAATAAAAATTTAGAGAACCGGTAGGGGTGGGCAGTGACACCCATGTACCCGAATAAGGCAACCCATTTTGGGCTTGGCTGTCTCAAAAGTCCCGTTGACGTCACATTAGACTGGTGAACTGCTGATTGGCTGAAGGGGAAAAAATATCATTGGCTGAAGGGGTTGTCAGTCAACGGTATTACTTCCGCCCAACTCAGCCTGCAGCCAATATTGCAGAATGGGCGATAAGGCCAGACTCACTCCTGGAATCAAATAGAAATTAGATTTCCGGAGGGAGGGTTTACCAGGCTAGTCGCATCTGCCTCTCTCCCTCCTTCCCTCCTTCCTATGTGTGTGCTCCCCCCCCCCCCCCCACCCGACCGCCTCCCCCTGTGGGGTAGGGGGTCGGGTGGGGTCCGAGTCGGACGGGTCCCCTTGGGAATCCCTTTACGCATGCCTTCATTTGTCCCCGTGAATTAGGGCTGCATTCCCTAAGTTAACTTTCAATTTTATTGCTTCCATTATTTTAATCCAATAACCATATGTTGCATCACATTTTATCGATTGATATAACTTCAATAACCTCCGGAAATAAGGATTTTTTTTTATTCGATTTGAACGTTTAATGGCCTATTGAAAAGACAAGTGTTTCTTTTTTTTTTCCTTTTACGCACGAGAGAGAGAGAGAAAGAGAGAGAGAGGGGGGGGGAGAGAGAGAAAGAGAGAGCGCACGCACGCAGACGGAATGTGTTCACGCTCGTCCTTCTGGGGGGTCCCCGGGAGACCCCCCCAACGCAATAGATAACACAGAAATCACACTATACAATGCAATTACATTCAGCCGATCTACGAGCTCATATCTGCTGCTTTGCGAAAGCCGCGCATTGCGACGTATTCTGTCTGTCTGTCTGTCTGTCTGTCTGTCTGTCTGTCTGTCTGTCTGTCTGTCAAAGGTCCGCGGCCGTAACACACACACACAAATGAGAAACCCCGCTCGCCACACGTCCCCTCCAAAGTGGATAAATAATAATTAAAGAATAATAAATTATATGAATATCTATCTATCTATCCATCTATCTATCTATCTATATGTCAAGCTCTTTACCAAAAATAGCCGATCTACAAGCTCACAACGCCTCACGCTGCGAGGCGATCGAGCTTGTAGATTGGCTTGTAGATCGATCTGTCTGTCTGTCTGTCTGTCTGTCTGTCTGTCTGTCTGTCTGTCTGTCTGTCTGTCTGTCTGTCTGTCTGTCTGTCTGTCTGTCTATCTATCTATCTATATCTGTCAAGCTTTTTGCCAAAAAGAGCCAATCTACAAGCTCACTACGCTAGGAAGACCCCCAAGAATATTAGGCTAAAGTTAGCTATATGTACAGTACACGTTGTGTATTATTATGTTACAACATGCACTTACGTGCGTAATTACGCAAGTGTAA
Source organism: Gymnoscopelus braueri (assembly GCF_963280865.1). Taxonomy (NCBI): domain Eukaryota; kingdom Metazoa; phylum Chordata; class Actinopteri; order Myctophiformes; family Myctophidae; genus Gymnoscopelus; species Gymnoscopelus braueri. The sequence goes on from NC_137604.1 coordinate 59,035,605, forward strand.
AATTCCGCTGTTACGGTAGTTTTTCCACTCAGAGAAGGGGGGGGGGCACCTTCATGTCAGGAAGCCCACAAATTATATGTATTTGGCCCACAAATTATATGTATTTGGCCAGAGAGAGAGAGAGAGAGAGAGAGAGAGAGAGAGAGAGAGAGAGAGAGAGAGAGAGAGAGAGAGAGAGAGAGAATGCTTTTTTTCCATTTGTTAAAGTGCTAATAACAACAACAATAATTTGGTGCAGCGTTAATGGAGGATCAAAGAAAGTCTGATTATATTTTGGTTAATTTAATATACCTGTTCATTAATAATCATCGTATTAATCTAAACACTGACAAGATGCAGCAAGGTGGATCGGCGAAAATAACATGGGAGACAGTTATTCGACCTGAAATCCCAACAAATGAATGACACTGATGAAGAGGGCACAGAAGAATGAAGATCTCCATTTATGTTAAAATGTCCATTAAAGCCGGACTTTGATACAATTTTCGGTATTTTTTTTGGAGCAAAAACACATCTCAGACATTTGTCTTTTTTTTTTTAATGGAAATAAATATCATTTAATAACTTCAAAATTAACTTTATTACAGCTTAATTTTTGCACTCGAAAAACATGGCTCTGAAGTCAACAAAATAAAAGAATAAAAATTCGAAGAAAAAAAAAGGTTCTGCTAATAACTTTCATTGGCATCAATCCAATCTACAATGTCACAATGCGTCGCTTGTGTTTGCTTGTAGATCTGGTTATTTCAAAAGATTTGTATGAAATTTGGACATTTTAAAACATTTTTATTACATAGGCCTACAGCTGCTTTACTGGACCGGCCATAATACACGGACTGTGGGGCTCCTTTCTTTAATATCTAATTTCATTGATTGATATGATCATAACGCATAACGTTACAGCTTTGATTATGTGGATTGACTGCCCTTATCAAAGCATCAAGTAATAAAACGTGCATACCCAAGTGCCGCAGTATTTTATTTATTTTGGCTAATCTATTTGAGAACGGGGTAGCCTAATCATGAACGAGTTTAGCCCTGAAACATCAATGTCATATCATGACAGTCATGGATGAACTTCAACCTGTTGTTTGCAATGTCTCCCTTTTAGACCGTAAATCACATAAACGTTCATATTTCAAATAAATAAAGTGCTGACCTCATGGCCACGGATGTTACATTTATGGACGTTTACTCATTAATACCAGTATCTTCTGTATTGTTCAATAAAAAACATTTGAATCGGATTGGTGGACATTTCTTCCGTATTTTCTCTATGTGCTTTCAAATACGTGACCCCATTGGTTGAGAGGTGTATTGCACTCATATACATTATGAGACAATGGCCACCGATCGGATTAAAGTATTTTTATTGAACAATACGGACGAGACAAGTACTTTGGAGGGCCCGAACATAATTTTAACATCCCTGGCCATGGGGTAAGCAATTCATATTTGGAATTTGAACGTGTAGGCAGATGAGTCGAACCTATAAAGTCTGTTCACACCAAAGTACGATAAATATAACTGCATAACAATAATCGTCCACACTGATGAACATCCCCCCACCCCCCCAGAACAGAAGTGTCATTTTATCTGACGGTCTGAGGTTGGCAGGTATAGCCTATAGAGAGACAGCGGTATCCGAAATCGACCTGATAGCCTATGCCAACAGCAGCGGCT
>NC_137604.1:59039787-59154787 GCF_963280865.1 Gymnoscopelus braueri
ATACAAATTGGACACTGGACAGGAGACGGTGCTTGGCGCCGGAACTTCGGAGGTATGCACGCGTTCGGGGAGAGCCCCTCTACACTGCCACACTCTCCGCTAAGCGGGAGAGCTGTATTTGGAAAAGTGGCGGGCCGTCCAGTGAGGTCAGGGGTCAGAAAAGGTCCCTTTTCAGACAATAGTGTATACAAATTGGACACTGGACAGGAGACGGTGCTTGGCGCCGGAACTTCGGAGGTACGCACAAGTTCGGGGAGAGCCCCTCTACACCGCCACACTCTCCGCTAAGCAGGAGAGCTGTATTTGGAAAAGTGGCGGGCCGTCCAGTGTATACAATAGTGTATACAAATTGGACACTGGACACTGGACAGGAGACGGTGCTTGGCGCCGGAACTTCGGAGGTACGCACGCGTTCGGGGAGAGCCCCTCTACACCGCCACACTCTCCGCTAAGCGGGAGAGCTGTATTTTGAAAAGTGGCGGGCCGTCCAGTGAGGTCAGGGGTCAGAAAAGGTCCGTTTTCAGACAATAGTGTACACAAATTGGACACTGAGGTCAGGGGTCAGAAAAGGTCAGTTTTCAGACAAAAGTGTATACAAATTGGACACTGGACACTGGACAGGAGACGGTTCTTGGCGCCGGAACTTCGGAGGTACGCACGCGTTCGGGGAGAGCCCCTCTACACTGCCACACTCTCCGCTAAGCGGGAGAGCTGTATTTGGAAAAGTGGCGGGCCGTCCAGTGAGGTCAGGGGTCAGAAAAGGTCTGTTTTCAGACAATAGTGTATACAAATTGGACACTGGACAGGAGACGGTGCTTGGCGCCGGAACTTCGGAGGTACGCACGCGTTCGGGGAGAGCCCCTCTACACCGCCACACTCTCCGCTAAGCGGGAGAGCTGTATTTGGAAAAGTGGCGGGCCGTCCAGTGAGGTCAGGGGTCAGAAAAGGTCCCTTTTCAGACAATAGTGTATACAAATTGGACACTGGACAGGAGACGGTGCTTGGCGCCGGAACTTCGGAGGTACGCACGCGTTCGGGGAGAGCCCCTCTACACCGCCACACTCTCCGCTAAGCGGGAGAGCTGTATTTGGAAAAGTGGCGGGCCGTCCAGTGAGGTCAGGGGTCAGAAAAGGTCCCTTTTCAGACAATAGTGTATACAAATTGGACACTGGACAGGAGACGGTGCTTGGCGCCGGAACTTCGGAGGTACGCACGCGTTCGGGGAGAGCCCCTCTACACTGCCACACTCTCCGCTAAGCGGGAGAGCTGTATTTGGAAAAGTGGCGGGCCGTCCAGTGAGGTCAGGGGTCAGAAAAGGTCCGTTTTCAGACATTAGTGTATACAAATTGGACACTGGACAGGAGACGGTGCTTGGCGCCGGAACTTCGGAGGTACGCACGCGTTCGGGGAGAGCCCCTCTACACCGCCACACTCTCCGCTAAGCGGGAGAGCTGTATTTGGAAAAGTGGCGGGCCGTCCAGTGAGGTCAGGGGTCAGAAAAGGTCCGTTTTCAGACAATAGTGTATACAAATTGGACACTGGACACTGGACAGGAGACGGTTCTTGGCGCCGGAACTTCGGAGGTACGCACGCGTTCGGGGAGAGCCCCTCTACACTGCCACACTCTCCGCTAAGCGGGAGAGCTGTATTTGGAAAAGTGGCGGGCCGTCCAGTGAGGTCAGGGGTCAGAAAAGGTCTGTTTTCAGACAATAGTGTATACAAATTGGACACTGGACAGGAGACGGTGCTTGGCGCCGGAACTTCGGAGGTACGCACGCGTTCGGGGAGAGCCCCTCTACACTGCCACACTCTCCGCTAAGCGGGAGAGCTGTATTTGGAAAAGTGGCGGCCGTCCAGTGAGGTCAGGGGTCAGAAAAGGTCCGTTTTCAGACAATAGTGTATACAAATTGGACACTGGACACTGGACAGGAGACGGTGCTTGGCGCCGGAACTTCGGAGGTACGCACGCGTTCGGGGAGAGCCCCTCTACACCGCCACACTCTCCGCTAAGCGGGAGAGCTGTATTTGGAAAATTGGCGGGCCGTCCAGTGAGGTCAGGGGTCAGAAAAGGTCCCTTTTCAGACAATAGTGTATACAAATTGGACACTGGACAGGAGACGGTGCTTGGCGCCGGAACTTCGGAGGTACGCACGCGTTCGGGGAGATCCCCTCTACACTGCCACACTCTCCGCTAAGCGGGAGAGCTGTATTTGGAAAAGTGGCGGGCCGTCCAGTGTATACAATAGTGTATACAAATTGGACACTGGACACTGGACAGGAGACGGTGCTTGGCGCCGGAACTTCGGAGGTACGCACGCGTTCGGGGAGAGCCCCTCTACACCGCCGCACTCTCCGCTAAGCGGGAGAGCTGTATTTGGAAAAGTGGCGGGCCGTCCAGTGAGGTCAGGGGTCAGAAAAGGTCCCTTTTCAGACAATAGTGTATACAAATTGGACACTGGACACTGGACAGGAGACGGTGCTTGGCGCCGGAACTTCGGAGGTACGCACGCGTTCGGGGAGATCCCCTCTACACTGCCACACTCTCCGCTAAGCGGGAGAGCTGTATTTGGAAAAGTGGCGGGCCGTCCAGTGTATACAATAGTGTATACAAATTGGACACTGGACACTGTACAGGAGACGGTGCTTGGCGCCGGAACTTCGGAGGTACGCACGCGTTCGGGGAGAGCCCCTCTACACCGCCACACTCTCCGCTAAGCGGGAGAGCTGTATTTGGAAAAGTGGCGGGCCGTCCAGTGAGGTCAGGGGTCAGAAAAGGTCCCTTTTCAGACAATAGTGTATACAAATTGGACACTGGACAGGAGACGGTGCTTGGCGCCGGAACTTCGGAGGTACGCACGCGTTCGGGGAGAGCCCCTCTACACTGCCACACTCTCCGCTAAGCGGGAGAGCTGTATTTGGAAAAGTGGCGGGCCGTGTCAAAGTAATTTGGAATATAAGTATAAACATTTGTGAGGAACTATGATTTATTGTAATAAAGCTTTTGGTATGCCCTGTGATAGACACCTCGGCTCCTGACCATTTGTTTATGGTTGGGTTGCAGGAGAAAAAGGTGTTGGCTAGGTATGCAGTTCTTTTGTTACTATGCTAGTTTGTAAACAAAGGAGGTTACCTTTGGAGTGAATGTACTTAAGTCGAAGTCAGTCAGTATGTCCTTTGAGTTATAACTGGCTGGTCGTTCCGATTCTGTGCTGTGATGCGTTGATTGTAAGTTCTAGCTCCATTTGATATCAAATTATAACACTCATTCTTCTTGAAACTTTGAATTGTCTCTGCCTTATTTGTCTCGTACTGTTGACTCAGTCCCCATCCAGATTTATCCAGGACATTTGAAGGTCCCGCCTCGACTATTGGACAGGTTCTGCTGTGCTTGGCTGATAACGGAGGAGGATGCCCCTTGGCCAGGCGATTTTGAATTAAATCGAGGATAATCTCCATAGTTTTGGGGAACCTGGCAGCCTCTTAGCTGTTTCAGCCAACCACAGAGTGAGTATTTCATGGTGCAATCTGTTTTGGGGGGTACGTTGTGTGTGGCAAATGCGATTCAGTAGTTTTTTAAAGAATTGGTGGTGTCTTTGTCTGTATTGTTTAAGTGTTGTCTGTTAATAGACATTCACATACTGGAGGATATTGTAAAGTATTGCTTCATATTGACAGTGAGGTTTTTGTGCCTGTTACTTGTCAACTTATTGGTTAGTGAATTATTTATTGATTTAACTGAATCTTTAAGTGTTGAATGGTCTAAAAGGGAGACTATACAGTCTTGCCTATAAGTAGCTACTGAAAAAGAAAAGGGAGGAATTCTATTCTTTGCCTTAGGGTCCCTTTTGCTAACAAAGCAATAAAAAGCGCTGAGTGAATGAGTTTGTCTGTTTGTGAGTCAAGAGAACATTTGTCTTTGTGAGATTTTGGAAGTTCTTTTCAGCAACAAGGTGTTTTAAAAAAAAAATTTCTTGAGGCTTTGTTTATGTCTGTTAGAGGGGGAATTTTTCAATTGCCTCCCATTTATGAACGAAACCTGCAAGAAGAAAGTCCCTTTTGTTGTCTGTATTAGAAATTGCCTTATTTTGAGTTTTAATACTTTGAGTTTTAATACTTACTATAGTAAATTGAAAAGCATTACTTGAGTAACACTTTATATAATTATATAGGTTGAAGTTTAAATAATAATATTAATAATAACAATAGTAGTAATAATACTAGTTGTGTATTGAGAGCCTTAAATTTAACATGGGGGCAATACTTGCATATAAGAAGGAATATCAGGGTCCTGCAAGGATTGTGCATGACAAATTTGGAGTAAAAGGGGTTGCATTTCTGCCAAAATGGCATAAAAATTATGGTTTTCCTAAAAATGGAAGCTTCAGTCATACTGTGCTTCGAACTCTGCGGAAGCAGATGGCAAAAGAGTTTGAGGGCAGAATTGAGAAAGGAAAAATATCGGCTTGTGCCAAAATAAATGATAAATGGGCTAAAAATCTAAAAATTTTGAAATTATGGGAGGGAGAGGCAGACTCTCGGAAGCGTCTGGAGACAATGAATGCTAGTATCAAAGCCTTTGTCTCTTTGATCGTGGACGAGGCACATGATAAGATCTCCGTGGTCACACCCAAGGTTCTTGTAGAAGAGATAACAGGGACACGTTACTTCACCACTCCATTTTGTGACCATGTGTCGGAATTTGACCCCATATGGCCACAGAATGGATCATTTGAGAGGCCTGATATAGCATTGCTGAGAGAATTGATTAATCCTCCACATCCATCAGGTTTACCTGAATGGGATTATTCGTACATGCAAGAGTGTTTTGGTGTGTGGGATGCGATTAGCCGTAAAGTGGGTCATACAGATGGAGTCGTTAGATCTAGGCCTAAAGCTACTATGGTGTCTATCCACAAAGTTGACGACCTCCTGGATTGTCTAGTGAGAGTTCACCCCCCTCAGCTACCCCCTCAGCTACCCCCTCAAGGCCTACAGCCGGCCCCAGTTGTCCCTACTCCGCCCCCGTCTCCGGGGGTGGAGGTGCTGCTGCCGACACCCGCAGCCGCTGCAATCTCGGGGGCTGGGTCTCAGCTGTTGGCGCCACCTTTGTATAGTGATTTAATGGGCCAGGCCCTAGGGGGTCTAGACACCTCACTTCAGGCCAAAAGCACACCCAGTATGCTAAGAAGGGGCACTGTCTTCTCACCTTCTGTTACTTCTCAGGATCAGAGCATGACCAGGTCTGGTCTGTCATATCAGCCACCTAATGCTTTGTGGGTCAATGATATTGAGACTTCACTGTTCACACCCATGTTACAGTGTCCCGATGGGCAGGGAGGTGTGCAGAGAATTTATAGGCCGTGGAAGGTGACCGAGCTTCAGGCCATCGTCGGCTCATTGCCAGACCCAAGAAATAATGGAAAAATATTTGCAACTGCCTTTCAAAAAATGGTTGCTCAGTGTAGCCCTACAGCTGGAGAATTGGAACACGTTTGTGTTACTAAGATGGGTTTATTGTGGGGCGACGTAAAACCGGCAAATTGGGATTCAAACACAGTTTGGTCAGCTGATCCCCAGGCTGCTTACCAGACACAATTGGCGGCTCTGGTTACTGCGTTTGAGACAAAATTTAAGCCGGTCATAAATATGACTATGGTTAACGCATGTGTACAAAAGCCAAATGAGACATTTAATGATTACTTTGCTCGGAAATTGCCTGTTTTTAATTCACACAGTGGTAACTCACAACCTGCTGATATAGCAGTTGATTCTTCATGGGAGAGACAGTTCATTCAGACTCTAGTTGATGGCCTTCTCCCTGAGGTTCGATCAATTTTTAAGAGGCAATGTGTTGCATGGCAAAGTGCCAGGTTGGACGAGGTGAAAAAGTACTGTCTACATGCTGATACGATAGTACAGGAAGAGAAAGTTGTTCAACTTAAAAAATCAAAAGACACTACTGACAGGCTACAGATGGCCCAATTAGAATACTATCAACCGACCAATAGGGGTAGAACTGCTGGAAGAGCCAAATTCAATGGCCGCGGACGAGGTAGGGGGCGTGGTAGAGGGAGAAATAATTCTAATAGCGAGAGGTTATGTTGGACTTGTAATCTTCCAGGACACTTCTCAAGGGATTGTACTGTTGACACCTCTGAGGAATCTTGGGACAATGCAAGAAACCAATCACGCCCACCAGCTTCACAAGTGTCTGTGAACAAACCTTTTGGGGGGCAGAGCCAGTCACAATCAGATTGACTAGGCAGGGGTGACTCAAATTTTGACATCAGCCATCAGGAACAGAGTAAAAACATTGAAACAACTTGTTCTGATGATGGCGAAACATTTTATTTGTCCCCACGCTATTTGCAATACAAGTCCAAGGATTTGCCAATTTTCAAAATTACTATCCATGGAATTGTATATGAAATGTTGGCTGACACAGGGGCCACAGATTCGTCATTAAGGACAATATCAGATGATTTTCAGATGTCAGAAAGGACAAAAACTTGTATAGGTGTCACAGGTACACCAATCAAATGCAAAGTGACTAAGCCATGCCCTGTACAATGTGAAAATTTTGGTATTTCAGGATTGCAGCATTCATTTGTCTTTGTTCCTGAGTGCCCTGTGAATCTGGCGGGAAGAGATTTGTTATGCGCTCTTGGCTTAACCATTGTCTGTACTGAGAAAGGGTTAGTTTTGAAAAAATCTGATCCAGTAGGTGACTTGTCAGCTTCTATGGTGTTACATTCTCCAATGTCCCCTGTATATACCTATTGTTGGAAGGTTGATTCATTTCCAGTGTCTCACAGATTGCATGATTTTGTGAAAGATCACAGTAGTGAGAGCCTTGTGCAACATGACCCCCACACCTATAGGTGTGTGGCTCATGAGGCACAGGACAGCATGGATGATCACTTTGATTCTGAATGGAGTGATCACACTGGGAATGAGGAACTGTATGGTAGGGGCATAATGGTGACTCCGGATTTTGTAGTCATGTTGATTAAGTTGTCTGAGAAGCAGGGGAGGGTGTATGGGAGGCAAGGCGTCCCTCACATTGTTCTGGCTAAATCACCAGCAATTTCGATACAGGATATCGATATGCTGTTGCAGAAGCCGGAGGGTGTGAGGGGGGCTGTCATTCATCCTTTCCACTGCTTGTTAAAAGCCCACAGATTTGTTCAATTAGATTCAGACCCTTTTTGGCCATCAACTGTGACACACAGTTTTCTTTTGAACACACTGGATGTCAAGAATCACCCAGCCTTAAAAGGGGTTCCAGATGGATTGTGGGCGACTCATAAGTACGATGTTGGTTTAATGAAGGATGCTACTCCCCTTGTTGTTGTTCCTAAGTCAGATTATAGGCCCAACAAGCGGCAGTACCCACTGAGACCTGATGCAGAGGAAGGCATGTGTACTATAATTGAGCAGCTCCTAAAAGATGGAATCATTGTTCTAGCTCCAACATCTCCATGTAATACTCCGTTGCTACCAGTAAAGAAGGCCGATGGCGCTTCTTGGAGGCCTGTTCATGATTTGCGAGCAGTAAATGAAGCTGTATTTGCTCGTGCACCTGTAGTACCTAACCCAGCCACAATTTTGTCTACCATTCCAAGTGATTCATTGTGGTTTAGTGTTGTCGATCTCGCAAATGCTTTCTTCTCTGTCCCAGTTGATCCTGACTCACAATTTTGGTTTACCTTTACTTTTAAGGGAAAAAAGTATAAGTGGACAAGATGTCCCCAGGGTTATACAGAATCTCCGTCAGTTTTTTCAGCCGCACTGCAAGAAAATTTGGCAGGGTTTGTATTCCCAGGAAATTCTACATTGTTGCAATATGTCGATGACATATTAGTGTGTTCCCCATCTGAGGAGGTTTGTGTCTCAGATACCAATTCCTTGTTGAAATATTTGGCATCACAGGGACATAAGGTGTCGCTAAAAAAGCTCCAACTGGTGAAACAAAAAGTGCACTATCTAGGACATGACATTTCGAAAAATAACAGAGCAATAGGAATGGATAGAATACAGGCTGTACTATCCATTCCTAAGCCTGTCACTAAGAGACAGCTTCTTAGTTTTTTGGGCTGTACTGGATTTTGTAGGCAATGGATCTGTGAGTATGCAAAATTAGCCCAACCATTGTCTGACATTGCGCATGCGACAGGACTGACTATGAATGACCTTTTGACTTGGAGCCCAGAGGCTATTGATTCCTTTGGAAAGTTAAAAGAGGCTTTGGCTTCTGCACCTGCATTAGGGATACCAGACTTAACACAGGAGTTTACTTTGGCAGTTGATGTGAAAAATGGGTTTTATAGTGCTGTGTTGTTGCAACAACATGGCGATAGGCTAAAACCGGTAGCATACTATTCAAAACATCTTTCAGCTGTGGTAAGAGGCCTACCTCTGTGTGCTCGTGCAGTGGCGGCTACTGCTGCAGCAGTGACCGCCTCTTCATCTCTAGTGGCTTACAGGCCATTAACTGTTTTGGTACCACATGCTGTGGCTGCAATTCTTTTGCAAGCAAAGACAGCTCATCTGACTCCAGCATCTACTTTGCATTATTATAACATTTTGAATTTGCCACATGTCATTTTGAAAAGGTGTAATGTGCTAAATCCTGCTACTTTTCTTCCAACTGAGCTGGACGGAGAACCTCATGACTGTTTAGCAGTGATTTCTGAGTCAGTTACTCCTAGGCCGGACTTGTCTTCCACCCCCCTTCTTAACCCGGATCTGATTTATTATGTAGATGGGTCAGCTAAAAGGGTGAATGGGGAGGGGGCTGTTGGTTATGCAGTAGTCAGTGATCTTGAGATTGTGGAATCTGCAAGGCTCCCATCTCATCTTTCTGCACAAGCAGCAGAACTTTTTGCTCTTACGAGGGCTTGCATTTTGGCACGTGGGAAGTCTGTGAACATTTTTACAGATTCCAGATATGCCTTTGGGGTGATTCATGATTATGGGACCTTATGGAAAAACAGGGGATTTCTTACTTCACAAGGTACAAAGATTCAGCATCATCGCCTTGTTAACAACCTGCTTGAAGCTGTTCTGCTTCCATCCCAAGTGTCTGTTTGCAGGTGCCCAGCCCATGTCAAGGTTGTGGATGCTGTGTCAAAGGGAAATTCTTTTGCAGATTTTGCAGCTAAGAAAGCAACTGAGTCTTCTCGTTCAGTTGTACTTGAGATGCTCCTAGATACTGCTGGAGAGCAGGCAGCGTCTTTTGATCCACATATGTCTTTGAAGGATATTCAATCCTTGGCACCTTCAAGTGAGAAGGCTACTTGGAGGAAGCATGGTAAGTATGGTACGGATGGAGTGTGGAGAGGGCCACATGGAAAACCATGTTTGCCAAAACGACTCTTTCCGTACATGGCGAAGTTGGCTCATGGATTGGATCACGTCTCAAAGCAAGGTATGATTAATTTTATAGCTCAAACCTGGGATTCGATTGGATTCACCACGGTGGCAGAGAACTACTGTAGGAGATGTCTGGTGTGTGCGCAACATAACGTGGGTGAAAGCTGCTCTCCCTACTCCACTGGGTAAAGGTGAAACGACGCATCCATTCCTGCCTGGAGGCTGGATTTTCGTGAGGGATTTCCGACGAAGGAATTGGCATTCCCCGAGGTGGAGAGGTCCGTTCGAAATTCTACTCACCACCCCTACAGCAGTGAAAGTGAAGGAGAGGACGACGTGGATTCACGCTTCCCATTGCAAGAAAGCGCCAACGCCGCGGGATGATGGACCGGGAAGCTGTGCTGGTGCGGCTGCTGTGCCGTCTACTTCTGCTTCTGTTGATGCTACCAAGCCATAACTACGGTGTGGAGTCGACGATGACACATGCTGAGAGAGCACGTCGTGACATTCACCATCCAAACCTGGCTCTGTCAATGATCACAAGTTTTGCGCTACAAATGAATTATTCAAATTGTTGGATCTGTCAACATCTGCCTGGCAGCACCACCGCACCCATGTGGTTGCCAATTCCTTTGACAGCAGAAGAATGGCGCAGTTACAATTGGCAGGGACTGGGTGAAGACAATGTGCTCTGGGATTCGGAGTGTCATGAAAGAAGGAACCTGACTTTTGATCCTCCTGGTAGCCGGTACAGAGCAGTGGGTGACTTCATCTCAATTAACCCATGGAGCCGGTACCAAGAGGTTTTGGATTTTATAGCAGCAGAGGTCAATAATGAGCGATTGCCCCTTGGTTTCAATAAAACTGTGGTTCACCGGGTGGGGGTTTTGCAGCCTAGTACTTTGTTACAGAGGAACAATACAACTGGTGAGTTTTTGTTCAAGGTGGAAACGATTCACGTTCAAACTAATTGTACCATGCCTCATCTGCAAATTGATAATCCTGACCCGGCTACATGTATGCGAATAAAGTCTAGTGCCAGCCTTAATTGCTATTCAGAAATTGTATATTACCCTGTCACCATTGAGTTTAAAATAGGACGTTTGACTTGTAAGCTTTATAACTGTCGAGAACACATTCAACCTAAAGTAACCTTCCGAGCCTCATCCGTGTGTAATACTATGCCTGTTGTGCAGTTAACATATGTTCCTTTTTGCTTTGCTGGACGCCAGACTGGGAACAAAGTTAATGTAGGTGTAAGTTCTTGTGACAAAGTAACTTTAATGCAAACCAATCTTAGCCGTCCTTCTCCTCTCCCTGAAAAGGTCTATGCGGTATGTGGGGGAAAGGCTTATACGCGCCTCCCGGCTAATAGCCAAGGTATGTGTTTTCTAGCTCACGTTGTTCCAATGATCAGGAGAGTGAACATCACAGAGGTAAGGGCAACCTATTCTCAACACGTGGGGAGGGCTACTCGTACAAAGAGGACTCTCTCCTGGTGGCAGAAGGTGTTAGGTGTCGTCATTCCCAGTTACGGCACCTATAACAACCAGAATGAGATTGAGGCTCTGTCTACTGTTTTGGAAAACCACATGAATGCATCTGACACAGCCATTGAAGCTCTGGCAACTGAGATGGATGAGATTAAAACAGTTTCTTTGCAGAATAGGATGGTGTTAGATATTATGCTTGCGAACAAGGGGGGGGCCTGTGCAATTTTGGGTTCAGAATGCTGCTCTTATATCTCAGATCCCTCCAAAGCAATCTATAACCTTCACGAAGACACCAGGGCTGGTGTTGAGGAATTGCACAAGAGCCATGGTGGAACATTGTGGGGTCCTTTTGAAGGGTGGTTTGGAGGTATGGGAAATAGTTTGACACGCACGCTGGTCCTGATTGTTGTGACTGTGGTTATCTTGATGTTGGTTTTTGTTTGTATTTCCGCTTGTATCAGGGCAGTGATGTCAAGGGTTGTTGGGTCGGCTTCTGAGGTAATGGTGCAGATGCAAATTCCATTGTCTGATTGGACGCCGCCCTTCAATGACAGTGACATTGTCTGACCCTCAGCTCAGGGCTGTGAGTGGGAACTTTGTTTCTATGTCACAATGCTAGTTGCCTGACTGGGCTCAGTCAGGGGTAATTTACTGTACCTTTTATTTTCTTTTATGATCTGTAACTGTATTTTGTACCTGTATTTGTGTTCTTAAGACTTCTACATCTCGTTGGCCGATATGGTGGCCGTACCTGTTTGGTGGGCTGGATGGGACTTTTCCTGTAAAGTTGAATATGGGTTTTTCGCCTGTTCCTACGATGTGTACTATGAGTGTGGTTTTGTGATAGGTTCTTCAAATGTTAAAACGGGGGAATGTCAAAGTAATTTGGAATATAAGTATAAACATTTGTGAGGAACTATGATTTATTGTAATAAAGCTTTTGGTATGCCCTGTGATAGACACCTCGGCTCCTGACCATTTGTTTATGGTTGGGTTGCAGGAGAAAAAGGTGTTGGCTAGGTATGCAGTTCTTTTGTTACTATGCTAGTTTGTAAACAAAGGAGGTTACCTTTGGAGTGAATGTACTTAAGTCGAAGTCAGTCAGTATGTCCTTTGAGTTATAACTGGCTGGTCGTTCCGATTCTGTGCTGTGATGCGTTGATTGTAAGTTCTATCTCCATTTGATATCAAATTATAACACTCATTCTTCTTGAAACTTTGAATTGTCTCTGCCTTATTTGTCTCGTACTGTTGACTCAGTCCCCATCCAGATTTATCCAGGACAGCCGTCCAGTGAGGTCAGGGGTCAGAAAAGGTCCGTTTTCAGACATTAGTGTATACAAATTGGACACTGGACAGGAGACGGTGCTTGGCGCCGGAACTTCGGAGGTACGCACGCGTTTGGGGAGAGCCCCTCTACACCGCCACACTCTCCGCTAAGCGGGAGAGCTGTATTTGGAAAAGTGGCGGGCCGTCCAGTGAGGTCAGGGGTCAGAAAAGGTCCGTTTTCAGACAATAGTGTATACAAATTGGACACTGGACACTGGACAGGAGACGGTTCTTGGCGCCGGAACTTCGGAGGTACGCACGCGTTCGGGGAGAGCCCCTCTACACTGCCACACTCTCCGCTAAGCGGGAGAGCTGTATTTGGAAAAGTGGCGGGCCGTCCAGTGAGGTCAGGGGTCAGAAAAGGACTGTTTTCAGACAATAGTGTATACAAATTGGACACTGGACAGGAGACGGTGCTTGGCGCCGGAACTTCGGAGGTACGCACGCGTTCGGGGAGAGCCCCTCTACACCGCCACACTCTCCGCTAAGCGGGAGAGCTGTATTTGGAAAAGTGGCGGCCGTCCAGTGAGGTCAGGGGTCAGAAAAGGTCTGTTTTCAGACAATAGTGTATACAAATTGGACACTGGACACTGGACAGGAGACGGTGCTTGGCGCCGGAACTTCGGAGATCCGCACGCGTTCGGGGAGAGCCCCTCTACACCGCCACACTCTCCGCTAAGCGGGAGAGCTGTATTTGGAAAATTGGCGGGCCGTCCAGTGAGGTCAGGGGTCAGAAAAGGTCCCTTTTCAGACAATAGTGTATACAAATTGGACACTGGACAGGAGACGGTGCTTGGCGCCGGAACTTCGGAGGTATGCACGCGTTCGGGGAGAGCCCCTCTACACCGCCACACTCTCCGCTAAGCGGGAGAGCTGTATTTGGAAAAGTGGCGGGCCGTCCAGTGAGGTCAGGGGTCAGAAAAGGTCCCTTTTCAGACAATAGTGTATACAAATTGGACACTGGACACTGGACAGGAGACGGTGCTTGGCGCCGGAACTTCGGAGGTACGCACGCGTTCGGGGAGATCCCCTCTACACTGCCACACTCTCCGCTAAGCGGGAGAGCTGTATTTGGAAAAGTGGCGGGCCGTCCAGTGTATACAATAGTGTATACAAATTGGACACTGGACACTGGACAGGAGACGGTGCTTGGCGCCGGAACTTCGGAGGTACGCACGCGTTCGGGGAGAGCCCCTCTACACCGCCACACTCTCCGCTAAGCGGGAGAGCTGTATTTGGAAAAGTGGCGGGCCGTCCAGTGAGGTCAGGGGTCAGAAAAGGTCCCTTTTCAGACAATAGTGTATACAAATTGGACACTGGACACTGGACAGGAGACGGTGCTTGGCGCCGGAACTTCGGAGGTACGCACGCGTTCGGGGAGATCCCCTCTACACTGCCACACTCTCCGCTAAGCGGGAGAGCTGTATTTGGAAAAGTGGCGGGCCGTCCAGTGTATACAATAGTGTATACAAATTGGACACTGGACACTGTACAGGAGACGGTGCTTGGCGCCGGAACTTCGGAGGTACGCACGCGTTCGGGGAGAGCCCCTCTACACCGCCACACTCTCCGCTAAGCGGGAGAGCTGTATTTGGAAAAGTGGCGGGCCGTCCAGTGAGGTCAGGGGTCAGAAAAGGTCCGTTTTCAGACAATAGTGTATACAAATTGGACACTGGACACCTGACAGGAGACGGTTCTTGGCGCCGGAACTTCGGAGGTACGCACGCGTTCGGGGAGAGCCCCTCTACACTGCCACACTCTCCGCTAAGCGGGAGAGCTGTATTTGGAAAAGTGGCGGGCCGTCCAGTGAGGTCAGGGGTCAGAAAAGGTCTGTTTTCAGACAATAGTGTATACAAATTGGACACTGGACAGGAGACGGTGCTTGGCGCCGGAACTTCGGAGGTATGCACGCGTTCGGGGAGAGCCCCTCTACACCGCCACACTCTCCGCTAAGCGGGAGAGCTGTATTTGGAAAAGTGGCGGGCCGTCCAGTGAGGTCAGGGGTCAGAAAAGGTCCCTTTTCAGACAATAGTGTATACAAATTGGACACTGGACAGGAGACGGTGCTTGGCGCCGGAACTTCGGAGGTACGCACGCGTTCGGGGAGATCCCCTCTACACTGCCACACTCTCCGCTAAGCGGGAGAGCTGTATTTGGAAAAGTGGCGGGCCGTCCAGTGTATACAATAGTGTATACAAATTGGACACTGGACACTGGACAGGAGACGGTGCTTGGCGCCGGAACTTCGGAGGTACGCACGCGTTCGGGGAGAGCCCCTCTACACCGCCACACTCTCCGCTAAGCGGGAGAGCTGTATTTGGAAAAGTGGCGGGCCGTCCAGTGAGGTCAGGGGTCAGAAAAGGTCCCTTTTCAGACAATAGTGTATACAAATTGGACACTGGACAGGAGACGGTACTTGGCGCCGGAACTTCGGAGGTACGCACGCGTTCGGGGAGAGCCCCTCTACACCGCCACACTCTCCGCTAAGCTGGAGAGCTGTATTTGGAAACGTGGCGGGCCGTCCAGTGTATACAATAGTGTATACAAATTGGACACTGGACACTGGACAGGAGACGGTGCTTGGCGCCGGAACTTCGGAGGTACGCACGCGTTCGGGGAGAGCCCCTCTACACCGCCACACTCTCCGCTAAGCGGGAGAGCTGTATTTTGAAAAGTGGCGGGCCGTCCAGTGAGGTCAGGGGTCAGAAAAGGTCAGTTTTCAGACAATAGTGTATACAAATTGGACACTGGACACTGGACAGGAGACGGTTCTTGGCGCCGGTACTCGGAGGTACGCACGCGTTCGGGGAGAGCCCCTCTACACTGCCACACTCTCCGCTAAGCGGGAGAGCTGTATTTGGAAAAGTGGCGGGCCGTCCAGTGAGGTCAGGGGTCAGAAAAGGTCCCTTTTCAGACAATAGTGTATACAAATTGGACACTGGACAGGAGACGGTGCTTGGCGCCGGAACTTCGGAGGTATGCACGCGTTCGGGGAGAGCCCCTCTACACCGCCACACTCTCCGCTAAGCGGGAGAGCTGTATTTGGAAAAGTGGCGGGCCGTCCAGTGAGGTCAGGGGTCAGAAAAGGTCCCTTTTCAGACAATAGTGTATACAAATTGGACACTGGACACTGGACAGGAGACGGTGCTTGGCGCCGGAACTTCGGAGGTACGGACGCGTTCGGGGAGATCCCCTCTACACTGCCACACTCTCCGCTAAGCGGGAGAGCTGTATTTGGAAAAGTGGCGGGCCGTCCAGTGTATACAATAGTGTATACAAATTGGACACTGGACACTGGACAGGAGACGGTGCTTGGCGCCGGAACTTCGGAGGTACGCACGCGTTCGGGGAGAGCCCCTCTACACCGCCACACTCTCCGCTAAGCGGGAGAGCTGTATTTGGAAAAGTGGCGGGCCGTCCAGTGAGGTCAGGGGTCAGAAAAGGTCCGTTTTCAGACAATAGTGTATACAAATTGGACACTGGACAGGAGACGGTTCTTGGCGCCGGTACTCGGAGGTACGCACGCGTTCGGGGAGAGCCCCTCTACACTGCCACACTCTCCGCTAAGCGGGAGAGCTGTATTTGGAAAAGTGGCGGGCCGTCCAGTGAGGTCAGGGGTCAGAAAAGGTCCCTTTTCAGACAATAGTGTATACAAATTGGACACTGGACAGGAGACGGTGCTTGGCGCCGGAACTTCGGAGGTATGCACGCGTTCGGGGAGAGCCCCTCTACACCGCCACACTCTCCGCTAAGCGGGAGAGCTGTATTTGGAAAAGTGGCGGGCCGTCCAGTGAGGTCAGGGGTCAGAAAAGGTCCCTTTTCAGACAATAGTGTATACAAATTGGACACTGGACACTGGACAGGAGACGGTGCTTGGCGCCGGAACTTCGGAGGTACGCACGCGTTCGGGGAGATCCCCTCTACACTGCCACACTCTCCGCTAAGCGGGAGAGCTGTATTTGGAAAAGTGGCGGGCCGTCCAGTGTATACAATAGTGTATACAAATTGGACACTGGACACTGTACAGGAGACGGTGCTTGGCGCCGGAACTTCGGAGGTACGCACGCGTTCGGGGAGAGCCCCTCTACACCGCCACACTCTCCGCTAAGCGGGAGAGCTGTATTTGGAAAAGTGGCGGGCCGTCCAGTGAGGTCAGGGGTCAGAAAAGGTCCGTTTTCAGACAATAGTGTATACAAATTGGACACTGGACACTGGACAGGAGACGGTTCTTGGCACCGGAACTTCGGAGGTACGCACGCGTTCGGGGAGAGCCCCTCTACACTGCCACACTCTCCGCTAAGCGGGAGAGCTGTATTTGGAAAAGTGGCGGGCCGTCCAGTGAGGTCAGGGGTCAGAAAAGGTCTGTTTTCAGACAATAGTGTATACAAATTGGACACTGGACAGGAGACGGTGCTTGGCGCCGGAACTTCGGAGGTATGCACGCGTTCGGGGAGAGCCCCTCTACACCGCCACACTCTCCGCTAAGCGGGAGAGCTGTATTTGGAAAAGTGGCGGGCCGTCCAGTGAGGTCAGGGGTCAGAAAAGGTCCCTTTTCAGACAATAGTGTATACAAATTGGACACTGGACACTGGACAGGAGACGGTGCTTGGCGCCGGAACTTCGGAGGTACGCACGCGTTCGGGGAGAGCCCCTCTACACTGCCACACTCTCCGCTAAGCGGGAGAGCTGTATTTGGAAAAGTGGCGGGCCGTCCAGTGAGGTCAGGGGTCAGAAAAGGTCCCTTTTCAGACAATAGTGTATACAAATTGGACACTGGACAGGAGACGGTGCTTGGCGCCGGAACTTCGGAGGTACGCACGCGTTCGGGGAGAGCCCCTCTACACCGCCACACTCTCCGCTAAGCGGGAGAGCTGTATTTGGAAAAGTGGCGGGCCGTCCAGTGAGGTCAGGGGTCAGAAAAGGTCCCTTTTCAGACAATAGTGTATACAAATTGGACACTGGACACTGGACAGGAGACGGTGCTTGGCGCCGGAACTTCGGAGGTACGCACGCGTTCGGGGAGAGCCCCTCTACACTGCCACACTCTCCGCTAAGCGGGAGAGCTGTATTTGGAAAAGTGGCGGGCCGTCCAGTGAGGTCAGGGATCAGAAAAGGTCTGTTTTCAGACAATAGTGTATACAAATTGGACACTGGACAGGAGACGGTGCTTGGCGCCGGAACTTCGGAGGTATGCACGCGTTCGGGGAGAGCCCCTCTACACCGCCACACTCTCCGCTAAGCGGGAGAGCTGTATTTGGAAAAGTGGCGGGCCGTCCAGTGAGGTCAGGGGTCAGAAAAGGTCCCTTTTCAGACAATAGTGTATACAAATTGGACACTGGACACTGGACAGGAGACGGTGCTTGGCGCCGGAACTTCGGAGGTACGCACGCGTTCGGGGAGAGACCCTCTACACTGCCACACTCTCCGCTAAGCGGGAGAGCTGTATTTGGAAAAGTGGCGGGCCGTCCAGTGAGGTCAGGGGTCAGAAAAGGTCCCTTTTCAGACAATAGTGTATACAAATTGGACACTGGACAGGAGACGGTGCTTGGCGCCGGAACTTCGGAGGTACGCACGCTTTCGGGGAGAGCCCCTCTACACCGCCACACTCTCCGCTAAGCGGGAGAGCTGTATTTGGAAAAGTGGCGGGCCGTCCAGTGAGGTCAGGGGTCAGAAAAGGTCCCTTTTCAGACAATAGTGTATACAAATTGGACACTGGACACTGGACAGGAGACGGTATTTGGCGCCGGAACTTCGGAGGTACGCACGCGTTCGGGGAGATCCCCTCTACACTGCCACACTCTCCGCTAAGCGGGAGAGCTGTATTTGGAAAAGTGGCGGGCCGTCCAGTGTATACAATAGTGTATACAAATTGGACACTGGACACTGGACAGGAGACGGTGCTTGGCGCCGGAACTTCGGAGGTACGCACGCGTTCGGGGAGAGCCCCTCTACACCGCCACACTCTCCGCTAAGCGGGAGAGCTGTATTTGGAAAAGTGGCGGGCCGTCCAGTGAGGTCAGGGGTCAGAAAAGGTCAGTTTTCAGACAATAGTGTATACAAATTGGACACTGGACACTGGACAGGAGACGGTGCTTGGCGCCGGAACTTCGGAGGTACGCACGCGTTCGGGGAGATCCCCTCTACACTGCCACACTCTCCGCTAAGCGGGAGAGCTGTATTTGGAAAAGTGGCGGGCCGTCCAGTGTATACAATAGTGTATACAAATTGGACACTGGACACTGTACAGGAGACGGTGCTTGGCGCCGGAACTTCGGAGGTACGCACGCGTTCGGGGAGATCCCCTCTACACTGCCACACTCTCCGCTAAGCGGGAGAGCTGTATTTTGAAAAGTGGCGGGCCGTCCAGTGTATACAATAGTGTATACAAATTGGACACTGGACACTGGACAGGAGACGGTGCTTGGCGCCGGAACTTCGGAGGTACGCACGCGTTCGGGGAGAGCCCCTCTACACCGCCACACTCTCCGCTAAGCGGGAGAGCTGTATTTGGAAAAGTGGCGGGCCGTCCAGTGAGGTCAGGGGTCAGAAAAGGTCCCTTTTCAGACAATAGTGTATACAAATTGGACACTGGACACTGGACAGGAGACGGTGCTTGGCGCCGGAACTTCGGAGGTACGCACGCGTTCGGGGAGAGCCCCTCTACACTGCCACACTCTCCGCTAAGCGGGAGAGGGGAGAGCCCCTCTACACCGCCACACTCTCCGCTAAGCGGGAGAGCTGTATTTGGAAAAGTGGCGGGCCGTCCAGTGAGGTCAGGGGTCAGAAAAGGTCCCTTTTCAGACAATAGTGTATACAAATTGGACACTGGACACTGGACAGGAGACGGTGCTTGGCGCCGGAACTTCGGAGGTACGCACGTGTTCGGGGAGAGCCCCTCTACACTGCCACACTTTCCGCTAAGCGGGAGAGCTGTATTTGGAAAAGTGGCGGGCCGTCCAGTGAGGTCAGGGGTCAGAAAAGGTCCGTTTTCAGACAATAGTGTATACAAATTGGACACTGGACAGGAGACGGTGCTTGGCGCCGGAACTTCGGAGGTACGCACGCGTTCGGGGAGAGCCCCTCTACACCGCCACACTCTCCGCTAAGCGGGAGAGCTGTATTTGGAAAAGTGGCGGGCCGTCCAGTGAGGTCAGGGGTCAGAAAAGGTCAGTTTTCAGACAATATTGTATACAAATTGGACACTGGACAGGAGACGGTGCTTGGCGCCGGAACTTCGGAGGTACGCACGCGTTCGGGGAGAGCCCCTCTACACCGCCACACTCTCCGCTAAGCGGGAGAGCTGTATTTGGAAAAGTGGCGGGCCGTCCAGTGAGGTCAGGGGTCAGAAAAGGTCCCTTTTCAGACAATAGTGTATACAAATTGGACACTGGACACTGGACAGGAGACGGTGCTTGGCGCCGGAACTTCGGAGGTACGCACGCGTTCGGGGAGAGCCCCTCTACACTGCCACACTCTCCGCTAAGCGGGAGAGCTGTATTTGGAAAAGTGGCGGGCCGTCCAGTGAGGTCAGGGGTCAGAAAAGGTCTGTTTTCAGACAATAGTGTATACAAATTGGACACTGGACAGGAGACGGTGCTTGGCGCCGGAACTTCGGAGGTACGCACGCGTTCGGGGAGAGCCCCTCTACACCGCCACACTCTCCGCTAAGCGGGAGAGCTGTATTTGGAAAAGTGGCGGGCCGTCCAGTGTATACAATAGTGTATACAAATTGGACACTGGACACTGGACAGGAGACGGTGCTTGGCGCCGGAACTTCGGAGGTACGCACGCGTTCGGGGAGAGCCCCTCTACACTGCCACACTCTCCGCTAAGCGGGAGAGCTGTATTTGGAAAAGTGGAGGGCCGTCCAGTGAGGTCAGGGGTCAGAAAAGGTCTGTTTTCAGACAATAGTGTATACAAATTGGACACTGGACAGGAGACGGTGCTTGGCGCCGGAACTTCGGAGGTACGCACGCGTTCGGGGAGAGCCCCTCTACACCGCCACACTCTCCGCTAAGCGGGAGAGCTGTATTTGGAAAAGTGGCGGGCCGTCCAGTGTATACAATAGTGTATACAAATTGGACACTGGACACTGGACAGGAGACGGTGCTTGGCGCCGGAACTTCGGAGGTACGCACGCGTTCGGGGAGAGCCCCTCTACACTGCCACACTCTCCGCTAAGCGGGAGAGCTGTATTTGGAAAAGTGGAGGGCCGTCCAGTGAGGTCAGGGGTCAGAAAAGGTCTGTTTTCAGACAATAGTGTATACAAATTGGACACTGGACAGGAGACGGTGCTTGGCGCCGGAACTTCGGAGGTACGCACGCGTTCGGGGAGAGCCCCTCTACACCGCCACACTCTCCGCTAAGCGGGAGAGCTGTATTTGGAAAAGTGGCGGGCCGTCCATTGAGGTCAGGGGTCAGAAAAGGTCCCTTTTCAGACAATAGTGTATACAAATTGGACACTGGACACTGGACAGGAGACGGTGCTTGGCGCCGGAACTTCGGAGGTACGCACGCGTTCGGGGAGAGCCCCTCTACACTGCCACACTCTCCGCTAAGCGGGAGAGCTGTATTTGGAAAAGTGACGGGCCGTCCAGTGAGGTCAGGGGTCAGAAAAGGTCCGTTTTCAGACAATAGTGTATACAAATTGGACACTGGACAGGAGACGGTGCTTGGCGCCGGAACTTCGGAGGTACGCACGCGTTCGGGGAGAGCCCCTCTACACCGCCACACTCTCCGCTAAGCGGGAGAGCTGTATTTGGAAAAGTGGCGGGCCGTCCAGTGAGGTCAGGGGTCAGAAAAGGTCCGTTTTCAGACAATAGTGTATACAAATTGGACACTGGACACTGGACAGGAGACGGTGCTTGGCGCCGGAACTTCGGAGGTACGCACGCGTTCGGGGAGAGCCCCTCTACACTGCCACACTCTCCGCTAAGCGGGAGAGCTGTATTTGGAAAAGTGGCGGGCCGTCCAGTGAGGTCAGGGGTCAGAAAAGGTCTGTTTTCAGACAATAGTGTATACAAATTGGACACTGGACAGGAGACGGTGCTTGGCGCCGGAACTTCGGAGGTACGCACGCGTTCGGGGAGAGCCCCTCTACACCGCCACACTCTCCGCTAAGCGGGAGAGCTGTATTTGGAAAAGTGGCGGGCCGTCCAGTGAGGTCAGGGGTCAGAAAAGGTCCCTTTTCAGACAATAGTGTATACAAATTGGACACTGGACACTGGACAGGAGACGGTGCTTGGCGCCGGAACTTCGGAGGTACGCACGTGTTCGGGGAGAGCCCCTCTACACTGCCACACTGTCCGCTAAGCGGGAGAGCTGTATTTGGAAAAGTGGCGGGCCGTCCAGTGAGGTCAGGGGTCAGAAAAGGTCTGTTTTCAGACAATAGTGTATACAAATTGGACACTGGACAGGAGACGGTGCTTGGCGCCGGAACTTCGGAGGTATGCACGCGTTCGGGGAGAGCCCCTCTACACTGCCACACTCTCCACTAAGCGGGAGAGCTGTATTTGGAAAAGTGGCGGGCCGTCCAGTGAGGTCAGGGGTCAGAAAAGGTCCCTTTTCAGACAATAGTGTATACAAACTGGACACTGGACAGGAGACGGTGCTTGGCGCCGGAACTTCGGAGGTACGCACGCGTTCGGGGAGAGTCCCTCTACACCGCCACACTCTCCGCTAAGCGGGAGAGCTGTATTTGGAAAAGTGGCGGGCCGTCCATTGAGGTCAGGGGTCAGAAAAGGTCCCTTTTCAGACAATAGTGTATACAAATTGGACACTGGACACTGGACAGGAGACGGTGCTTGGCGCCGGAACTTCGGAGGTACGCACGCGTTCGGGGAGAGCCCCTCTACACTGCCACACTCTCCGCTAAGCGGGAGAGCTGTATTTGGAAAAGTGACGGGCCGTCCAGTGAGGTCAGGGGTCAGAAAAGGTCCGTTTTCAGACAATAGTGTATACAAATTGGACACTGGACAGGAGACGGTGCTTGGCGCCGGAACTTCGGAGGTACGCACGCGTTCGGGGAGAGCCCCTCTACACTGCCACACTCTCCGCTAAGCGGGAGAGCTGTATTTGGAAAAGTGGCGGGCCGTCCAGTGAGGTCAGGGGTCAGAAAAGGTCTGTTTTCAGACAATAGTGTATACAAATTGGACACTGGACAGGAGACGGTGCTTGGCGCCGGAACTTCGGAGGTACGCACGCGTTCGGGGAGAGCCCCTCTACACCGCCACACTCTCCGCTAAGCGGGAGAGCTGTATTTGGAAAAGTGGCGGGCCGTCCAGTGAGGTCAGGGGTCAGAAAAGGTCCCTTTTCAGACAATAGTGTATACAAATTGGACACTGGACACTGGACAGGAGACGGTGCTTGGCGCCGGAACTTCGGAGGTACGCACGTGTTCGGGGAGAGCCCCTCTACACTGCCACACTGTCCGCTAAGCGGGAGAGCTGTATTTGGAAAAGTGGCGGGCCGTCCAGTGAGGTCAGGGGTCAGAAAAGGTCTGTTTTCAGACAATAGTGTATACAAATTGGACACTGGACAGGAGACGGTGCTTGGCGCCGGAACTTCGGAAGTACGCACGCGTTCGGGGAGAGCCCCTCTACACCGCCACACTCTCCGCTAAGCGGGAGAGCTGTATTTGGAAAAGTGGCGGGCCGTCCAGTGTATACAATAGTTTATACAAATTGGACACTGGACACTGGACAGGAGACGGTGCTTGGCGCCGGAACTTCGGAGGTACGCACGCGTTCGGGGAGAGCCCCTCTACACCGCCACACTCTCCGCTAAGCGGGAGAGCTGTATTTGGAAAAGTGGCGGGCCGTCCAGTGAGGTCAGGGGTCAGAAAAGGTCCGTTTTCAGACAATAGTGTATACAAATTGGACACTGAGGTCAGGGGTCAGAAAAGGTCAGTTTTCAGACAAAAGTGTATACAAATTGGACACTGGACACTGGACAGGAGACGGTTCTTGGCGCCGGAACTTCGGAGGTACGCACGCGTTCGGGCAGAGCCCCTCTACACTGCCACACTCTCCGCTAAGCGGGAGAGCTGTATTTGGAAAAGTGGCGGGCCGTCCAGTGAGGTCAGGGGTCAGAAAAGGTCTGTTTTCAGACAATAGTGTATACAAATTGGACACTGGACAGGAGACGGTGCTTGGCGCCGGAACTTCGGAGGTACGCACGCGTTCGGGGAGAGCCCCTCTACACCGCCACACTCTCCGCTAAGCGGGAGAGCTGTATTTGGAAAAGTGGCGGGCCGTCCAGTGAGGTCAGGGGTCAGAAAAGGTCCCTTTTCAGACAATAGTGTATACAAATTGGACACTGGACAGGAGACGGTGCTTGGCGCCGGAACTTCGGAGGTACGCACGCGTTCGGGGAGAGCCCCTCTACACTGCCACACTCTCCGCTAAGCGGGAGAGCTGTATTTGGAAAAGTGGCGGGCCGTCCAGTGAGCTCAGGGGTCAGAAAAGGTCAGTTTTCAGACATTAGTGTATACAAATTGGACACTGGACAGGAGACGGTGCTTGGCGCCGGAACTTCGGAGGTACGCACACGTTCGGGGAGAGCCCCTCTACACCGCCACACTCTCCGCTAAGCGGGAGAGCTGTATTTGGAAAAGTGGCGGGCCGTCCAGTGAGGTCAGGGGTCAGAAAAGGTCCGTTTTCAGACAATAGTGTATACAAATTGGACACTGGACACTGGACAGGAGACGGTTCTTGGCGCCGGAACTTCGGAGGTACGCACGCGTTCGGGGAGAGCCCCTCTACACTGCCACACTCTCCGCTAAGCGGGAGAGCTGTATTTGGAAAAGTGGCGGGCCGTCCAGTGAGGTCAGGGGTCAGAAAAGGTCTGTTTTCAGACAATAGTGTATACAAATTGGACACTGGACAGGAGACGGTGCTTGGCGCCGGAACTTCGGAGGTACGCACGCGTTCGGGGAGAGCCCCTCTACACCGCCACACTCTCCGCTAAGCGGGAGAGCTGTATTTGGAAAAGTGGCGGGCCGTCCAGTGTATACAATAGTGTATACAAATTGGACACTGGACACTGGACAGGAGACGGTGCTTGGCGCCGGAACTTCGGAGGTACGCACGCGTTCGGGGAGAGCCCCTCTACACTGCCACACTCTCCGCTAAGCGGGAGAGCTGTATTTGGAAAAGTGGCGGGCCGTCCAGTGAGGTCAGGGGTCAGAAAAGGTCTGTTTTCAGACAATAGTGTATACAAATTGGACACTGGACAGGAGACGGTGCTTGGCGCCGGAACTTCGGAGGTACGCACGCGTTCGGGGAGAGCCCCTCTACACCGCCACACTCTCCGCTAAGCGGGAGAGCTGTATTTGGAAAAGTGGCGGGCCGTCCATTGAGGTCAGGGGTCAGAAAAGGTCCCTTTTCAGACAATAGTGTATACAAATTGGACACTGGACACTGGACAGGAGACGGTGCTTGGCGCCGGAACTTCGGAGGTACGCACGCGTTCGGGGAGAGCCCCTCTACACTGCCACACTCTCCGCTAAGCGGGAGAGCTGTATTTGGAAAAGTGACGGGCCGTCCAGTGAGGTCAGGGGTCAGAAAAGGTCCGTTTTCAGACAATAGTGTATACAAATTGGACACTGGACAGGAGACGGTGCTTGGCGCCGGAACTTCGGAGGTACGCACGCGTTCGGGGAGAGCCCCTCTACACCGCCACACTCTCCGCTAAGCGGGAGAGCTGTATTTGGAAAAGTGGCGGGCCGTCCAGTGAGGTCAGGGGTCAGAAAAGGTCCGTTTTCAGACAATAGTGTATACAAATTGGACACTGGACACTGGACAGGAGACGGTGCTTGGCGCCGGAACTTCGGAGGTACGCACGCGTTCGGGGAGAGCCCCTCTACACTGCCACACTCTCCGCTAAGCGGGAGAGCTGTATTTGGAAAAGTGGCGGGCCGTCCAGTGAGGTCAGGGGTCAGAAAAGGTCTGTTTTCAGACAATAGTGTATACAAATTGGACACTGGACAGGAGACGGTGCTTGGCGCCGGAACTTCGGAGGTACGCACGCGTTCGGGGAGAGCCCCTCTACACCGCCACACTCTCCGCTAAGCGGGAGAGCTGTATTTGGAAAAGTGGCGGGCCGTCCAGTGAGGTCAGGGGTCAGAAAAGGTCCCTTTTCAGACAATAGTGTATACAAATTGGACACTGGACACTGGACAGGAGACGGTGCTTGGCGCCGGAACTTCGGAGGTACGCACGCGTTCGGGGAGAGCCCCTCTACACTGCCACACTGTCCGCTAAGCGGGAGAGCTGTATTTGGAAAAGTGGCGGGCCGTCCAGTGAGGTCAGGGGTCAGAAAAGGTCTGTTTTCAGACAATAGTGTATACAAATTGGACACTGGACAGGAGACGGTGCTTGGCGCCGGAACTTCGGAGGTATGCACGCGTTCGGGGAGAGCCCCTCTACACTGCCACACTCTCCGCTAAGCGGGAGAGCTGTATTTGGAAAAGTGGCGGGCCGTCCAGTGAGGTCAGGGGTCAGAAAAGGTCCCTTTTCAGACAATAGTGTATACAAACTGGACACTGGACAGGAGACGGTGCTTGGCGCCGGAACTTCGGAGGTACGCACGTGTTCGGGGAGAGCCCCTCTACACCGCCACACTCTCCGCTAAGCGGGAGAGCTGTATTTGGAAAAGTGGCGGGCCGTCCAGTGTATACAATAGTGTATACAAATTGGACACTGGACACTGGACAGGAGACGGTGCTTGGCGCCGAAACTTCGGAGGTACGCACGCGTTCGGGGAGAGCCCCTCTACACCGCCACACTCTCCGCTAAGCGGGAGAGCTGTATTTGGAAAAGTGGCGGGCCGTCCAGTGAGGTCAGGGGTCAGAAAAGGTCCGTTTTCAGACAATAGTGTATACAAATTGGACACTGAGGTCAGGGGTCAGAAAAGGTCAGTTTTCAGACAAAAGTGTATACAAATTGGACACTGGACACTGGACAGGAGACGGTTCTTGGCGCCGGAACTTCGGAGGTACGCACGCGTTCGGGGAGAGCCCCTCTACACTGCCACACTCTCCGCTAAGCGGGAGAGCTGTATTTGGAAAAGTGGCGGGCCGTCCAGTGAGGTCAGGGGTCAGAAAAGGTCTGTTTTCAGACAATAGTGTATACAAATTGGACACTGGACAGGAGACGGTGCTTGGCGCCGGAACTTCGGAGGTACGCACGCGTTCGGGGAGAGCCCCTCTACACCGCCACACTCTCCGCTAAGCGGGAGAGCTGTATTTGGAAAAGTGGCGGGCCGTCCAGTGAGGTCAGGGGTCAGAAAAGGTCCCTTTTCAGACAATAGTGTATACAAATTGGACACTGGACAGGAGACGGTGCTTGGCGCCGGAACTTCGGAGGTACGCACGCGTTCGGGGAGAGCCCCTCTACACTGCCACACTCTCCGCTAAGCGGGAGAGCTGTATTTGGAAAAGTGGCGGGCCGTCCAGTGAGCTCAGGGGTCAGAAAAGGTCCGTTTTCAGACATTAGTGTATACAAATTGGACACTGGACAGGAGACGGTGCTTGGCGCCGGAACTTCGGAGGTACGCACGCGTTCGGGGAGAGCCCCTCTACACCGCCACACTCTCCGCTAAGCGGGAGAGCTGTATTTGGAAAAGTGGCGGGCCGTCCAGTGAGGTCAGGGGTCAGAAAAGGTCAGTTTTCAGACAAAAGTGTATACAAATTGGACACTGGACACTGGACAGGAGACGGTTCTTGGCGCCGGAACTTCGGAGGTACGCACGCGTTCGGGGAGAGCCCCTCTACACTGCCACACTCTCCGCTAAGCGGGAGAGCTGTATTTGGAAAAGTGGCGGGCCGTCCAGTGAGGTCAGGGGTCAGAAAAGGTCTGTTTTCAGACAATAGTGTATACAAATTGGACACTGGACAGGAGACGGTGCTTGGCGCCGGAACTTCGGAGGTACGCACGCGTTCGGGGAGAGCCCCTCTACACCGCCACACTCTCCGCTAAGCGGGAGAGCTGTATTTGGAAAAGTGGCGGGCCGTCCAGTGAGGTCAGGGGTCAGAAAAGGTCCCTTTTCAGACAATAGTGTATACAAATTGGACACTGGACACTGGACAGGAGACGGTGCTTGGCGCCGGAACTTCGGAGGTACGCACGCGTTCGGGGAGAGCCCCTCTACACCGCCACACTCTCCGCTAAGCAGGAGAGCTGTATTTGGAAAAGTGGCGGGCCGTCCAGTGTATACAATAGTGTATACAAATTTGACACTGGACACTGGACAGGAGACGGTGCTTGGCGCCGGAACTTCGGAGGTACGCACGCGTTCGGGGAGAGCCCCTCTACACCGCCACACTCTCCGCTAAGCGGGAGAGCTGTATTTTGAAAAGTGGCGGGCCGTCCAGTGAGGTCAGGGGTCAGAAAAGGTCCGTTTTCAGACAATAGTGTATACAAATTGGACACTGAGGTCAGGGGTCAGAAAAGGTCAGTTTTCAGACAAAAGTGTATACAAATTGGACACTGGACACTGGACAGGAGACGGTTCTTGGCGCCGGAACTTCGGAGGTACGCACGCGTTCGGGGAGAGCCCCTCTACACTGCCACACTCTCCGCTAAGCGGGAGAGCTGTATTTGGAAAAGTGGCGGGCCGTCCAGTGAGGTCAGGGGTCAGAAAAGGTCTGTTTTCAGACAATAGTGTATACAAATTGGACACTGGACAGGAGACGGTGCTTGGCGCCGGAACTTCGGAGGTACGCACGCGTTCGGGGAGAGCCCCTCTACACCGCCACACTCTCCGCTAAGCGGGAGAGCTGTATTTGGAAAAGTGGCGGGCCGTCCAGTGAGGTCAGGGGTCAGAAAAGGTCCCTTTTCAGACAATAGTGTATACAAATTGGACACTGGACAGGAGACGGTGCTTGGCGCCGGAACTTCGGAGGTACGCACGCGTTCGGGGAGAGCCCCTCTACACTGCCACACTCTCCGCTAAGCGGGAGAGCTGTATTTGGAAAAGTGGCGGGCCGTCCAGTGAGGTCAGGGGTCAGAAAAGGTCCGTTTTCAGACATTAGTGTATACAAATTGGACACTGGACAGGAGACGGTGCTTGGCGCCGGAACTTCGGAGGTACGCACGCGTTCAGGGAGAGCCCCTCTACACTGCCACACTCTCCGCTAAGCGGGAGAGCTGTATTTGGAAAAGTGGCGGGCCGTCCAGTGAGGTCAGGGGTCAGAAAAGGTCTGTTTTCAGACAATAGTGTATACAAATTGGACACTGGACAGGAGACGGTGCTTGGCGCCGGAACTTCGGAGGTACGCACGCGTTCGGGGAGAGCCCCTCTACACTGCCACACTCTCCGCTAAGCGGGAGAGCTGTATTTGGAAAAGTGGCGGCCGTCCAGTGAGGTCAGGGGTCAGAAAAGGTCCGTTTTCAGACAATAGTGTATACAAATTGGACACTGGACACTGGACAGGAGACGGTGCTTGGCGCCGGAACTTCGGAGGTACGCACGCGTTCGGGGAGAGCCCCTCTACACCGCCACACTCTCCGCTAAGCGGGAGAGCTGTATTTGGAAAATTGGCGGGCCGTCCAGTGAGGTCAGGGGTCAGAAAAGGTCCGTTTTCAGACAATAGTGTATACAAATTGGACACTGGACAGGAGACGGTTCTTGGCGCCGGAACTTCGGAGGTACGCACGCGTTCAGGGAGAGCCCCTCTACACTGCCACACTCTCCGCTAAGCGGGAGAGCTGTATTTGGAAAAGTGGCGGGCCGTCCAGTGAGGTCAGGGGTCAGAAAAGGTCTGTTTTCAGACAATAGTGTATACAAATTGGACACTGGACAGGAGACGGTGCTTGGCGCCGGAACTTCGGAGGTACGCACGCGTTCGGGGAGAGCCCCTCTACACTGCCACACTCTCCGCTAAGCGGGAGAGCTGTATTTGGAAAAGTGGCGGCCGTCCAGTGAGGTCAGGGGTCAGAAAAGGTCCGTTTTCAGACAATAGTGTATACAAATTGGACACTGGACACTGGACAGGAGACGGTGCTTGGCGCCGGAACTTCGGAGGTACGCACGCGTTCGGGGAGAGCCCCTCTACACCGCCACACTCTCCGCTAAGCGGGAGAGCTGTATTTGGAAAATTGGCGGGCCGTCCAGTGAGGTCAGGGGTCAGAAAAGGTCCCTTTTCAGACAATAGTGTATACAAATTGGACACTGGACAGGAGACGGTGCTTGGCGCCGGAACTTCGGAGGTATGCACGCGTTCGGGGAGAGCCCCTCTACACCGCCACACTCTCCGCTAAGCGGGAGAGCTGTATTTGGAAAAGTGGCGGGCCGTCCAGTGAGGTCAGGGGTCAGAAAAGGTCCCTTTTCAGACAATAGTGTATACAAATTGGACACTGGACACTGGACAGGAGACGATGCTTGGCGCCGGAACTTCGGAGGTACGCACGCGTTCGGGGAGATCCCCTCTACACTGCCACACTCTCCGCTAAGCGGGAGAGCTGTATTTGGAAAAGTGGCGGGCCGTCCAGTGTATACAAAAGTGTATACAAATTGGACACTGGACACTGGACAGGAGACGGTGCTTGGCGCCGGAACTTCGGAGGTACGCACGCGTTCGGGGAGAGCCCCTCTACACCGCCGCACTCTCCGCTAAGCGGGAGAGCTGTATTTGGAAAAGTGGCGGGCCGTCCAGTGAGGTCAGGGGTCAGAAAAGGTCCCTTTTCAGACAATAGTGTATACAAATTGGACACTGGACACTGGACAGGAGACGGTGCTTGGCGCCGGAACTTCGGAGGTACGCACGCGTTCGGGGAGATCCCCTCTACACTGCCACACTCTCCGCTAAGCGGGAGAGCTGTATTTGGAAAAGTGGCGGGCCGTCCAGTGTATACAATAGTGTATACAAATTGGACACTGGACACTGTACAGGAGACGGTGCTTGGCGCCGGAACTTCGGAGGTACGCACGCGTTCGGGGAGAGCCCCTCTACACCGCCACACTCTCCGCTAAGCGGGAGAGCTGTATTTGGAAAAGTGGCGGGCCGTCCAGTGAGGTCAGGGGTCAGAAAAGGTCCCTTTTCAGACAATAGTGTATACAAATTGGACACTGGACAGGAGACGGTGCTTGGCGCCGGAACTTCGGAGGTACGCACGCGTTCGGGGAGAGCCCCTCTACACTGCCACACTCTCCGCTAAGCGGGAGAGCTGTATTTGGAAAAGTGGCGGGCCGTGTCAAAGTAATTTGGAATATAAGTATAAACATTTGTGAGGAACTATGATTTATTGTAATAAAGCTTTTGGTATGCCCTGTGATAGACACCTCGGCTCCTGACCATTTGTTTATGGTTGGGTTGCAGGAGAAAAAGGTGTTGGCTAGGTATGCAGTTCTTTTGTTACTATGCTAGTTTGTAAACAAAGGAGGTTACCTTTGGAGTGAATGTACTTAAGTCGAAGTCAGTCAGTATGTCCTTTGAGTTATAACTGGCTGGTCGTTCCGATTCTGTGCTGTGATGCGTTGATTGTAAGTTCTAGCTCCATTTGATATCAAATTATAACACTCATTCTTCTTGAAACTTTGAATTGTCTCTGCCTTATTTGTCTCGTACTGTTGACTCAGTCCCCATCCAGATTTATCCAGGACATTTGAAGGTCCCGCCTCGACTATTGGACAGGTTCTGCTGTGCTTGGCTGATAACGGAGGAGGATGCCCCTTGGCCAGGCGATTTTGAATTAAATCGAGGATAATCTCCATAGTTTTGGGGAACCTGGCAGCCTCTTAGCTGTTTCAGCCAACCACAGAGTGAGTATTTCATGGTGCAATCTGTTTTGGGGGGTACGTTGTGTGTGGCAAATGCGATTCAGTAGTTTTTTAAAGAATTGGTGGTGTCTTTGTCTGTATTGTTTAAGTGTTGTCTGTTAATAGACATTCACATACTGGAGGATATTGTAAAGTATTGCTTCATATTGACAGTGAGGTTTTTGTGCCTGTTACTTGTCAACTTATTGGTTAGTGAATTATTTATTGATTTAACTGAATCTTTAAGTGTTGAATGGTCTAAAAGGGAGACTATACAGTCTTGCCTATAAGTAGCTACTGAAAAAGAAAAGGGAGGAATTCTATTCTTTGCCTTAGGGTCCCTTTTGCTAACAAAGCAATAAAAAGCGCTGAGTGAATGAGTTTGTCTGTTTGTGAGTCAAGAGAACATTTGTCTTTGTGAGATTTTGGAAGTTCTTTTCAGCAACAAGGTGTTTTTAAAAAAAAAATTCTTGAGGCTTTGTTTATGTCTGTTAGAGGGGGAATTTTTCAATTGCCTCCCATTTATGAACGAAACCTGCAAGAAGAAAGTCCCTTTTGTTGTCTGTATTAGAAATTGCCTTATTTTGAGTTTTAATACTTTGAGTTTTAATACTTACTATAGTAAATTGATAAGCATTACTTGAGTAACACTTTATATAATTATATAGGTTGAAGTTTAAATAATAATATTAATAATAACAATAGTAGTAATAATACTAGTTGTGTATTGAGAGCCTTAAATTTAACATGGGGGCAATACTTGCATATAAGAAGGAATATCAGGGTCCTGCAAGGATTGTGCATGACAAATTTGGAGTAAAAGGGGTTGCATTTCTGCCAAAATGGCATAAAAATTATGGTTTTCCTAAAAATGGAAGCTTCAGTCATACTGTGCTTCGAACTCTGCGGAAGCAGATGGCAAAAGAGTTTGAGGGCAGAATTGAGAAAGGAAAAATATCGGCTTGTGCCAAAATAAATGATAAATGGGCTAAAAATCTAAAAATTTTGAAATTATGGGAGGGAGAGGCAGACTCTCGGAAGCGTCTGGAGACAATGAATGCTAGTATCAAAGCCTTTGTCTCTTTGATCGTGGACGAGGCACATGATAAGATCTCCGTGGTCACACCCAAGGTTCTTGTAGAAGAGATAACAGGGACACGTTACTTCACCACTCCATTTTGTGACCATGTGTCGGAATTTGACCCCATATGGCCACAGAATGGATCATTTGAGAGGCCTGATATAGCATTGCTGAGAGAATTGATTAATCCTCCACATCCATCAGGTTTACCTGAATGGGATTATTCGTACATGCAAGAGTGTTTTGGTGTGTGGGATGCGATTAGCCGTAAAGTGGGTCATACAGATGGAGTCGTTAGATCTAGGCCTAAAGCTACTATGGTGTCTATCCACAAAGTTGACGACCTCCTGGATTGTCTAGTGAGAGTTCACCCCCCTCAGCTACCCCCTCAGCTACCCCCTCAAGGCCTACAGCCGGCCCCAGTTGTCCCTACTCCGCCCCCGTCTCCGGGGGTGGAGGTGCTGCTGCCGACACCCGCAGCCGCTGCAATCTCGGGGGCTGGGTCTCAGCTGTTGGCGCCACCTTTGTATAGTGATTTAATGGGCCAGGCCCTAGGGGGTCTAGACACCTCACTTCAGGCCAAAAACACACCCAGTATGCTAAGAAGGGGCCCTGTCTTCTCACCTTCTGTTACTTCTCAGGATCAGAGCATGACCAGGTCTGGTCTGTCATATCAGCCACCTAATGCTTTGTGGGTCAATGATATTGAGACTTCACTGTTCACACCCATGTTACAGTGTCCCGATGGGCAGGGAGGTGTGCAGAGAATTTATAGGCCGTGGAAGGTGACCGAGCTTCAGGCCATCGTCGGCTCATTGCCAGACCCAAGAAATAATGGAAAAATATTTGCAACTGCCTTTCAAAAAATGGTTGCTCAGTGTAGCCCTACAGCTGGAGAATTGGAACACGTTTGTGTTACTAAGATGGGTTTATTGTGGGGCGACGTAAAACCGGCAAATTGGGATTCAAACACAGTTTGGTCAGCTGATCCCCAGGCTGCTTACCAGACACAATTGGCGGCTCTGGTTACTGCGTTTGAGACAAAATTTAAGCCGGTCATAAATATGACTATGGTTAACGCATGTGTACAAAAGCCAAATGAGACATTTAATGATTACTTTGCTCGGAAATTGCCTGTTTTTAATTCACACAGTGGTAACTCACAACCTGCTGATATAGCAGTTGATTCTTCATGGGAGAGACAGTTCATTCAGACTCTAGTTGATGGCCTTCTCCCTGAGGTTCGATCAATTTTTAAGAGGCAATGTGTTGCATGGCAAAGTGCCAGGTTGGACGAGGTGAAAAAGTACTGTCTACATGCTGATACGATAGTACAGGAAGAGAAAGTTGTTCAACTTAAAAAATCAAAAGACACTACTGACAGGCTACAGATGGCCCAATTAGAATACTATCAACCGACCAATAGGGGTAGAACTGCTGGAAGAGCCAAATTCAATGGCCGCGGACGAGGTAGGGGGCGTGGTAGAGGGAGAAATAATTCTAATAGCGAGAGGTTATGTTGGACTTGTAATCTTCCAGGACACTTCTCAAGGGATTGTACTGTTGACACCTCTGAGGAATCTTGGGACAATGCAAGAAACCAATCACGCCCACCAGCTTCACAAGTGTCTGTGAACAAACCTTTTGGGGGGCAGAGCCAGTCACAATCAGATTGACTAGGCAGGGGTGACTCAAATTTTGACATCAGCCATCAGGAACAGAGTAAAAACATTGAAACAACTTGTTCTGATGATGGCGAAACATTTTATTTGTCCCCATGCTATTTGCAATACAAGTCCAAGGATTTGCCAATTTTCAAAATTACTATCCATGGAATTGTATATGAAATGTTGGCTGACACAGGGGCCACAGATTCGTCATTAAGGACAATATCAGATGATTTTCAGATGTCAGAAAGGACAAAAACTTGTATAGGTGTCACAGGTACACCAATCAAATGCAAAGTGACTAAGCCATGCCCTGTACAATGTGAAAATTTTGGTATTTCAGGATTGCAGCATTCATTTGTCTTTGTTCCTGAGTGCCCTGTGAATCTGGCGGGAAGAGATTTGTTATGCGCTCTTGGCTTAACCATTGTCTGTACTGAGAAAGGGTTAGTTTTGAAAAAATCTGATCCAGTAGGTGACTTGTCAGCTTCTATGGTGTTACATTCTCCAATGTCCCCTGTATATACCTATTGTTGGAAGGTTGATTCATTTCCAGTGTCTCACAGATTGCATGATTTTGTGAAAGATCACAGTAGTGAGAGCCTTGTGCAACATGACCCCCACACCTATAGGTGTGTGGCTCATGAGGCACAGGACAGCATGGATGATCACTTTGATTCTGAATGGAGTGATCACACTGGGAATGAGGAACTGTATGGTAGGGGCATAATGGTGACTCCGGATTTTGTAGTCATGTTGATTAAGTTGTCTGAGAAGCAGGGGAGGGTGTATGGGAGGCAAGGCGTCCCTCACATTGTTCTGGCTAAATCACCAGCAATTTCGATACAGGATATCGATATGCTGTTGCAGAAGCCGGAGGGTGTGAGGGGGGCTGTCATTCATCCTTTCCACTGCTTGTTAAAAGCCCACAGATTTGTTCAATTAGATTCAGACCCTTTTTGGCCATCAACTGTGACACACAGTTTTCTTTTGAACACACTGGATGTCAAGAATCACCCAGCCTTAAAAGGGGTTCCAGATGGATTGTGGGCGACTCATAAGTACGATGTTGGTTTAATGAAGGATGCTACTCCCCTTGTTGTTGTTCCTAAGTCAGATTATAGGCCCAACAAGCGGCAGTACCCACTGAGACCTGATGCAGAGGAAGGCATGTGTACTATAATTGAGCAGCTCCTAAAAGATGGAATCATTGTTCTAGCTCCAACATCTCCATGTAATACTCCGTTGCTACCAGTAAAGAAGGCCGATGGCGCTTCTTGGAGGCCTGTTCATGATTTGCGAGCAGTAAATGAAGCTGTATTTGCTCGTGCACCTGTAGTACCTAACCCAGCCACAATTTTGTCTACCATTCCAAGTGATTCATTGTGGTTTAGTGTTGTCGATCTCGCAAATGCTTTCTTCTCTGTCCCAGTTGATCCTGACTCACAATTTTGGTTTTAAGGGAAAAAAGTATAAGTGGACAAGATGTCCCCAGGGTTATACAGAATCTCCGTCAGTTTTTTCAGCCGCACTGCAAGAAAATTTGGCAGGGTTTGTATTCCCAGGAAATTCTACATTGTTGCAATATGTCGATGACATATTAGTGTGTTCCCCATCTGAGGAGGTTTGTGTCTCAGATACCAATTCCTTGTTGAAATATTTGGCATCACAGGGACATAAGGTGTCGCTAAAAAAGCTCCAACTGGTGAAACAAAAAGTGCACTATCTAGGACATGACATTTCGAAAAATAACAGAGCAATAGGAATGGATAGAATACAGGCTGTACTATCCATTCCTAAGCCTGTCACTAAGAGACAGCTTCTTAGTTTTTTGGGCTGTACTGGATTTTGTAGGCAATGGATCTGTGAGTATGCAAAATTAGCCCAACCATTGTCTGACATTGCGCATGCGACAGGACTGACTATGAATGACCTTTTGACTTGGAGCCCAGAGGCTATTGATTCCTTTGGAAAGTTAAAAGAGGCTTTGGCTTCTGCACCTGCATTAGGGATACCAGACTTAAAGGGGAAATCCACCCATTTTCAATATTTAACTATGTCATTAATATAGCATAAAGGAGTTGTGTGGAAATAAGAAAAAATGTAAAAAAAAAATAACATTGCAAAAAAATTTAACATTGCAAAAAAATTAACATTGCAAATTACACTGTGATGACTCATCATGGTGTAATGGTAGCATACTATTCAAAACATCTTTCAGCTGTGGTAAGAGGCCTACCTCTGTGTGCTCGTGCAGTGGCGGCTACTGCTGCAGCAGTGACCGCCTCTTCATCTCTAGTGGCTTACAGGCCATTAACTGTTTTGGTACCACATGCTGTGGCTGCAATTCTTTTGCAAGCAAAGACAGCTCATCTGACTCCAGCATCTACTTTGCATTATTATAACATTTTGAATTTGCCACATGTCATTTTGAAAAGGTGTAATGTGCTAAATCCTGCTACTTTTCTTCCAACTGAGCTGGACGGAGAACCTCATGACTGTTTAGCAGTGATTTCTGAGTCAGTTACTCCTAGGCCGGACTTGTCTTCCACCCCCCTTCTTAACCCGGATCTGATTTATTATGTAGATGGGTCAGCTAAAAGGGTGAATGGGGAGGGGGCTGTTGGTTATGCAGTAGTCAGTGATCTTGAGATTGTGGAATCTGCAAGGCTCCCATCTCATCTTTCTGCACAAGCAGCAGAACTTTTTGCTCTTACGAGGGCTTGCATTTTGGCACGTGGGAAGTCTGTGAACATTTTTACAGATTCCAGATATGCCTTTGGGGTGATTCATGATTATGGGACCTTATGGAAAAACAGGGGATTTCTTACTTCACAAGGTACAAAGATTCAGCATCATCGCCTTGTTAACAACCTGCTTGAAGCTGTTCTGCTTCCATCCCAAGTGTCTGTTTGCAGGTGCCCAGCCCATGTCAAGGTTGTGGATGCTGTGTCAAAGGGAAATTCTTTTGCAGATTTTGCAGCTAAGAAAGCAACTGAGTCTTCTCGTTCAGTTGTACTTGAGATGCTCCTAGATACTGCTGGAGAGCAGGCAGCGTCTTTTGATCCACATATGTCTTTGAAGGATATTCAATCCTTGGCACCTTCAAGTGAGAAGGCTACTTGGAGGAAGCATGGTAAGTATGGTACGGATGGAGTGTGGAGAGGGCCACATGGAAAACCATGTTTGCCAAAACGACTCTTTCCGTACATGGCGAAGTTGGCTCATGGATTGGATCACGTCTCAAAGCAAGGTATGATTAATTTTATAGCTCAAACCTGGGATTCGATTGGATTCACCACGGTGGCAGAGAACTACTGTAGGAGATGTCTGGTGTGTGCGCAACATAACGTGGGTGAAAGCTGCTCTCCCTACTCCACTGGGTAAAGGTGAAACGACGCATCCATTCCTGCCTGGAGGCTGGATTTTCGTGAGGGATTTCCGACGAAGGAATTGGCATTCCCCGAGGTGGAGAGGTCCGTTCGAAATTCTACTCACCACCCCTACAGCAGTGAAAGTGAAGGAGAGGACGACGTGGATTCACGCTTCCCATTGCAAGAAAGCGCCAACGCCGCAGGATGATGGACCGGGAAGCTGTGCTGGTGCGGCTGCTGTGCCGTCTACTTCTGCTTCTGTTGATGCTACCAAGCCATAACTACGGTGTGGAGTCGACGATGACACATGCTGAGAGAGCACGTCGTGACATTCACCATCCAAACCTGGCTCTGTCAATGATCACAAGTTTTGCGCTACAAATGAATTATTCAAATTGTTGGATCTGTCAACATCTGCCTGGCAGCACCACCGCACCCATGTGGTTGCCAATTCCTTTGACAGCAGAAGAATGGCGCAGTTACAATTGGCAGGGACTGGGTGAAGACAATGTGCTCTGGGATTCGGAGTGTCATGAAAGAAGGAACCTGACTTTTGATCCTCCTGGTAGCCGGTACAGAGCAGTGGGTGACTTCATCTCAATTAACCCATGGAGCCGGTACCAAGAGGTTTTGGATTTTATAGCAGCAGAGGTCAATAATGAGCGATTGCCCCTTGGTTTCAATAAAACTGTGGTTCACCGGGTGGGGGTTTTGCAGCCTAGTACTTTGTTACAGAGGAACAATACAACTGGTGAGTTTTTGTTCAAGGTGGAAACGATTCACGTTCAAACTAATTGTACCATGCCTCATCTGCAAATTGATAATCCTGACCCGGCTACATGTATGCGAATAAAGTCTAGTGCCAGCCTTAATTGCTATTCAGAAATTGTATATTACCCTGTCACCATTGAGTTTAAAATAGGACGTTTGACTTGTAAGCTTTATAACTGTCGAGAACACATTCAACCTAAAGTAACCTTCCGAGCCTCATCCGTGTGTAATACTATGCCTGTTGTGCAGTTAACAGATGTTCCTTTTTGCTGGACGCCAGACTGGGAACAAAGTTAATGTAGGTGTAAGTTCTTGTGACAAAGTAACTTTAATGCAAACCAATCTTAGCCGTCCTTCTCCTCTCCCTGAAAAGGTCTATGCGGTATGTGGGGGAAAGGCTTATACGCGCCTCCCGGCTAATAGCCAAGGTATGTGTTTTCTAGCTCACGTTGTTCCAATGATCAGGAGAGTGAACATCACAGAGGTAAGGGCAACCTATTCTCAACACGTGGGGAGGGCTACTCGTACAAAGAGGACTCTCTCCTGGTGGCAGAAGGTGTTAGGTGTCGTCATTCCCAGTTACGGCACCTATAACAACCAGAATGAGATTGAGGCTCTGTCTACTGTTTTGGAAAACCACATGAATGCATCTGACACAGCCATTGAAGCTCTGGCAACTGAGATGGATGAGATTAAAACAGTTTCTTTGCAGAATAGGATGGTGTTAGATATTATGCTTGCGAACAAGGGGGGGGCCTGTGCAATTTTGGGTTCAGAATGCTGCTCTTATATCTCAGATCCCTCCAAAGCAATCTATAACCTTCACGAAGACACCAGGGCTGGTGTTGAGGAATTGCACAAGAGCCATGGTGGAACATTGTGGGGTCCTTTTGAAGGGTGGTTTGGAGGTATGGGAAATACTTTGACACGCACGCTGGTCCTGATTGTTGTGACTGTGGTTATCTTGATGTTGGTTTTTGTTTGTATTTCCGCTTGTATCAGGGCAGTGATGTCAAGGGTTGTTGGGTCGGCTTCTGAGGTAATGGTGCAGATGCAAATTCCATTGTCTGATTGGACGCCGCCCTTCAATGACAGTGACATTGTCTGACCCTCAGCTCAGGGCTGTGAGTGGGAACTTTGTTTCTATGTCACAATGCTAGTTGCCTGACTGGGCTCAGTCAGGGGTAATTTACTGTACCTTTTATTTTCTTTTATGATCTGTAACTGTATTTTGTACCTGTATTTGTGTTCTTAAGACTTCTACATCTCGTTGGCCGATATGGTGGCCGTACCTGTTTGGTGGGCTGGATGGGACTTTTCCTGTAAAGTTGAATATGGGTTTTTCGCCTGTTCCTACGATGTGTACTATGAGTGTGGTTTTGTGATAGGTTCTTCAAATGTTAAAACGGGGGAATGTCAAAGTAATTTGGAATATAAGTATAAACATTTGTGAGGAACTATGATTTATTGTAATAAAGCTTTTGGTATGCCCTGTGATAGACACCTCGGCTCCTGACCATTTGTTTATGGTTGGGTTGCAGGAGAAAAAGGTGTTGGCTAGGTATGCAGTTCTTTTGTTACTATGCTAGTTTGTAAACAAAGGAGGTTACCTTTGGAGTGAATGTACTTAAGTCGAAGTCAGTCAGTATGTCCTTTGAGTTATAACTGGCTGGTCGTTCCGATTCTGTGCTGTGATGCGTTGATTGTAAGTTCTAGCTCCATTTGATATCAAATTATAACACTCATTCTTCTTGAAACTTTGAATTGTCTCTGCCTTATTTGTCTCGTACTGTTGACTCAGTCCCCATCCAGATTTATCCAGGACAGCCGTCCAGTGAGGTCAGGGGTCAGAAAAGGTCCGTTTTCAGACATTAGTGTATACAAATTGGACACTGGACAGGAGACGGTGCTTGGCGCCGGAACTTCGGAGGTACGCACGCGTTCGGGGAGAGCCCCTCTACACCGCCACACTCTCCGCTAAGCGGGAGAGCTGTATTTGGAAAAGTGGCGGGCCGTCCAGTGAGGTCAGGGGTCAGAAAAGGTCCGTTTTCAGACAATAGTGTATACAAATTGGACACTGGACACTGGACAGGAGACGGTTCTTGGCGCCGGAACTTCGGAGGTACGCACGCGTTCGGGGAGAGCCCCTCTACACTGCCACACTCTCCGCTAAGCGGGAGAGCTGTATTTGGAAAAGTGGCGGGCCGTCCAGTGAGGTCAGGGGTCAGAAAAGGTCTGTTTTCAGACAATAGTGTATACAAATTGGACACTGGACAGGAGACGGTGCTTGGCGCCGGAACTTCGGAGGTACGCACGCGTTCGGGGAGAGCCCCTCTACACCGCCACACTCTCCGCTAAGCGGGAGAGCTGTATTTGGAAAAGTGGCGGCCGTCCAGTGAGGTCAGGGGTCAGAAAAGGTCCGTTTTCAGACAATAGTGTATACAAATTGGACACTGGACACTGGACAGGAGACGGTGCTTGGCGCCGGAACTTCGGAGATCCGCACGCGTTCGGGGAGAGCCCCTCTACACCGCCACACTCTCCGCTAAGCGGGAGAGCTGTATTTGGAAAATTGGCGGGCCGTCCAGTGAGGTCAGGGGTCAGAAAAGGTCCCTTTTCAGACAATAGTGTATACAAATTGGACACTGGACAGGAGACGGTGCTTGGCGCCGGAACTTCGGAGGTATGCACGCGTTCGGGGAGAGCCCCTCTACACCGCCACACTCTCCGCTAAGCGGGAGAGCTGTATTTGGAAAAGTGGCGGGCCGTCCAGTGAGGTCAGGGGTCAGAAAAGGTCCCTTTTCAGACAATAGTGTATACAAATTGGACACTGGACACTGGACAGGAGACGGTGCTTGGCGCCGGAACTTCGGAGGTACGCACGCGTTCGGGGAGATCCCCTCTACACTGCCACACTCTCCGCTAAGCGGGAGAGCTGTATTTGGAAAAGTGGCGGGCCGTCCAGTGTATACAATAGTGTATACAAATTGGACACTGGACACTGGACAGGAGACGGTGCTTGGCGCCGGAACTTCGGAGGTACGCACGCGTTCGGGGAGAGCCCCTCTACACCGCCACACTCTCCGCTAAGCGGGAGAGCTGTATTTGGAAAAGTGGCGGGCCGTCCAGTGAGGTCAGGGGTCAGAAAAGGTCCCTTTTCAGACAATAGTGTATACAAATTGGACACTGGACACTGGACAGGAGACGGTGCTTGGCGCCGGAACTTCGGAGGTACGCACGCGTTCGGGGAGATCCCCTCTACACTGCCACACTCTCCGCTAAGCGGGAGAGCTGTATTTGGAAAAGTGGCGGGCCGTCCAGTGTATACAATAGTGTATACAAATTGGACACTGGACACTGTACAGGAGACGGTGCTTG
This sequence comes from Gymnoscopelus braueri, assembly GCF_963280865.1. Lineage (NCBI taxonomy): Eukaryota > Metazoa > Chordata > Actinopteri > Myctophiformes > Myctophidae > Gymnoscopelus > Gymnoscopelus braueri. The sequence continues at coordinate 59,081,015 of NC_137604.1, forward strand.
GCGCCGGAACTTCGGAGGTACGCACGCGTTCGGGGAGAGCCCCTCTACACCGCCACACTCTCCGCTAAGCGGGAGAGCTGTATTTGGAAAAGTGGCGGGCCGTCCAGTGAGGTCAGGGGTCAGAAAAGGTCAGTTTTCAGACAATAGTGTATACAAATTGGACACTGGACAGGAGACGGTTCTTGGCGCCGGAACTTCGGAGGTACGCACGCGTTCGGGGAGAGCCCCTCTACACTGCCACACTCTCCGCTAAGCGGGAGAGCTGTATTTGGAAAAGTGGCGGGCCGTCCAGTGAGGTCAGGGGTCAGAAAAGGTCTGTTTTCAGACAATAGTGTATACAAATTGGACACTGGACAGGAGACGGTGCTTGGCGCTGGAACTTCGGAGGTATGCACGCGTTCGGGGAGAGCCCCTCTACACCGCCACACTCTCCGCTAAGCGGGAGAGCTGTATTTGGAAAAGTGGCGGGCCGTCCAGTGAGGTCAGGGGTCAGAAAAGGTCCCTTTTCAGACAATAGTGTATACAAATTGGACACTGGACACTGGACAGGAGACGGTGCTTGGCGCCGGAACTTCGGAGGTACGCACGCGTTCGGGGAGAGCCCCTCTACACTGCCACACTCTCCGCTAAGCGGGAGAGCTGTATTTTGAAAAGTGGCGGGCCGTCCAGTGAGGTCAGGGGTCAGAAAAGGTCCCTTTTCAGACAATAGTGTATACAAATTGGACACTGGACAGGAGACGGTGCTTGGCGCCGGAACTTCGGAGGTACGCACGCGTTCGGGGAGAGCCCCTCTACACCGCCACACTCTCCGCTAAGCGGGAGAGCTGTATTTGGAAAAGTGGCGGGCCGTCCAGTGAGGTCAGGGGTCAGAAAAGGTCCCTTTTCAGACAATAGTGTATACAAATTGGACACTGGACACTGGACAGGAGACGGTGCTTGGCGCCGGAACTTCGGAGGTACGCACGCGTTCGGGGAGATCCCCTCTACACTGCCACACTCTCCGCTAAGCGGGAGAGCTGTATTTGGAAAAGTGGCGGGCCGTCCAGTGTATACAATAGTGTATACAAATTGGACACTGGACACTGGACAGGAGACGGTGCTTGGCGCCGGAACTTCGGAGGTACGCACACGTTCGGGGAGAGCCCCTCTACACCGCCACACTCTCCGCTAAGCGGGAGAGCTGTATTTGGAAAAGTGGCGGGCCGTCCAGTGAGGTCAGGGGTCAGAAAAGGTCTGTTTTCAGACAATAGTGTATACAAATTGGACACTGGACACTGGACAGGAGACGGTGCTTGGCGCCGGAACTTCGGAGGTACGCACGCGTTCGGGGAGATCCCCTCTACACTGCCACACTCTCCGCTAAGCGGGAGAGCTGTATTTGGAAAAGTGGCGGGCCGTCCAGTGTATACAATAGTGTATACAAATTGGACACTGGACACTGTACAGGAGACGGTGCTTGGCGCCGGAACTTCGGAGGTACGCACGCGTTCGGGGAGATCCCCTCTACACTGCCACACTCTCCGCTAAGCGGGAGAGCTGTATTTGGAAAAGTGGCGGGCCGTCCAGTGTATACAATAGTGTATACAAATTGGACACTGGACACTGGACAGGAGACGGTGCTTGGCGCCGGAACTTCGGAGGTACGCACGCGTTCGGGGAGAGCCCCTCTACACCGCCACACTCTCCGCTAAGCGGGAGAGCTGTATTTGGAAAAGTGGCGGGCCGTCCAGTGAGGTCAGGGGTCAGAAAAGGTCCCTTTTCAGACAATAGTGTATACAAATTGGACACTGGACAGGAGACGGTGCTTGGCGCCGGAACTTCGGAGGTACGCACGCGTTCGGGGAGAGCCCCTCTACACCGCCACACTCTCCGCTAAGCGGGAGAGCTGTATTTGGAAACGTGGCGGGCCGTCCAGTGTATACAATAGTGTATACAAATTGGACACTGGACACTGGACAGGAGACGGTGCTTGGCGCCGGAACTTCGGAGGTACGCACGCGTTCGGGGAGAGCCCCTCTACACCGCCACACTCTCCGCTAAGCGGGAGAGCTGTATTTGGAAAAGTGGCGGGCCGTCCAGTGAGGTCAGGGGTCAGAAAAGGTCCGTTTTCAGACAATAGTGTATACAAATTGGACACTGGACACTGGAGAGGAGACGGTTCTTGGCGCCGGAACTTCGGAGGTACGCACGCGTTCGGGGAGAGCCCCTCTACACTGCCACACTCTCCGCTAAGCGGGAGAGCTGTATTTGGAAAAGTGGCGGGCCGTCCAGTGTATACAATAGTGTATACAAATTGGACACTGGACACTGGACAGGAGACGGTGCTTGGCGCCGGAACTTCGGAGGTATGCACGCGTTCGGGGAGAGCCCCTCTACACCGCCACACTCTCCGCTAAGCGGGAGAGCTGTATTTGGAAAAGTGGCGGGCCGTCCAGTGAGGTCAGGGGTCAGAAAAGGTCAGTTTTCAGACAATAGTGTATACAAATTGGACACTGGACACTGGACAGGAGACGGTTCTTGGCGCCGGTACTCGGAGGTACGCACGCGTTCGGGGAGAGCCCCTCTACACTGCCACACTCTCCGCTAAGCGGGAGAGCTGTATTTGGAAAAGTGGCGGGCCGTCCAGTGAGGTCAGGGGTCAGAAAAGGTCCCTTTTCAGACAATAGTGTATACAAATTGGACACTGGACAGGAGACGGTGCTTGGCGCCGGAACTTCGGAGGTATGCACGCGTTCGGGGAGAGCCCCTCTACACCGCCACACTCTCCGCTAAGCGGGAGAGCTGTATTTGGAAAAGTGGCGGGCCGTCCAGTGAGGTCAGGGGTCAGAAAAGGTCCCTTTTCAGACAATAGTGTATACAAATTGGACACTGGACACTGGACAGGAGACGGTGCTTGGCGCCGGAACTTCGGAGGTACGGACGCGTTCGGGGAGATCCCCTCTACACTGCCACACTCTCCGCTAAGCGGGAGAGCTGTATTTGGAAAAGTGGCGGGCCGTCCAGTGTATACAATAGTGTATACAAATTGGACACTGGACACTGGACAGGAGACGGTGCTTGGCGCCGGAACTTCGGAGGTACGCACGCGTTCGGGGAGAGCCCCTCTACACCGCCACACTCTCCGCTAAGCGGGAGAGCTGTATTTGGAAAAGTGGCGGGCCGTCCAGTGAGGTCAGGGGTCAGAAAAGGTCCGTTTTCAGACAATAGTGTATACAAATTGGACACTGGACACTGGACAGGAGACGGTTCTTGGCGCCGGTACTCGGAGGTACGCACGCGTTCGGGGAGAGCCCCTCTACACTGCCACACTCTCCGCTAAGCGGGAGAGCTGTATTTGGAAAAGTGGCGGGCCGTCCAGTGAGGTCAGGGGTCAGAAAAGGTCCCTTTTCAGACAATAGTGTATACAAATTGGACACTGGACAGGAGACGGTGCTTGGCGCCGGAACTTCGGAGGTATGCACGCGTTCGGGGAGAGCCCCTCTACACCGCCACACTCTCCGCTAAGCGGGAGAGCTGTATTTGGAAAAGTGGCGGGCCGTCCAGTGAGGTCAGGGGTCAGAAAAGGTCCCTTTTCAGACAATAGTGTATACAAATTGGACACTGGACACTGGACAGGAGACGGTGCTTGGCGCCGGAACTTCGGAGGTACGCATGCGTTCGGGGAGATCCCCTCTACACTGCCACACTCTCCGCTAAGCGGGAGAGCTGTATTTGGAAAAGTGGCGGGCCGTCCAGTGTATACAATAGTGTATACAAATTGGACACTGGACACTGTACAGGAGACGGTGCTTGGCGCCGGAACTTCGGAGGTACGCACGCGTTCGGGGAGAGCCCCTCTACACCGCCACACTCTCCGCTAAGCGGGAGAGCTGTATTTGGAAAAGTGGCGGGCCGTCCAGTGAGGTCAGGGGTCAGAAAAGGTCCGTTTTCAGACAATAGTGTATACAAATTGGACACTGGACACTGGACAGGAGACGGTTCTTGGCGCCGGAACTTCGGAGGTACGCACGCGTTCGGGGAGAGCCCCTCTACACTGCCACACTCTCCGCTAAGCGGGAGAGCTGTATTTGGAAAAGTGGCGGGCCGTCCAGTGAGGTCAGGGGTCAGAAAAGGTCTGTTTTCAGACAATAGTGTATACAAATTGGACACTGGACAGGAGACGGTGCTTGGCGCCGGAACTTCGGAGGTATGCACGCGTTCGGGGAGAGCCCCTCTACACCGCCACACTCTCCGCTAAGCGGGAGAGCTGTATTTGGAAAAGTGGCGGGCCGTCCAGTGAGGTCAGGGGTCAGAAAAGGTCCCTTTTCAGACAATAGTGTATACAAATTGGACACTGGACACTGGACAGGAGACGGTGCTTGGCGCCGGAACTTCGGAGGTACGCACGCGTTCGGGGAGAGCCCCTCTACACTGCCACACTCTCCGCTAAGCGGGAGAGCTGTATTTGGAAAAGTGGCGGGCCGTCCAGTGAGGTCAGGGGTCAGAAAAGGTCCCTTTTCAGATAATAGTGTATACAAATTGGACACTGGACAGGAGACGGTGCTTGGCGCCGGAACTTCGGAGGTACGCACGCGTTCGGGGAGAGCCCCTCTACACCGCCACACTCTCCGCTAAGCGGGAGAGCTGTATTTGGAAAAGTGGCGGGCCGTCCAGTGAGGTCAGGGGTCAGAAAAGGTCCCTTTTCAGACAATAGTGTATACAAATTGGACACTGGACACTGGACAGGAGACGGTGCTTGGCGCCGGAACTTCGGAGGTACGCACGCGTTCGGGGAGATCCCCTCTACACTGCCACACTCTCCGCTAAGCGGGAGAGCTGTATTTGGAAAAGTGGCGGGCCGTCCAGTGTATACAATAGTGTATACAAATTGGACACTGGACACTGGACAGGAGACGGTGCTTGGCGCCGGAACTTCGGAGGTACGCACGCGTTCGGGGAGAGCCCCTCTACACCGCCACACTCTCCGCTAAGCGGGAGAGCTGTATTTGGAAAAGTGGCGGGCCGTCCAGTGAGGTCAGGGGTCAGAAAAGGTCAGTTTTCAGACAATAGTGTATACAAATTGGACACTGGACACCTGACAGGAGACGGTGCTTGGCGCCGGAACTTCGGAGGTACGCACGCGTTCGGGGAGATCCCCTCTACACTGCCACACTCTCCGCTAAGCGGGAGAGCTGTATTTGGAAAAGTGGCGGGCCGTCCAGTGTATACAATAGTGTATACAAATTGGACACTGGACACTGTACAGGAGACGGTGCTTGGCGCCGGAACTTCGGAGGTACGCACGCGTTCGGGGAGATCCCCTCTACACTGCCACACTCTCCGCTAAGCGGGAGAGCTGTATTTGGAAAAGTGGCGGGCCGTCCAGTGTATACAATAGTGTATACAAATTGGACACTGGACACTGGACAGGAGACGGTGCTTGGCGCCGGAACTTCGGAGGTACGCACGCGTTCGGGGAGAGCCCCTCTACACCGCCACACTCTCCGCTAAGCGGGAGAGCTGTATTTGGAAAAGTGGCGGGCCGTCCAGTGAGGTCAGGGGTCAGAAAAGGTCAGTTTTCAGACAATAGTGTATACAAATTGGACACTGGACACCTGACAGGAGACGGTGCTTGGCGCCGGAACTTCGGAGGTACGCACGCGTTCGGGGAGATCCCCTCTACACTGCCACACTCTCCGCTAAGCGGGAGAGCTGTATTTGGAAAAGTGGCGGGCCGTCCAGTGTATACAATAGTGTATACAAATTGGACACTGGACACTGTACAGGAGACGGTGCTTGGCGCCGGAACTTCGGAGGTACGCACGCGTTCGGGGAGATCCCCTCTACACTGCCACACTCTCCGCTAAGCGGGAGAGCTGTATTTGGAAAAGTGGCGGGCCGTCCAGTGTATACAATAGTGTATACAAATTGGACACTGGACACTGGACAGGAGACGGTGCTTGGCGCCGGAACTTCGGAGGTACGCACGCGTTCGGGGAGAGCCCCTCTACACCGCCACACTCTCCACTAAGCGGGAGAGCTGTATTTGGAAAAGTGGCGGGCCGTCCAGTGAGGTCAGGGGTCAGAAAAGGTCCCTTTTCAGACAATAGTGTATACAAATTGGACACTGGACAGGAGACGGTGCTTGGCGCCGGAACTTCGGAGGTACGCACGCGTTCGGGGAGATCCCCTCTACACTGCCACACTCTCCGCTAAGCGGGAGAGCTGTATTTGGAAAAGTGGCGGGCCGTCCAGTGTGTACAATAGTGTATACAAATTGGACACTGGACACTGGACAGGAGACGGTGCTTGGCGCCGGAACTTCGGAGGTACGCACGCGTTCGGGGAGAGCCCCTCTACACCGCCACACTCTCCGCTAAGCGGGAGAGCTGTATTTGGAAAAGTGGCGGGCCGTCCAGTGAGGTCAGGGGTCAGAAAAGGTCCCTTTTCAGACAATAGTGTATACAAATTGGACACTGGACAGGAGACGGTGCTTGGCGCCGGAACTTCGGAGGTACGCACGCGTTCGGGGAGAGCCCCTCTACACCGCCACACTCTCCGCTAAGCGGGAGAGCTGTATTTGGAAACGTGGCGGGCCGTCCAGTGTATACAATAGTGTATACAAATTGGACACTGGACACTGGACAGGAGACGGTGCTTGGCGCCGGAACTTCGGAGGTACGCACGCGTTCGGGGAGAGACCCTCTACACCGCCACACTCTCCGCTAAGCGGGAGAGCTGTATTTGGAAAAGTGGCGGGCCGTCCAGTGAGGTCAGGGGTCAGAAAAGGTCCCTTTTCAGACAATAGTGTATACAAATTGGACACTGGACACTGGACAGGAGACGGTGCTTGGCGCCGGAACTTCGGAGGTACGCATGCGTTCGGGGAGATCCCCTCTACACTGCCACACTCTCCGCTAAGCGGGAGAGCTGTATTTGGAAAAGTGGCGGGCCGTCCAGTGTATACAATAGTGTATACAAATTGGACACTGGACACTGTACAGGAGACGGTGCTTGGCGCCGGAACTTCGGAGGTACGCACGCGTTCGGGGAGAGCCCCTCTACACCGCCACACTCTCCGCTAAGCGGGAGAGCTGTATTTGGAAAAGTGGCGGGCCGTCCAGTGAGGTCAGGGGTCAGAAAAGGTCCGTTTTCAGACAATAGTGTATACAAATTGGACACTGGACACTGGACAGGAGACGGTTCTTGGCGCCGGAACTTCGGAGGTACGCACGCGTTCGGGGAGAGCCCCTCTACACTGCCACACTCTCCGCTAAGCGGGAGAGCTGTATTTGGAAAAGTGGCGGGCCGTCCAGTGAGGTCAGGGGTCAGAAAAGGTCTGTTTTCAGACAATAGTGTATACAAATTGGACACTGGACAGGAGACGGTGCTTGGCGCCGGAACTTCGGAGGTATGCACGCGTTCGGGGAGAGCCCCTCTACACCGCCACACTCTCCGCTAAGCGGGAGAGCTGTATTTGGAAAAGTGGCGGGCCGTCCAGTGAGGTCAGGGGTCAGAAAAGGTCCCTTTTCAGACAATAGTGTATACAAATTGGACACTGGACACTGGACAGGAGACGGTGCTTGGCGCCGGAACTTCGGAGGTACGCACGCGTTCGGGGAGAGCCCCTCTACACTGCCACACTCTCCGCTAAGCGGGAGAGCTGTATTTGGAAAAGTGGCGGGCCGTCCAGTGAGGTCAGGGGTCAGAAAAGGTCCCTTTTCAGACAATAGTGTATACAAATTGGACACTGGACAGGAGACGGTGCTTGGCGCCGGAACTTCGGAGGTACGCACGCGTTCGGGGAGAGCCCCTCTACACCGCCACACTCTCCGCTAAGCGGGAGAGCTGTATTTGGAAAAGTGGCGGGCCGTCCAGTGAGGTCAGGGGTCAGAAAAGGTCCCTTTTCAGACAATAGTGTATACAAATTGGACACTGGACACTGGACAGGAGACGGTGCTTGGCGCCGGAACTTCGGAGGTACGCACGCGTTCGGGGAGATCCCCTCTACACTGCCACACTCTCCGCTAAGCGGGAGAGCTGTATTTGGAAAAGTGGCGGGCCGTCCAGTGTATACAATAGTGTATACAAATTGGACACTGGACACTGGACAGGAGACGGTGCTTGGCGCCGGAACTTCGGAGGTACGCACGCGTTCGGGGAGAGCCCCTCTACACCGCCACACTCTCCGCTAAGCGGGAGAGCTGTATTTGGAAAAGTGGCGGGCCGTCCAGTGAGGTCAGGGGTCAGAAAAGGTCAGTTTTCAGACAATAGTGTATACAAATTGGACACTGGACACCTGACAGGAGACGGTGCTTGGCGCCGGAACTTCGGAGGTACGCACGCGTTCGGGGAGATCCCCTCTACACTGCCACACTCTCCGCTAAGCGGGAGAGCTGTATTTGGAAAAGTGGCGGGCCGTCCAGTGTATACAATAGTGTATACAAATTGGACACTGGACACTGTACAGGAGACGGTGCTTGGCGCCGGAACTTCGGAGGTACGCACGCGTTCGGGGAGATCCCCTCTACACTGCCACACTCTCCGCTAAGCGGGAGAGCTGTATTTGGAAAAGTGGTGGGCCGTCCAGTGTATACAATAGTGTATACAAATTGGACACTGGACACTGGACAGGAGACGGTGCTTGGCGCCGGAACTTCGGAGGTACGCACGCGTTCGGGGAGAGCCCCTCTACACCGCCACACTCTCCGCTAAGCGGGAGAGCTGTATTTGGAAAAGTGGCGGGCCGTCCAGTGAGGTCAGGGGTCAGAAAAGGTCCCTTTTCAGACAATAGTGTATACAAATTGGACACTGGACAGGAGACGGTGCTTGGCGCCGGAACTTCGGAGGTACGCACGCGTTCGGGGAGATCCCCTCTACACTGCCACACTCTCCGCTAAGCGGGAGAGCTGTATTTGGAAAAGTGGCGGGCCGTCCAGTGTGTACAATAGTGTATACAAATTGGACACTGGACACTGGACAGGAGACGGTGCTTGGCGCCGGAACTTCGGAGGTACGCACGCGTTCGGGGAGAGCCCCTCTACACCGCCACACTCTCCGCTAAGCGGGAGAGCTGTATTTGGAAAAGTGGCGGGCCGTCCAGTGAGGTCAGGGGTCAGAAAAGGTCCCTTTTCAGACAATAGTGTATACAAATTGGACACTGGACAGGAGACGGTGCTTGGCGCCGGAACTTCGGAGGTACGCACGCGTTCGGGGAGAGCCCCTCTACACCGCCACACTCTCCGCTAAGCGGGAGAGCTGTATTTGGAAACGTGGCGGGCCGTCCAGTGTATACAATAGTGTATACAAATTGGACACTGGACACTGGACAGGAGACGGTGCTTGGCGCCGGAACTTCGGAGGTACGCACGCGTTCGGGGAGAGACCCTCTACACCGCCACACTCTCCGCTAAGCGGGAGAGCTGTATTTGGAAAAGTGGCGGGCCGTCCAGTGAGGTCAGGGGTCAGAAAAGGTCCGTTTTCAGACAATAGTGTATACAAATTGGACACTGGACACTGGAGAGGAGACGGTTCTTGGCGCCGGAACTTCGGAGGTACGCACGCGTTCGGGGAGAGCCCCTCTACACTGCCACACTCTCCGCTAAGCGGGAGAGCTGTATTTGGAAAAGTGGCGGGCCGTCCAGTGTATACAATAGTGTATACAAATTGGACACTGGACACTGGACAGGAGACGGTGCTTGGCGCCGGAACTTCGGAGGTACGCACGCGTTCGGGGAGAGCCCCTCTACACCGCCACACTCTCCGCTAAGCGGGAGAGCTGTATTTTGAAAAGTGGCGGGCCGTCCAGTGAGGTCAGGGGTCAGAAAAGGTCAGTTTTCAGACAATAGTGTATACAAATTGGACACTGGACACTGGACAGGAGACGGTTCTTGGCGCCGGTACTCGGAGGTACGCACGCGTTCGGGGAGAGCCCCTCTACACTGCCACACTCTCCGCTAAGCGGGAGAGCTGTATTTGGAAAAGTGGCGGGCCGTCCAGTGAGGTCAGGGGTCAGAAAAGGTCCCTTTTCAGACAATAGTGTATACAAATTGGACACTGGACAGGAGACGGTGCTTGGCGCCGGAACTTCGGAGGTATGCACGCGTTCGGGGAGAGCCCCTCTACACCGCCACACTCTCCGCTAAGCGGGAGAGCTGTATTTGGAAAAGTGGCGGGCCGTCCAGTGAGGTCAGGGGTCAGAAAAGGTCCCTTTTCAGACAATAGTGTATACAAATTGGACACTGGACACTGGACAGGAGACGGTGCTTGGCGCCGGAACTTCGGAGGTACGGACGCGTTCGGGGAGATCCCCTCTACACTGCCACACTCTCCGCTAAGCGGGAGAGCTGTATTTGGAAAAGTGGCGGGCCGTCCAGTGTATACAATAGTGTATACAAATTGGACACTGGACACTGGACAGGAGACGGTGCTTGGCGCCGGAACTTCAGAGGTACGCACGCGTTCGGGGAGAGCCCCTCTACACCGCCACACTCTCCGCTAAGCGGGAGAGCTGTATTTGGAAAAGTGGCGGGCCGTCCAGTGAGGTCAAGGGTCAGAAAAGGTCCGTTTTCAGACAATAGTGTATACAAATTGGACACTGGACACTGGACAGGAGACGGTTCTTGGCGCCGGTACTCGGAGGTACGCACGCGTTCGGGGAGAGCCCCTCTACACTGCCACACTCTCCGCTAAGCGGGAGAGCTGTATTTGGAAAAGTGGCGGGCCGTCCAGTGAGGTCAGGGGTCAGAAAAGGTCCCTTTTCAGACAATAGTGTATACAAATTGGACACTGGACAGGAGACGGTGCTTGGCGCCGGAACTTCGGAGGTATGCACGCGTTCGGGGAGAGCCCCTCTACACCGCCACACTCTCCGCTAAGCGGGAGAGCTGTATTTGGAAAAGTGGCGGGCCGTCCAGTGAGGTCAGGGGTCAGAAAAGGTCCCTTTTCAGACAATAGTGTATACAAATTGGACACTGGACACTGGACAGGAGACGGTGCTTGGCGCCGGAACTTCGGAGGTACGCACGCGTTCGGGGAGAGCCCCTCTACACTGCCACACTCTCCGCTAAGCGGGAGAGCTGTATTTGGAAAAGTGGCGGGCCGTCCAGTGAGGTCAGGGGTCAGAAAAGGTCAGTTTTCAGACAATAGTGTATACAAATTGGACACTGGACAGGAGACGGTGCTTGGCGCCGGAACTTCGGAGGTACGCACGCGTTCGGGGAGAGCCCCTCTACACTGCCACACTCTCCGCTAAGCGGGAGAGCTGTATTTGGAAAAGTGGCGGGCCGTCCAGTGAGGTCAGGGGTCAGAAAAGGTCTGTTTTCAGACAATAGTGTATACAAATTGGACACTGGACAGGAGACGGTGCTTGGCGCCGGAACTTCGGAGGTACGCACGCGTTCGGGGAGAGCCCCTCTACACCGCCACACTCTCCGCTAAGCGGGAGAGCTGTATTTGGAAAAGTGGCGGGCCGTCCAGTGAGGTCAGGGGTCAGAAAAGGTCCCTTTTCAGACAATAGTGTATACAAATTGGACACTGGACACTGGACAGGAGACGGTGCTTGGCGCCGGAACTTCGGAGGTACGCACGCGTTCGGGGAGAGCCCCTCTACACCGCCACTCTCTCCGCTAAGCGGGAGAGCTGTATTTGGAAAAGTGGCGGGCCGTCCAGTGAGGTCAGTGGTCAGAAAAGGTCCCTTTTCAGACAATAGTGTATACAAATTGGACACTGGACACTGGACAGGAGACGGTGCTTGGCGCCGGAACTTCGGAGGTACGCACGCGTTCGGGGAGAGCCCCTCTACACTGCCACACTCTCCGCTAAGCGGGAGAGCTGTATTTGGAAAAGTGGCGGGCCGTCCAGTGAGGTCAGGGGTCAGAAAAGGTCCGTTTTCAGACAATAGTGTATACAAATTGGACACTGGACACTGGACAGGAGACGGTGCTTGGCGCCGGAACTTCGGAGGTACGCACGCGTTCGGGGAGAGCCCCTCTACACCGCCACACTCTCCGCTAAGCGGGAGAGCTGTATTTGGAAAAGTGGCGGGCCGTCCAGTGAGGTCAGGGGTCAGAAAAGGTCCCTTTTCAGACAATAGTGTATACAAATTGGACACTGGACACTGGACAGGAGACGGTGCTTGGCGCCGGAACTTCGGAGGTACGCACGCGTTCGGGGAGAGCCCCTCTACACTGCCACACTCTCCGCTAAGCGGGAGAGCTGTATTTGGAAAAGTGGCGGGCCGTCCAGTGAGGTCAGGGGTCAGAAAAGGTCCCTTTTCAGACAATAGTGTATACAAATTGGACACTGGACACTGGACAGGAGACGGTGCTTGGCGCCGGAACTTCGGAGGTACGCACGCGTTCGGGGAGAGCCCCTCTACACTGCCACACTCTCCGCTAAGCGGGAGAGTTGTATTTGGAAAAGTGGCGGGCCGTCCAGTGAGGTCAGGGGTCAGAAAAGGTCCCTTTTCAGACAATAGTGTTATAAATTGGACACTGGACAGGAGACGGTGCTTGGCGCCGGAACTTCGGAGGTACGCACGCGTTCGGGGAGAGCCCCTCTACACCGCCACACTCTCCGCTAAGCGGGAGAGCTGTATTTGGAAAAGTGGCGGGCCGTCCAGTGAGGTCAGGGGTCAGAAAAGGTCCCTTTTCAGACAATAGTGTATACAAATTGGACACTGGACACTGGACAGGAGACGGTGCTTGGCGCCGGAACTTCGGAGGTACGCACGCGTTCGGGGAGAGCCCCTCTACACTGCCACACTCTCCGCTAAGCGGGAGAGCTGTATTTGGAAAAGTGGCGGGCCGTCCAGTGAGGTCAGGGGTCAGAAAAGGTCCCTTTTCAGACAATAGTGTATACAAATTGGACACTGGACACTGGACAGGAGACGGTGCTTGGCGCCGGAACTTCGGAGGTACGCACGCGTTCGGGGAGAGCCCCTCTACACTGCCACACTCTCCGCTAAGCGGGAGAGCTGTATTTGGAAAAGTGGCGGGCCGTCCAGTGAGGTCAGGGGTCAGAAAAGGTCCCTTTTCAGACAATAGTGTATATAAATTGGACACTGGACAGGAGACGGTGCTTGGCGCCGGAACTTCGGAGGTACGCACGCGTTCGGGGAGAGCCCCTCTACACCGCCACACTCTCCGCTAAGCGGGAGAGCTGTATTTGGAAAAGTGGCGGGCCGTCCAGTGAGGTCAGGGGTCAGAAAAGGTCCCTTTTCAGACAATAGTGTATACAAATTGGACACTGGACACTGGACAGGAGACGGTGCTTGGCGCCGGAACTTCGGAGGTACGCACGCGTTCGGGGAGAGCCCCTCTACACCGCCACACTCTCCGCTAAGCGGGAGAGCTGTATTTGGAAAAGTGGCGGGCCGTCCAGTGTATAAAATAGTGTATACAAATTGGACACTGGACACTGGACAGGAGACGGTGCTTGGCACCGGAACTTCGGAGGTACGCACGCGTTCGGGGAGAGCCCCTCTACACCGCCACACTCTCCGCTAAGCGGGAGAGCTGTATTTGGAAAAGTGGCGGGCCGTCCAGTGAGGTCAGGGGTCAGAAAAGGTCCGTTTTCAGACAATAGTGTATACAAATTGGACACTGAGGTCAGGGGTCAGAAAAGGTCCGTTTTCAGACAATAGTGTATACAAATTGTCAGTGTGCTTGGCGCCGGAACTTCGGAGGTACGCACGCGTTCGGGGAGAGCCCCTCTACACCGCCACACTCTCCGCTAAGCGGGAGAGCTGTATTTGGAAAAGTGGCGTGCCGTCCAGTGAGGTCAGGGGTCAGAAAAGGTCCCTTTTCAGACAATAGTGTATACAAATTGGACACTGGACACTGGACAGGAGACGGTGCTTGGCGCCGGAACTTCGGAGGTACGCACGCGTTCGGGGAGAGCCCCTCTACACCGCCACACTCTCCGCTAAGCGGGAGAGCTGTATTTGGAAAAGTGGCGGGCCGTCCACCCCTCTACACCGCCACACTCTCCGCTAAGCGGGAGAGCTGTATTTGGAAAAGTGGCGGGCCGTCCAGTGAGGTCAGGGGTCAGAAAAGGTCCCTTTTCAGACAATAGTGTATACAAATTGGACACTGGACACTGGACAGGAGACGGTGCTTGGCGCCGGAACTTCGGAGGTACGCACGCGTTCGGGGAGAGCCCCTCTACACCGCCACACTCTCCGCTAAGCGGGAGAGCTGTATTTGGAAAAGTGGCGGGCCGTCCAGTGTATACAATAGTGTATACAAATTGGACACTGGACACTGGACAGGAGACGGTGCTTGGCGCCGGAACTTAGGAGGTACGCACGCGTTCGGGGAGAGCCCCTCTACACCGCCACACTCTCCGCTAAGCGGGAGAGCTGTATTTGGAAAAGTGGCGGGCCGTCCAGTGAGGTCAGGGGTCAGAAAAGGTCCCTTTTCAGACAATAGTGTATACAAATTGGACACTGGACACTGGACAGGAGACGGTGCTTGGCGCCGGAACTTCGGAGGTACGCACGCGTTCGGGGAGAGCCCCTCTACACTGCCACACTCTCCGCTAAGCGGGAGAGCTGTAATTGGAAAAGTGGCGGGCCGTCCAGTGTATACAATAGTGTATACAAATTGGACACTGGACACTGGACAGGAGACGGTGCTTGGCGCCGGAACTTCGGAGGTACGCACGCGTTCGGGGAGAGCCCCTCTACACCGCCACACTCTCCGCTAAGCGGGAGAGCTGTACACTGGACAGGAGACTTAGCGTTCCGGCGTTTTCAGACAATAGTGTATACAAATTGGACACTGGACAGGAGACGGTGCTTGGCGCCGGAACTTCGGAGGTACGCACGCGTTCGGGGAGAGCCCCTCTACACCGCCACACTCTCCGCTAAGCGGGAGAGCTGTATTTGGAAAAGTGGCGGGCCGTCCAGTGAGGTCAGGGGTCAGAAAAGGTCCCTTTTCAGACAATAGTGTATATAAATTGGACACTGGACAGGAGACGGTGCTTGGCGCCGGAACTTCGGAGGTACGCACGCGTTCGGGGAGAGCCCCTCTACACCGCCACACTCTCCGCTAAGCGGGAGAGCTGTATTTGGAAAAGTGGCGGGCCGTCCAGTGAGGTCAGGGGTCAGAAAAGGTCCCTTTTCAGACAATAGTGTATACAAATTGGACACTGGACACTGGACAGGAGACGGTGCTTGGCGCCGGAACTTCGGAGGTACGCACGCGTTCGGGGAGAGCCCCTCTACACCGCCACACTCTCCGCTAAGCGGGAGAGCTGTATTTGGAAAAGTGGCGGGCCGTCCAGTGTATAAAATAGTGTATACAAATTGGACACTGGACACTGGACAGGAGACGGTGCTTGGCACCGGAACTTCGGAGGTACGCACGCGTTCGGGGAGAGCCCCTCTACACCGCCACACTCTCCGCTAAGCGGGAGAGCTGTATTTGGAAAAGTGGCGGGCCGTCCAGTGAGGTCAGGGGTCAGAAAAGGTCCGTTTTCAGACAATAGTGTATACAAATTGGACACTGGACACTGGACAGGAGACGGTTCTTGGCGCCGGAACTTCGGAGGTACGCACGCGTTCGGGGAGAGCCCCTCTACACTGCCACACTCTCCGCTAAGCGGGAGAGCTGTATTTGGAAAAGTGGCGGGCCGTCCAGTGAGGTCAGGGGTCAGAAAAGGTCTGTTTTCAGACAATAGTGTATACAAATTGGACACTGGACAGGAGACGGTGCTTGGCGCCGGAACTTCGGAGGTACGCACGCGTTCGGGGAGAGCCCCTCTACACCGCCACACTCTCCGCTAAGCGGGAGAGCTGTATTTGGAAAAGTGGCGGGCCGTCCAGTGAGGTCAGGGGTCAGAAAAGGTCCCTTTTCAGACAATAGTGTATACAAATTGGACACTGGACACTGGACAGGAGAAGGTGCTTGGCGCCGGAACTTCGGAGGTACGCACGCGTTCGGGGAGAGCCCCTCTACACCGCCACACTCTCCGCTAAGCGGGAGAGCTGTATTTGGAAAAGTGGCGGGCCGTCCAGTGAGGTCAGGGGTCAGAAAAGGTCCCTTTTCAGACAATAGTGTATACAAATTGGACACTGGACAGGAGACGGTGCTTGGCGCCGGAACTTCGGAGGTACGCACGCGTTCGGGGAGAGCCCCTCTACACTGCCACACTCTCCGCTAAGCGGGAGAGCTGTATTTGGAAAAGTGGCGGGCCGTCCAGTGTATACAATAGTGTATACAAATTGGACACTGGACACTGGACAGGAGACGGTGCTTGGCGCCGGAACTTCGGAGGTACGCACGCGTTCGGGGAGAGCCCCTCTACACTGCCACACTCTCCGCTAAGCGGGAGAGCTGTATTTGGAAAAGTGGCGGGCCGTCCAGTGAGGTCAGGGGTCAGAAAAGGTCCCTTTTCAGACAATAGTGTATATAATTGGACACTGGACAGGAGACGGTGCTTGGCGCCGGAACTTCGGAGGTACGCACGCGTTCGGGGAGAGCCCCTCTACACCGCCAGACTCTCCGCTAAGCGGGAGAGCTGTATTTGGAAAAGTGGCGGGCCGTCCAGTGAGGTCAGGGGTCAGAAAAGGTCCCTTTTCAGACAATAGTGTATACAAATTGGACACTGGACACTGGACAGGAGACGGTGCTTGGCGCCGGAACTTCGGAGGTACGCACGCGTTCGGGGAGAGCCCCTCTACACCGCCACACTCTCCGCTAAGCGGGAGAGCTGTATTTGGAAAAGTGGCGGGCCGTCCAGTGAGGTCAGGGGTCAGAAAAGGTCCCTTTTCAGACAATAGTGTATACAAATTGGACACTGAGGTCAGGGGTCAGAAAAGGTCCGTTTTCAGACAATAGTGTATACAAATTGGACACTGGACACTGGACAGGAGACGGTTCTTGGCGCCGGAACTTCGGAGGTACGCACGCGTTCGGGGAGAGCCCCTCTACACTGCCACACTCTCCGCTAAGCGGGAGAGCTGTATTTGGAAAAGTGGCGGGCCGTCCAGTGAGGTCAGGGGTCAGAAAAGGTCTGTTTTCAGACAATAGTGTATACAAATTGGACACTGGACAGGAGACGGTGCTTGGCGCCGGAACTTCGGAGGTACGCACGCGTTCGGGGAGAGCCCCTCTACACCGCCACACTCTCCGCTAAGCGGGAGAGCTGTATTTGGAAAAGTGGCGGGCCGTCCAGTGAGGTCAGGGGTCAGAAAAGGTCCCTTTTCAGACAATAGTGTATACAAATTGGACACTGGACAGGAGACGGTGCTTGGCGCCGGAACTTCGGAGGTACGCACGCATTCGGGGAGAGCCCCTCTACACCGCCACACTCTCCGCTAAGCGGGAGAGCTGTATTTGGAAAAGTGGCGGGCCGTCCAGTGAGGTCAGGGGTCAGAAAAGGTCCGTTTTCAGACAATAGTGTATACAAATTGGACACTGGACACTGGACAGGAGACGGTTCTTGGCGCCGGAACTTCGGAGGTACGCACGCGTTCGGGGAGAGCCCCTCTACACTGCCACACTCTCCGCTAAGCGGGAGAGCTGTATTTGGAAAAGTGGCGGGCCGTCCAGTGAGGTCAGGGGTCAGAAAAGGTCCCTTTTCAGACAATAGTGTATACAAATTGGACATTGGACAGGAGACGGTGCTTGGCGCCGGAACTTCGGAGGTACGCACGCGTTCGGGGAGAGCCCCTCTACACCGCCACACTCTCCGCTAAGCGGGAGAGCTGTATTTGGAAAAGTGGCGGGCCGTCCAGTGAGGTCAGGGGTCAGAAAAGGTCCCTTTTCAGACAATAGTGTATACAAATTGGACACTGGACACTGGACAGGAGACGGTGCTTGGCGCCGGAACTTCAGAGGTACGCACGCGTTCGGGGAGAGCCCCTCTACACCGCCACACTCTCCGCTAAGCGGGAGAGCTGTATTTGGAAAAGTGGCGGGCCGTCCAGTGTATACAATAGTGTATACAAATTGGACACTGGACACTGGACAGGAGACGGTTCTTGGCGCCGGAACTTCGGAGGTACGCACGCGTTCGGGGAGAGCCCCTCTACACTGCCACACTCTCCGCTAAGCGGGAGAGCTGTATTTGGAAAAGTGGCGGGCCGTCCAGTGAGGTCAGGGGTCAGAAAAGGTCTGTTTTCAGACAATAGTGTATACAAATTGGACACTGGACAGGAGACGGTGCTTGGCGCCGGAACTTCGGAGGTACGCACGCGTTCGGGGAGAGCCCCTCTACACCGCCACACTCTCCGCTAAGCGGGAGAGCTGTATTTGGAAAAGTGGCGGGCCGTCCAGTGAGGTCAGGGGTCAGAAAAGGTCCCTTTTCAGACAATAGTGTATACAAATTGGACACTGGACACTGGACAGGAGACGGTGCTTGGCGCCGGAACTTCGGAGGTACGCACGCGTTCGGGGAGAGCCCCTCTACACCGCCACACTCTCCGCTAAGCGGGAGAGCTGTATTTGGAAAAGTGGCGGGCCGTCCAGTGAGGTCAGGGGTCAGAAAAGGTCCCTTTTCAGACAATAGTGTATACAAATTGGACACTGGACAGGAGACGGTGCTTGGCGCCGGAACTTCGGAGGTACGCACGCATTCGGGGAGAGCCCCTCTACACCGCCACACTCTCCGCTAAGCGGGAGAGCTGTATTTGGAAAAGTGGCGGGCCGTCCAGTGAGGTCAGGGGTCAGAAAAGGTCCCTTTTCAGACAATAGTGTATACAAATTGGACACTGGACAGGAGACGGTGCTTGGCGCCGGAACTTCGGAGGTACGCACGCGTTCGGGGAGAGCCCCTCTACACCGCCACACTCTCCGCTAAGCGGGAGAGCTGTATTTGGAAAAGTGGCGGGCCGTCCAGTGAGGTCAGGGGTCAGAAAAGGTCAGTTTTCAGACAATAGTGTATACAAATTGGACACTGGACAGGACACTGTGCTTGGCGCCGGAACTTCGGAGGTACGCACGCGTTCGGGGAGAGCCCCTCTACACCGCCACACTCTCCGCTAAGCGGGAGAGCTGTATTTGGAAAAGTGGCGGGCCGTCCAGTGAGGTCAGGGGTCAGAAAAGGTCCCTTTTCAGACAATAGTGTATACAAATTGGACACTGGACACTGGACAGGAGACGGTGCTTGGCGCCGGAACTTTGGAGGTACGCACGCGTTCGGGGAGAGCCCCTCTACACTGCCACACTCTCCGCTAAGCGGGAGAGCTGTATTTGGAAAAGTGGCGGGCCGTCCAGTGAGGTCAGGGGTCAGAAAAGGTCCCTTTTCAGACAATAGTGTATACAAATTGGACACTGGACACTGGACAGGAGACGGTGCTTGGCGCCGGAACTTCGGAGGTACGCACGCGTTCGGGGAGAGCCCCTCTACACCGCCACACTCTCCGCTAAGCGGGAGAGCTGTATTTGGAAAAGTGGCGGGCTGTCCAGTGAGGTCAGGGGTCAGAAAAGGTCCCTTTTCAGACAATAGTGTATACAAATTGGACACTGGACAGGAGACGGTGCTTGGCGCCGGAACTTCGGAGGTACGCACGCATTCGGGGAGAGCCCCTCTACACCGCCACACTCTCCGCTAAGCGGGAGAGCTGTATTTGGAAAAGTGGCGGGCCGTCCAGTGAGGTCAGGGGTCAGAAAAGGTCCGTTTTCAGACAATAGTGTATACAAATTGGACACTGGACACTGGACAGGAGACGGTTCTTGGCGCCGGAACTTCGGAGGTACGCACGCGTTCGGGGAGAGCCCCTCTACACTGCCACACTCTCCGCTAAGCGGGAGAGCTGTATTTGGAAAAGTGGCGGGCCGTCCAGTGAGGTCAGGGGTCAGAAAAGGTCCCTTTTCAGACAATAGTGTATACAAATTGGACACTGGACAGGAGACGGTGCTTGGCGCCGGAACTTCGGAGGTACGCACGCATTCGGGGAGAGCCCCTCTACACCGCCACACTCTCCGCTAAGCGGGAGAGCTGTATTTGGAAAAGTGGCGGGCCGTCCAGTGAGGTCAGGGGTCAGAAAAGGTCCGTTTTCAGACAATAGTGTATACAAATTGGACACTGGACACTGGACAGGAGACGGTTCTTGGCGCCGGAACTTCGGAGGTACGCACGCGTTCGGGGAGAGCCCCTCTACACTGCCACACTCTCCGCTAAGCGGGAGAGCTGTATTTGGAAAAGTGGCGGGCCGTCCAGTGAGGTCAGGGGTCAGAAAAGGTCCCTTTTCAGACAATAGTGTATACAAATTGGACATTGGACAGGAGACAGTGCTTGGCGCCGGAACTTCGGAGGTACGCACGCGTTCGGGGAGAGCCCCTCTACACCGCCACACTCTCCGCTAAGCGGGAGAGCTGTATTTGGAAAAGTGGCGGGCCGTCCAGTGAGGTCAGGGGTCAGAAAAGGTCCCTTTTCAGACAATAGTGTATACAAATTGGACACTGGACACTGGACAGGAGACGGTGCTTGGCGCCGGAACTTCAGAGGTACGCACGCGTTCGGGGAGAGCCCCTCTACACCGCCACACTCTCCGCTAAGCGGGAGAGCTGTATTTGGAAAAGTGGCGGGCCGTCCAGTGTATACAATAGTGTATACAAATTGGATACTGGACACTGGACAGGAGACGGTTCTTGGCGCCGGAACTTCGGAGGTACGCACGCGTTCGGGGAGAGCCCCTCTACACTGCCACACTCTCCGCTAAGCGGGAGAGCTGTATTTGGAAAAGTGGCGGGCCGTCCAGTGAGGTCAGGGGTCAGAAAAGGTCTGTTTTCAGACAATAGTGTATACAAATTGGACACTGGACAGGAGACGGTGCTTGGCGCCGGAACTTCGGAGGTACGCACGCGTTCGGGGAGAGCCCCTCTACACCGCCACACTCTCCGCTAAGCGGGAGAGCTGTATTTGGAAAAGTGGCGGGCCGTCCAGTGAGGTCAGGGGTCAGAAAAGGTCCCTTTTCAGACAATAGTGTATACAAATTGGACACTGGACACTGGACAGGAGACGGTGCTTGGCGCCGGAACTTCGGAGGTACGCACGCGTTCGGGGAGAGCCCCTCTACACCGCCACACTCTCCGCTAAGCGGGAGAGCTGTATTTGGAAAAGTGGCGGGCCGTCCAGTGAGGTCAGGGGTCAGAAAAGGTCCCTTTTCAGACAATAGTGTATACAAATTGGACACTGGACAGGAGACGGTGCTTGGCGCCGGAACTTCGGAGGTACGCACGCATTCGGGGAGAGCCCCTCTACACCGCCACACTCTCCGCTAAGCGGGAGAGCTGTATTTGGAAAAGTGGCGGGCCGTCCAGTGAGGTCAGGGGTCAGAAAAGGTCCCTTTTCAGACAATAGTGTATACAAATTGGACACTGGACAGGAGACGGTGCTTGGCGCCGGAACTTCGGAGGTACGCACGCGTTCGGGGAGAGCCCCTCTACACCGCCACACTCTCCGCTAAGCGGGAGAGCTGTATTTGGAAAAGTGGCGGGCCGTCCAGTGAGGTCAGGGGTCAGAAAAGGTCAGTTTTCAGACAATAGTGTATACAAATTGGACACTGGACAGGACACTGTGCTTGGCGCCGGAACTTCGGAGGTACGCACGCGTTCGGGGAGAGCCCCTCTACACCGCCACACTCTCCGTTAAGCGGGAGAGCTGTATTTGGAAAAGTGGCGGGCCGTCCAGTGAGGTCAGGGGTCAGAAAAGGTCCCTTTTCAGACAATAGTGTATACAAATTGGACACTGGACACTGGACAGGAGACGGTGCTTGGCGCCGGAACTTTGGAGGTACGCACGCGTTCGGGGAGAGCCCCTCTACACTGCCACACTCTCCGCTAAGCGGGAGAGCTGTATTTGGAAAAGTGGCGGGCCGTCCAGTGAGGTCAGGGGTCAGAAAAGGTCCCTTTTCAGACAATAGTGTATACAAATTGGACACTGGACACTGGACAGGAGACGGTGCTTGGCGCCGGAACTTCGGAGGTACGCACGCGTTCGGGGAGAGCCCCTCTACACCGCCACACTCTCCGCTAAGCGGGAGAGCTGTATTTGGAAAAGTGGCGGGCTGTCCAGTGAGGTCAGGGGTCAGAAAAGGTCCCTTTTCAGACAATAGTGTATACAAATTGGACACTGGACAGGAGACGGTGCTTGGCGCCGGAACTTCGGAGGTACGCACGCATTCGGGGAGAGCCCCTCTACACCGCCACACTCTCCGCTAAGCGGGAGAGCTGTATTTGGAAAAGTGGCGGGCCGTCCAGTGAGGTCAGGGGTCAGAAAAGGTCCGTTTTCAGACAATAGTGTATACAAATTGGACACTGGACAGGAGACGGTTCTTGGCGCCGGAACTTCGGAGGTACACACGCGTTCGGGGAGAGCCCCTCTACACTGCCACACTCTCCGCTAAGCGGGAGAGCTGTATTTGGAAAAGTGGCGGGCCGTCCAGTGAGGTCAGGGGTCAGAAAAGGTCCCTTTTCAGACAATAGTGTATACAAATTGGACATTGGACAGGAGACGGTGCTTGGCGCCGGAACTTCGGAGGTACGCACGCGTTCGGGGAGAGCCCCTCTACACCGCCACACTCTCCGCTAAGCGGGAGAGCTGTATTTGGAAAAGTGGCGGGCCGTCCAGTGAGGTCAGGGGTCAGAAAAGGTCCCTTTTCAGACAATAGTGTATACAAATTGGAAACTGGACACTGGACAGGAGACGGTGCTTGGCGCCGGAACTTCAGAGGTACGCACGCGTTCGGGGAGAGCCCCTCTACACCGCCAAACTCTCCGCTAAGCGGGAGAGCTGTATTTGGAAAAGTGGCGGGCCGTCCAGTGTATACAATAGTGTATACAAATTGGACACTGGACACTGGACAGGAGACGGTTCTTGGCGCCGGAACTTCGGAGGTACGCACGCGTTCGGGGAGAGCCCCTCTACACTGCCACACTCTCCGCTAAGCGGGAGAGCTGTATTTGGAAAAGTGGCGGGCCGTCCAGTGAGGTCAGGGGTCAGAAAAGGTCTGTTTTCAGACAATAGTGTATACAAATTGGACACTGGACAGGAGACGGTGCTTGGCGCCGGAACTTCGGAGGTACGCACGCGTTCGGGGAGAGCCCCTCTACACCGCCACACTCTCCGCTAAGCGGGAGAGCTGTATTTGGAAAAGTGGCGGGCCGTCCAGTGAGGTCAGGGGTCAGAAAAGGTCCCTTTTCAGACAATAGTGTATACAAATTGGACACTGCACAGGAGACGGTGCTTGGCGCCGGAACTTCGGAGGTACGCACGCATTCGGGGAGAGCCCCTCTACACCGCCACACTCTCCGCTAAGCGGGAGAGCTGTATTTGGAAAAGTGGCGGGCCGTCCAGTGAGGTCAGGGGTCAGAAAAGGTCCCTTTTCAGACAATAGTGTATACAAATTGGACACTGTACAGGAGACGGTGCTTGGCGCCGGAACTTCGGAGGTACGCACGCGTTCGGGGAGAGCCCCTCTACACCGCCACACTCTCCGCTAAGCGGGAGAGCTGTATTTGGAAAAGTGGCGGGCCGTCCAGTGAGGTCAGGGGTCAGAAAAGGTCAGTTTTCAGACAATAGTGTATACAAATTGGACACTGGACAGGACACTGTGCTTGGCGCCGGAACTTCGGAGGTACGCACGCGTTCGGGGAGAGCCCCTCTACACCGCCACACTCTCCGCTAAGCGGGAGAGCTGTATTTGGAAAAGTGGCGGGCCGTCCAGTGAGGTCAGGGGTCAGAAAAGGTCCCTTTTCAGACAATAGTGTATACAAATTGGACACTGGACACTGGACAGGAGACGGTGCTTGGCGCCGGAACTTTGGAGGTACGCACGCGTTCGGGGAGAGCCCCTCTACACTGCCACACTCTCCGCTAAGCGGGAGAGCTGTATTTGGAAAAGTGGCGGGCCGTCCAGTGAGGTCAGGGGTCAGAAAAGGTCCCTTTTCAGACAATAGTGTATACAAATTGGACACTGGACAGGAGACGGTGCTTGGCGCCGGAACTTCGGAGGTACGCACGCGTTCGGGGAGAGCCCCTCTACACCGCCACACTCTCCGCTAAGCGGGAGAGCTGTATTTGGAAAAGTGGCGGGCCGTCCAGTGAGGTCAGGGGTCAGAAAAGGTCCGTTTTCAGACAATAGTGTATACAAATTGGACACTGGACACTGGACAGGAGACGGTGCTTGGCGCCGGAACTTCTGAGGTACGCACGCGTTCGGGGAGAGCCCCTCTACACCGCCACACTCTCCGCTAAGCGGGAGAGCTGTATTTGGAAAAGTGGCGGGCCGTCCAGTGAGGTCAGGGGTCAGAAAAGGTCCCTTTTCAGACAATAGTGTATACAAATTGGACACTGGACACTGGACAGGAGACGGTGCTTGGCGCCGGAACTTCGGAGGTACGCACGCGTTCGGGGAGAGCCCCTCTACACTGCCACACTCTCCGCTAAGCGGGAGAGCTGTATTTGGAAAAGTGGCGGGCCGTCCAGTGAGGTCAGGGGTCAGAAAAGGTCCCTTTTCAGACAATAGTGTATATAAATTGGACACTGGACAGGAGACGGTGCTTGGCGCCGGAACTTCGGAGGTACGCACGCGTTCGGGGAGAGCCCCTCTACACCGCCACACTCTCCGCTAAGCGGGAGAGCTGTATTTGGAAAAGTGGCGGGCCGTCCAGTGAGGTCAGGGGTCAGAAAAGGTCCCTTTTCAGACAATAGTGTATACAAATTGGACACTGGACACTGGACAGGAGACGGTGCTTGGCGCCGGAACTTCGGAGGTACGCACGCGTTCAGGGAGAGTCCCTCTACACCGCCACACTCTCCGCTAAGCGGGAGAGCTGTATTTGGAAAAGTGGCGGGCCGTCCAGTGTATAAAATAGTGTATACAAATTGGACACTGGACACTGGACAGGAGACGGTGCTTGGCACCGGAACTTCGGAGGTACGCACGCGTTCGGGGAGAGCCCCTCTACAACGCCACACTCTCCGCTAAGCGGGAGAGCTGTATTTGGAAAAGTGGCGGGCCGTCCAGTGAGGTCAGGGGTCAGAAAAGGTCCGTTTTCAGACAATAGTGTATACAAATTGGACACTGAGGTCAGGGGTCAGAAAAGGTCCCTTTTCAGACAATAGTGTATACAAATTGGACACTGGACACTGGACAGGAGACGGTTCTTGGCGCCGGAACTTCGGAGGTACGCACGCGTTCGGGGAGAGCCCCTCTACACTGCCACACTCTCCGCTAAGCGGGAGAGCTGTATTTGGAAAAGTGGCGGGCCGTCCAGTGAGGTCAGGGGTCAGAAAAGGTCTGTTTTCAGACAATAGTGTATACAAATTGGACACTGGACAGGAGACGGTGCTTGGCGCCGGAACTTCGGAGGTACGCACGCGTTCGGGGAGAGCCCCTCTACACCGCCACACTCTCCGCTAAGCGGGAGAGCTGTATTTGGAAAAGTGGCGGGCCGTCCAGTGAGGTCAGGGGTCAGAAAAGGTCCGTTTTCAGACAATAGTGTATACAAATTGGACACTGGACAGGAGACGGTGCTTGGCGCCGGAACTTCGGAGGTACGCACGCGTTCGGGGAGAGCCCCTCTACACCGCCACACTCTCCGCTAAGCGGACGACCTCACTGGACGGCCCGCCACTTTTCCAAATACAGCTCTCCCGCTTAGCGGAGAGTGTGGCGGTGTAGAGGGGATCTCCCCGAACGCGTGCGTACCTCCGAAGTTCCGGCGCCAAGCACCGTCTCCTGTCCAGTGTCCAGTGTCCAATTTGTATACACTATTGTCTGAAAAGGGACCTTTTCTGACCCCTGACCTCACTGGACGGCCCGCCACTTTTCCAAATACAGCTCTCCCGCTTAGCGGAGAGTGTGGCGGTGTAGAGGGGCTCTCCCCGAACGCGTGCGTACCTCCGAAGTTCCGGCGCCAAGCACCGTCTCCTGTCCAGTGTCCAGTGTCCAATTTGTATACACTATTGTCTGAAAAGGGACCTTTTCTGACCCCTGACCTCACTGGACGGCCCGCCACTTTTCCAAATACAGCTCTCCCGCTTAGCGGAGAGTGTGGCGGTGTAGAGGGGCTCTCCCCGAACGGGTGCGTACCTCCGAAGTTCCGGCGCCAAGCACCGTCTCCTGTCCAGTGTCCAGTGTCCAATTTGTATACACTATTGTCTGAAAACGGACCTTTTCTGACCCCTGACCTCACTGGACGGCCCGCCACTTTTCCAAATACAGCTCTCCCGCTTAGCGGAGAGTGTGGCGGTGTAGAGGGGCTCTCCCCGAACGCGTGCGTACCTCCGAAGTTCCGGCGCCAAGCACCGTCTCCTGTCCAGTGTCCAATTTGTATACACTATTGTCTGAAAAGGTCCCTTTTCAGACAATAGTGTATACAAATTGGACACTGGACACTGGACAGGAGACGGTGCTTGGCGCCGGAACTTCGGAGGTACGCACGCGTTCGGGGAGAGCCCCTCTACACTGCCACACTCTCCGCTAAGCGGGAGAGCTGTATTTGGAAAAGTGGCGGGCCGTCCAGTGAGGTCAGGGGTCAGAAAAGGTCCCTTTTCAGACAATACTGTATATAAATTGGACACTGGACAGGAGACGATGCTTGGCGCCGGAACTTCGGAGGTACGCACGCGTTCGGGGAGAGCCCCTCTACACCGCCACACTCTCCGCTAAGCGGGAGAGCTGTATTTGGAAAAGTGGCGGGCCGTCCAGTGAGGTCAGGGGTCAGAAAAGGTCCCTTTTCAGACAATAGTGTATACAAATTGGACACTGGACACTGGACAGGAGACGGTGCTTGGCGCCGGAACTTCGGAGGTACGCACGCGTTCAGGGAGAGCCCCTCTACACCGCCACACTCTCCGCTAAGCGGGAGAGCTGTATTTGGAAAAGTGGCGGGCCGTCCAGTGTATAAAATAGTGTATACAAATTGGACACTGGACACTGGACAGGAGACGGTGCTTGGCACCGGAACTTCGGAGGTACGCACGCGTTCGGGGAGAGCCCCTCTACAACGCCACACTCTCCGCTAAGCGGGAGAGCTGTATTTGGAAAAGTGGCGGGCCGTCCAGTGAGGTCAGGGGTCAGAAAAGGTCCGTTTTCAGACAATAGTGTATACAAATTGGACACTGAGGTCAGGGGTCAGAAAAGGTCCCTTTTCAGACAATAGTGTATACAAATTGGACACTGGACACTGGACAGGAGACGGTTCTTGGCGCCGGAACTTCGGAGGTACGCACGCGTTCGGGGAGAGCCCCTCTACAACGCCACACTCTCCGCTAAGCGGGAGAGCTGTATTTGGAAAAGTGGCGGGCCGTCCAGTGAGGTCAGGGGTCAGAAAAGGTCTGTTTTCAGACAATAGTGTATACAAATTGGACACTGGACACTGGACAGGAGACGGTGCTTGGCGCCGGAACTTCGGAGGTACGCACGCGTTCAGGGAGAGCCCCTCTACACCGCCACACTCTCCGCTAAGCGGGAGAGCTGTATTTGGAAAAGTGGCGGGCCGTCCAGTGTATAAAATAGTGTATACAAATTGGACACTGGACACTGGACAGGAGACGGTGCTTGGCACCGGAACTTCGGAGGTACGCACGCGTTCGGGGAGAGCCCCTCTACAACGCCACACTCTCCGCTAAGCGGGAGAGCTGTATTTGGAAAAGTGGCGGGCCGTCCAGTGAGGTCAGGGGTCAGAAAAGGTCCGTTTTCAGACAATAGTGTATACAAATTGGACACTGAGGTCAGGGGTCAGAAAAGGTCCCTTTTCAGACAATAGTGTATACAAATTGGACACTGGACACTGGACAGGAGACGGTTCTTGGCGCCGGAACTTCGGAGGTACGCACGCGTTCGGGGAGAGCCCCTCTACAACGCCACACTCTCCGCTAAGCGGGAGAGCTGTATTTGGAAAAGTGGCGGGCCGTCCAGTGAGGTCAGGGGTCAGAAAAGGTCTGTTTTCAGACAATAGTGTATACAAATTGGACACTGGACAGGAGACGGTGCTTGGCGCCGGAACTTCGGAGGTACGCACGTGTTCGGGGAGAGCCCCTCTACACCGCCACACTCTCCGCTAAGCGGAGGAGCTGTATTTGGAAAAGTGGCGGGCCGTCCAGTGAGGTCAGGGGTCAGAAAAGGTCCCTTTTCAGACAATAGTGTATACAAATTGGACACTGTACAGGAGACGGTGCTTGGCGCCGGAACTTCGGAGGTACGCACGCGTTCGGGGAGAGCCCCTCTACACCGCCACACTCTCCGCTAAGCGGGAGAGCTGTATTTGGAAAAGTGGCGGGCCGTCCAGTGAGGTCAGGGGTCAGAAAAGGTCAGTTTTCAGACAATAGTGTATACAAATTGGACACTGGACAGGACACTGTGCTTGGCGCCGGAACTTCGGAGGTACGCACGCGTTCGGGGAGAGCCCCTCTACACCGCCACACTCTCCGCTAAGCGGGAGAGCTGTATTTGGAAAAGTGGCGGGCCGTCCAGTGAGGTCAGGGGTCAGAAAAGGTCCCTTTTCAGACAATAGTGTATACAAATTGGACACTGGACACTGGACAGGAGACGGTGCTTGGCGCCGGAACTTTGGAGGTACGCACGCGTTCGGGGAGAGCCCCTCTACACTGCCACACTCTCCGCTAAGCGGGAGAGCTGTATTTGGAAAAGTGGCGGGCCGTCCAGTGAGGTCAGGGGTCAGAAAAGGTCCCTTTTCAGACAATAGTGTATACAAATTGGACACTGGACAGGAGACGGTGCTTGGCGCCGGAACTTCGGAGGTACGCACGCGTTCGGGGAGAGCCCCTCTACAACGCCACACTCTCCGCTAAGCGGGAGAGCTGTATTTGGAAAAGTGGCGGGCCGTCCAGTGAGGTCAGGGGTCAGAAAAGGTCTGTTTTCAGACAATAGTGTATACAAATTGGACACTGGACACTGGACAGGAGACGGTGCTTGGCGCCGGAACTTCGGAGGTACGCACGCGTTCAGGGAGAGCCCCTCTACACCGCCACACTCTCCGCTAAGCGGGAGAGCTGTATTTGGAAAAGTGGCGGGCCGTCCAGTGTATAAAATAGTGTATACAAATTGGACACTGGACACTGGACAGGAGACGGTGCTTGGCACCGGAACTTCGGAGGTACGCACGCGTTCGGGGAGAGCCCCTCTACAACGCCACACTCTCCGCTAAGCGGGAGAGCTGTATTTGGAAAAGTGGCGGGCCGTCCAGTGAGGTCAGGGGTCAGAAAAGGTCCGTTTTCAGACAATAGTGTATACAAATTGGACACTGAGGTCAGGGGTCAGAAAAGGTCCCTTTTCAGACAATAGTGTATACAAATTGGACACTGGACACTGGACAGGAGACGGTTCTTGGCGCCGGAACTTCGGAGGTACGCACGCGTTCGGGGAGAGCCCCTCTACAACGCCACACTCTCCGCTAAGCGGGAGAGCTGTATTTGGAAAAGTGGCGGGCCGTCCAGTGAGGTCAGGGGTCAGAAAAGGTCTGTTTTCAGACAATAGTGTATACAAATTGGACACTGGACAGGAGACGGTGCTTGGCGCCGGAACTTCGGAGGTACGCACGCGTTCGGGGAGAGCCCCTCTACACCGCCACACTCTCCGCTAAGCGGAGGAGCTGTATTTGGAAAAGTGGCGGGCCGTCCAGTGAGGTCAGGGGTCAGAAAAGGTCCCTTTTCAGACAATAGTGTATACAAATTGGACACTGTACAGGAGACGGTGCTTGGCGCCGGAACTTCGGAGGTACGCACGCGTTCGGGGAGAGCCCCTCTACACCGCCACACTCTCCGCTAAGCGGGAGAGCTGTATTTGGAAAAGTGGCGGGCCGTCCAGTGAGGTCAGGGGTCAGAAAAGGTCAGTTTTCAGACAATAGTGTATACAAATTGGACACTGGACAGGACACTGTGCTTGGCGCCGGAACTTCGGAGGTACGCACGCGTTCGGGGAGAGCCCCTCTACACCGCCACACTCTCCGCTAAGCGGGAGAGCTGTATTTGGAAAAGTGGCGGGCCGTCCAGTGAGGTCAGGGGTCAGAAAAGGTCCCTTTTCAGACAATAGTGTATACAAATTGGACACTGGACACTGGACAGGAGACGGTGCTTGGCGCCGGAACTTTGGAGGTACGCACGCGTTCGGGGAGAGCCCCTCTACACTGCCACACTCTCCGCTAAGCGGGAGAGCTGTATTTGGAAAAGTGGCGGGCCGTCCAGTGAGGTCAGGGGTCAGAAAAGGTCCCTTTTCAGACAATAGTGTATACAAATTGGACACTGGACAGGAGACGGTGCTTGGCGCCGGAACTTCGGAGGTACGCACGCGTTCGGGGAGAGCCCCTCTACACCGCCACACTCTCCGCTAAGCGGGAGAGCTGTATTTGGAAAAGTGGCGGGCCGTCCAGTGAGGTCAGGGGTCAGAAAAGGTCCGTTTTCAGACAATAGTGTATACAAATTGGACACTGGACACTGGACAGGAGACGGTGCTTGGCGCCGGAACTTCGGAGGTACGCACGCGTTCGGGGAGAGCCCCTCTACACCGCCACACTCTCCGCTAAGCGGGAGAGCTGTATTTGGAAAAGTGGCGGGCCGTCCAGTGAGGTCAGGGGTCAGAAAAGGTCCCTTTTCAGACAATAGTGTATACAAATTGGACACTGGACACTGGACAGGAGACGGTGCTTGGCGCCGGAACTTCGGAGGTACGCACGCGTTCAGGGAGAGCCCCTCTACACCGCCACACTCTCCGCTAAGCGGGAGAGCTGTATTTGGAAAAGTGGCGGGCCGTCCAGTGTATAAAATAGTGTATACAAATTGGACACTGGACACTGGACAGGAGACGGTGCTTGGCACCGGAACTTCGGAGGTACGCACGCGTTCGGGGAGAGCCCCTCTACAACGCCACACTCTCCGCTAAGCGGGAGAGCTGTATTTGGAAAAGTGGCGGGCCGTCCAGTGAGGTCAGGGGTCAGAAAAGGTCCGTTTTCAGACAATAGTGTATACAAATTGGACACTGAGGTCAGGGGTCAGAAAAGGTCCCTTTTCAGACAATAGTGTATACAAATTGGACACTGGACACTGGACAGGAGACGGTTCTTGGCGCCGGAACTTCGGAGGTACGCACGCGTTCGGGGAGAGCCCCTCTACACTGCCACACTCTCCGCTAAGCGGGAGAGCTGTATTTGGAAAAGTGGCGGGCCGTCCAGTGAGGTCAGGGGTCAGAAAAGGTCTGTTTTCAGACAATAGTGTATACAAATTGGACACTGGACAGGAGACGGTGCTTGGCGCCGGAACTTCGGAGGTACGCACGCGTTCGGGGAGAGCCCCTCTACACCGCCACACTCTCCGCTAAGCGGGAGAGCTGTATTTGGAAAAGTGGCGGGCCGTCCAGTGAGGTCAGGGGTCAGAAAAGGTCCGTTTTCAGACAATAGTGTATACAAATTGGACACTGGACACTGGACAGGAGACGGTTCTTGGCGCCGGAACTTCGGAGGTACGCACGCGTTCGGGGAGAGCCCCTCTACACTGCCACACTCTCCGCTAAGCGGGAGAGCTGTATTTGGAAAAGTGGCGGGCCGTCCAGTGAGGTCAGGGGTCAGAAAAGGTCCCTTTTCAGACAATAGTATATACAAATTGGACACTGGACAGGAGACGGTGCTTGGCGCCGGAACTTCAGAGGTACGCACGCGTTCGGGGAGAGCCCCTCTACACCGCCACACTCTCCGCTAAGCGGGCCGTCCAGTGAGGTCAGGGGTCAGAAATTGTCTGAAAAGGGACCTTTTCTGACCCCTGACCTCACTGGACGGCCCGCCACTTTTCCAAATACAGCTCTCCCGCTTAGCGGAGAGTGTGGCGGTGTAGAGGGGCTCTCCCCGAACGCGTGCGTACCTCCGAAGTTCCGGCGCCAAGCACCGTCTCCTGTCCAGTGTCCAATTTGTATACACTATTGTCTGAAAAGGGACCTTTTCTGACCCCTGACCTCACTGGACGGCCCGCCACTTTTCCAAATACAGCTCTCCCGCTTAGCGGAGAGTGTGGCGGTGTAGAGGGGATCTCCCCGAACGCGTGCGTACCTCCGAAGTTCCGGCGCCAAGCACCGTCTCCTGTCCAGTGTCCAGTGTCCAATTTGTATACACTATTGTCTGAAAAGGGACCTTTTCTGACCCCTGACCTCACTGGACGGCCCGCCACTTTTCCAAATACAGCTCTCCCGCTTAGCGGAGAGTGTGGCGGTGTAGAGGGGCTCTCCCCGAACGCGTGCGTACCTCCGAAGTTCCGGCGCCAAGCACCGTCTCCTGTCCAGTGTCCAGTGTCCAATTTGTATACACTATTGTCTGAAAAGGGACCTTTTCTGACCCCTGACCTCACTGGACGGCCCGCCACTTTTCCAAATACAGCTCTCCCGCTTAGCGGAGAGTGTGGCGGTGTAGAGGGGCTCTCCCCGAACGCGTGCGTACCTCCGAAGTTCCGGCGCCAAGCACCGTCTCCTGTCCAGTGTCCAGTGTCCAATTTGTATACACTATTGTCTGAAAACGGACCTTTTCTGACCCCTGACCTCACTGGACGGCCCGCCACTTTTCCAAATACAGCTCTCCCGCTTAGCGGAGAGTGTGGCGGTGTAGAGGGGCTCTCCCCGAACGCGTGCGTACCTCCGAAGTTCCGGCGCCAAGCACCGTCTCCTGTCCAGTGTCCAATTTGTATACACTATTGTCTGAAAAGGGACCTTTTCTGACCCCTGACCTCACTGGACGGCCCGCCACTTTTCCAAATACAGCTCTCCCGCTTAGCGGAGAGTGTGGCGGTGTAGAGGGGCTCTCCCCGAACGCGTGCGTACCTCCGAAGTTCCGGCGCCAAGCACCGTCTCCTGTCCAGTGTCCAATTTGTATACACTATTGTCTGAAAAGGTCCCTTTTCAGACAATAGTGTATACAAATTGGACACTGGACACTGGACAGGAGACGGTGCTTGGCGCCGGAACTTCGGAGGTACGCACGCGTTCGGGGAGAGCCCCTCTACACTGCCACACTCTCCGCTAAGCGGGAGAGCTGTATTTGGAAAAGTGGCGGGCCGTCCAGTGAGGTCAGGGGTCAGAAAAGGTCCCTTTTCAGACAATAGTGTATATAAATTGGACACTGGACAGGAGACGGTGCTTGGCGCCGGAACTTCGGAGGTACGCACGCGTTCGGGGAGAGCCCCTCTACACTGCCACACTCTCCGCTAAGCGGGAGAGCTGTATTTGGAAAAGTGGCGGGCCGTCCAGTGAGGTCAGGGGTCAGAAAAGGTCCCTTTTCAGACAATAGTGTATATAAATTGGACACTGGACAGGAGACGGTGCTTGGCGCCGGAACTTCGGAGGTACGCACGCGTTCGGGGAGAGCCCCTCTACACTGCCACACTCTCCGCTAAGCGGGAGAGCTGTATTTGGAAAAGTGGCGGGCCGTCCAGTGAGGTCAGGGGTCAGAAAAGGTCCCTTTTCAGACAATAGTGTATACAAATTGGACACTGGACACTGGACAGGAGACGGTGCTTGGCGCCGGAACTTCGGAGGTACGCACGCGTTCAGGGAGAGCCCCTCTACACCGCCACACTCTCCGCTAAGCGGGAGAGCTGTATTTGGAAAAGTGGCGGGCCGTCCAGTGTATAAAATAGTGTATACAAATTGGACACTGGACACTGGACAGGAGACGGTGCTTGGCACCGGAACTTCGGAGGTACGCACGCGTTCGGGGAGAGCCCCTCTACAACGCCACACTCTCCGCTAAGCGGGAGAGCTGTATTTGGAAAAGTGGCGGGCCGTCCAGTGAGGTCAGGGGTCAGAAAAGGTCCGTT
The DNA here is from genome assembly GCF_963280865.1 of Gymnoscopelus braueri. Classification (NCBI taxonomy): domain Eukaryota; kingdom Metazoa; phylum Chordata; class Actinopteri; order Myctophiformes; family Myctophidae; genus Gymnoscopelus; species Gymnoscopelus braueri. Next base: position 59,114,762 of record NC_137604.1, read on the forward strand.
TTCAGACAATAGTGTATACAAATTGGACACTGAGGTCAGGGGTCAGAAAAGGTCCCTTTTCAGACAATAGTGTATACAAATTGGACACTGGACACTGGACAGGAGACGGTTCTTGGCGCCGGAACTTCGGAGGTACGCACGCGTTCGGGGAGAGCCCCTCTACAACGCCACACTCTCCGCTAAGCGAGAGAGCTGTATTTGGAAAAGTGGCGGGCCGTCCAGTGAGGTCAGGGGTCAGAAAAGGTCTGTTTTCAGACAATAGTGTATACAAATTGGACACTGGACAGGAGACGGTGCTTGGCGCCGGAACTTCGGAGGTACGCACGCGTTCGGGGAGAGCCCCTCTACACCGCCACACTCTCCGCTAAGCGGAGGAGCTGTATTTGGAAAAGTGGCGGGCCGTCCAGTGAGGTCAGGGGTCAGAAAAGGTCCGTTTTCAGACAATAGTGTATACAAATTGGACACTGGACACTGGACAGGAGACGGTTCTTGGCGCCGGAACTTCGGAGGTACGCACGCGTTCGGGGAGAGCCCCTCTACACTGCCACACTCTCCGCTAAGCGGGAGAGCTGTATTTGGAAAAGTGGCGGGCCGTCCAGTGAGGTCAGGGGTCAGAAAAGGTCCCTTTTCAGACAATAGTATATACAAATTGGACACTGGACAGGAGACGGTGCTTGGCGCCGGAACTTCAGAGGTACGCACGCGTTCGGGGAGAGCCCCTCTACACCGCCACACTCTCCGCTAAGCGGGAGAGCTGTATTTGGAAAAGTGGCGGGCCGTCCAGTGAGGTCAGGGGTCAGAAAAGGTCCCTTTTCAGACAATAGTGTATACAAATTGGACACTGGACAGGAGACGGTTCTTGGCGCCGGAACTTCGGAGGTACGCACGCGTTCGGGGAGAGCCCCTCTACACTGCCACACTCTCCGCTAAGCGGGAGAGCTGTATTTGGAAAAGTGGCGGGCCGTCCAGTGAGGTCAGGGGTCAGAAAAGGTCCCTTTTCAGACAATAGTGTATACAAATTGGACACTGGACAGGAGACGGTGCTTGGCGCCGGAACTTCGGAGGTACGCACGCGTTCGGGGAGAGCCCCTCTACACCGCCACACTCTCCGCTAAGCGGGAGAGCTGTATTTGGAAAAGTGGCGGGCCGTCCAGTGAGGTCAGGGGTCAGAAAAGGTCCCTTTTCAGACAATAGTGTATACAAATTGGACACTGGACACTGGACAGGAGACGGTTCTTGGCGCCGGAACTTCGGAGGTACGCACGCGTTCGGGGAGAGCCCCTCTACACTGCCACACTCTCCGCTAAGCGGGAGAGCTGTATTTGGAAAAGTGGCGGGCCGTCCAGTGAGGTCAGGGGTCAGAAAAGGTCTGTTTTCAGACAATAGTGTATACAAATTGGACACTGGACAGGAGACGGTGCTTGGCGCCGGAACTTCGGAGGTACGCACGCGTTCGGGGAGAGCCCCTCTACACCGCCACACTCTCCGCTAAGCGGGAGAGCTGTATTTGGAAAAGTGGCGGGCCGTCCAGTGAGGTCAGGGGTCAGAAAAGGTCCCTTTTCAGACAATAGTGTATACAAATTGGACACTGGACAGGAGACGGTGCTTGGCGCCGGAACTTCGGAGGTACGCACGCGTTCGGGGAGAGCCCCTCTACACCGCCACACTCTCCGCTAAGCGGGAGAGCTGTATTTGGAAAAGTGGCGGGCCGTCCAGTGAGGTCAGGGGTCAGAAAAGGTCCCTTTTCAGACAATAGTGTATACAAATTGGACACTGGACACTGGACAGGAGACGGTGCTTGGCGCCGGAACTTCGGAGGTACGCACGCGTTCGGGGAGATCCCCTCTACACCGCCACACTCTCCGCTAAGCGGGAGAGCTGTATTTGGAAAAGTGGCGGGCCGTCCAGTGAGGTCAGGGGTCAGAAAAGGTCCCTTTTCAGACAATAGTGTATACAAATTGGACACTGGACAGGAGACGGTGCTTGGCGCCGGAACTTCGGAGGTACGCACGCGTTCGGGGAGAGCCCCTCTACACCGCCACACTCTCCGCTAAGCGGGAGAGCTGTATTTGGAAAAGTGGCGGGCCGTCCAGTGAGGTCAGGGGTCAGAAAAGGTCCCTTTTCAGACAATAGTGTATACAAATTGGACACTGGACAGGAGACGGTGCTTGGCGCCGGAACTTCGGAGGTACGCACGCGTTCGGGGAGAGCCCCTCTACACCGCCACACTCTCCGCTAAGCGGGAGAGCTGTATTTGGAAAAGTGGCGGGCCGTCCAGTGAGGTCAGGGGTCAGAAAAGGTCCCTTTTCAGACAATAGTGTATACAAATTGGACACTGGACACTGGACAGGAGACGGTGCTTGGCGCCGGAACTTCGGAGGTACGCACGCGTTCGGGGAGAGCCCCTCTACACCGCCACACTCTCCGCTAAGCGGGAGAGCTGTATTTGGAAAAGTGGCGGGCCGTCCAGTGTATAAAATAGTGTATACAAATTGGACACTGGACACTGGACAGGAGACGGTGCTTGGCACCGGAACTTCGGAGGTACGCACGTGTTCGGGGAGAGACCCTCTACAACGCCACACTCTCCGCTAAGCGGGAGAGCTGTATTTGGAAAAGTGGCGGGCCGTCCAGTGAGGTCAGGGGTCAGAAAAGGTCAGTTTTCAGACAATAGTGTATACAAATTGGACACTGAGGTCAGGGGTCAGAAAAGGTCCCTTTTCAGACAATAGTGTATACAAATTGGACACTGGACACTGGACAGGAGACGGTTCTTGGCGCCGGAACTTCGGAGGTACGCACGCGTTCGGGGAGAGCCCCTCTACACTGCCACACTCTCCGCTAAGCGGGAGAGCTGTATTTGGAAAAGTGGCGGGCCGTCCAGTGAGGTCAGGGGTCAGAAAAGGTCTGTTTTCAGACAATAGTGTATACAAATTGGACACTGGACAGGAGACGGTGCTTGGCGCCGGAACTTCGGAGGTACGCACGCGTTCGGGGAGAGCCCCTCTACACCGCCACACTCTCCGCTAAGCGGGAGAGCTGTATTTGGAAAAGTGGCGGGCCGTCCAGTGAGGTCAGGGGTCAGAAAAGGTCCGTTTTCAGACAATAGTGTATACAAATTGGACACTGGACACTGGACAGGAGACGGTTCTTGGCGCCGGAACTTCGGAGGTACGCACGCGTTCGGGGAGAGCCCCTCTACACTGCCACACTCTCCGCTAAGCGGGAGAGCTGTATTTGGAAAAGTGGCGGGCCGTCCAGTGAGGTCAGGGGTCAGAAAAGGTCCCTTTTCAGACAATAGTATATACAAATTGGACACTGGACAGGAGACGGTGCTTGGCGCCGGAACTTCAGAGGTACGCACGCGTTCGGGGAGAGCCCCTCTACACCACCACACTCTCCGCTAAGCGGGAGAGCTGTATTTGGAAAAGTGGCGGGCCGTCCAGTGAGGTCAGGGGTCAGAAAAGGTCCCTTTTCAGACAATAGTGTATACAAATTGGACACTGGACACTGGACAGGAGACGGTTCTTGGCGCCGGAACTTCGGAGGTACGCACGCGTTCGGGGAGAGCCCCTCTACACTGCCACACTCTCCGCTAAGCGGGAGAGCTGTATTTGGAAAAGTGGCGGGCCGTCCAGTGAGGTCAGGGGTCAGAAAAGGTCCCTTTTCAGACAATAGTGTATACAAATTGGACACTGGACAGGAGACGGTGCTTGGCGCCGGAACTTCGGAGGTACGCACGCGTTCGGGGAGAGCCCCTCTACACCGCCACACTCTCCGCTAAGCGGGAGAGCTGTATTTGGAAAAGTGGCGGGCCGTCCAGTGAGGTCAGGGGTCAGAAAAGGTCCCTTTTCAGACAATAGTGTATACAAATTGGACACTGGACACTGGACAGGAGACGGTTCTTGGCGCCGGAACTTCGGAGGTACGCACGCGTTCGGGGAGAGCCCCTCTACACTGCCACACTCTCCGCTAAGCGGGAGAGCTGTATTTGGAAAAGTGGCGGGCCGTCCAGTGAGGTCAGGGGTCAGAAAAGGTCTGTTTTCAGACAATAGTGTATACAAATTGGACACTGGACAGGAGACGGTGCTTGGCGCCGGAACTTCGGAGGTACGCACGCGTTCGGGGAGAGCCCCTCTACACCGCCACACTCTCCGCTAAGCGGGAGAGCTGTATTTGGAAAAGTGGCGGGCCGTCCAGTGAGGTCAGGGGTCAGAAAAGGTCCCTTTTCAGACAATAGTGTATACAAATTGGACACTGGACAGGAGACGGTGCTTGGCGCCGGAACTTCGGAGGTACGCACGCGTTCGGGGAGAGCCCCTCTACACCGCCACACTCTCCGCTAAGCGGGAGAGCTGTATTTGGAAAAGTGGCGGGCCGTCCAGTGAGGTCAGGGGTCAGAAAAGGTCCCTTTTCAGACAATAGTGTATACAAATTGGACACTGGACACTGGACAGGAGACGGTGCTTGGCGCCGGAACTTCGGAGGTACGCACGCGTTCGGGGAGATCCCCTCTACACCGCCACACTCTCCGCTAAGCGGGAGAGCTGTATTTGGAAAAGTGGCGGGCCGTCCAGTGAGGTCAGGGGTCAGAAAAGGTCCCTTTTCAGACAATAGTGTATACAAATTGGACACTGGACAGGAGACGGTGCTTGGCGCCGGAACTTCGGAGGTACGCACGCGTTCGGGGAGAGCCCCTCTACACCGCCACACTCTCCGCTAAGCGGGAGAGCTGTATTTGGAAAAGTGGCGGGCCGTCCAGTGAGGTCAGGGGTCAGAAAAGGTCCCTTTTCAGACAATAGTGTATACAAATTGGACACTGGACAGGAGACGGTGCTTGGCGCCGGAACTTCGGAGGTACGCACGCGTTCGGGGAGAGCCCCTCTACACCGCCACACTCTCCGCTAAGCGGGAGAGCTGTATTTGGAAAAGTGGCGGGCCGTCCAGTGAGGTCAGGGGTCAGAAAAGGTCTGTTTTCAGACAATAGTGTATACAAATTGGACACTGGACACTGGACAGGAGACGGTGCTTGGCGCCGGAACTTCGGAGGTATGCACGCGTTCGGGGAGAGCCCCTCTACACCGCCACACTCTCCGCTAAGCGGGAGAGCTGTATTTGGAAAAGTGGCGGGCCGTCCAGTGAGGTCAGGGGTCAGAAAAGGTCTGTTTTCGGACAATAGTGTATACAAATTGGACACTGGACAGGAGACGGTGCTTGGCGCCGGAACTTCGGAGGTACGCACGCGTTCGGGGAGAGCCCCTCTACACCGCCACACTCTCCGCTAAGCGGGAGAGCTGTATTTGGAAAAGTGGCGGGCCGTCCAGTGAGGTCAGGGGTCAGAAAAGGTCCCTTTTCAGACAATAGTGTATACAAATTGGACACTGGACAGGAGACGGTGCTTGGCGCCGGAACTTCGGAGGTACGCACGCGTTCGGGGAGAGCCCCTCTACACTGCCACACTCTCCGCTAAGCGGGAGAGCTGTATTTGGAAAAGTGGCGGGCCGTCCAGTGAGGTCAGGGGTCAGAAAAGGTCTGTTTTCAGACAATAGTGTATACAAATTGGACACTGGACAGGAGACGGTGCTTGGCGCCGGAACTTCGGAGGTACGCACGCGTTCGGGGAGAGCCCCTCTACACCGCCACACTCTCCGCTAAGCGGGAGAGCTGTATTTGGAAAAGTGGCGGGCCGTCCAGTGAGGTCAGGGGTCAGAAAAGGTCTGTTTTCAGACAATAGTGTATACAAATTGGACACTGGACACTGGACAGGAGACGGTGCTTGGCGCCGGAACTTCGGAGGTACGCACGCGTTCGGGGGGGGGCCCCTCTACACTGCCACACTCTCCGCTAAGCGGGAGAGCTGTATTTGGAAAAGTGGCGGGCCGTCCAGTGAGGTCAGGGGTAAGAAAAGGTCTGTTTTCAGACAATAGTGTATACAAATTGGACACTGGACAGGAGACGGTGCTTGGCACCGGAACTTCGGAGGTACGCACGCGTTCGGGGAGAGCCCCTCTACACCGCCACACTCTCCGCTAAGCGGGAGAGCTGTATTTGGAAAAGTGGCGGGCCGTCCAGTGAGGTCAGGGGTCAGAAAAGGTCCCTTTTCAGACAATAGTGAATACAAATTGGACACTGGACACTGGACAGGAGACGGTGCTTGGCGCCGGAACTTCGGAGGTACGCACGCGTTCGGGGAGAGCCCCTCTACACTGCCACACTCTCCGCTAAGCGGGAGAGCTGTATTTGGAAAAGTGGCGGGCCGTCCAGTGAGGTCAGGGGTCAGAAAAGGTCCGTTTTCAGACAATAGTGTATACAAATTGGACACTGGACAGGAGACGGTGCTTGGCGCCGGAACTTCGGAGGTACGCACGTGTTCGGGGAGAGCCCCTCTACACCGCCACACTCTCCGCTAAGCGGGAGAGCTGTATTTGGAAAAGTGGCGGGCCGTCCAGTGAGGTCAGGGGTCAGATAAGGTCCCTTTTCAGACAATAGTGTATACAAATTGGACACTGGACACTGGACAGGAGACGGTGCTTGGCGCCGGAACTTCGGAGGTACGCACGCGTTCGGGGAGAGCCCCTCTACACTGCCACACTCTCCGCTAAGCGGGAGAGCTGTATTTGGAAAAGTGGCGGGCCGTCCAGTGAGGTCAGGGGTCAGAAAAGGTCTGTTTTCAGACAATAGTGTATACAAATTGGACACTGGACAGGAGACGGTGCTTGGCGCCGGAACTTCGGAGGTACGCACGCGTTCGGGGAGAGCCCCTCTACACCGCCACACTCTCCGCTAAGCGGGAGAGCTGTATTTGGAAAAGTGGCGGGCCGTCCAGTGAGGTCAGGGGTCAGAAAAGGTCCCTTTTCAGACAATAGTGTATACAAATTGGACACTGGACAGGAGACGGTGCTTGGCGCCGGAACTTCGGAGGTACGCACGTGTTCGGGGAGAGCCCCTCTACACCGCCACACTCTCCGCTAAGCGGGAGAGCTGTATTTGGAAAAGTGGCGGGCCGTCCAGTGAGGTCAGGGGTCAGATAAGGTCCCTTTTCAGACAATAGTGTATACAAATTGGACACTGGACACTGGACAGGAGACGGTGCTTGGCGCCGGAACTTCGGAGGTACGCACGCGTTCGGGGAGAGCCCCTCTACACTGCCACACTCTCCGCTAAGCGGGAGAGCTGTATTTGGAAAAGTGGCGGGCCGTCCAGTGAGGTCAGGGGTCAGAAAAGGTCTGTTTTCAGACAATAGTGTATACAAATTGGACACTGGACAGGAGACGGTGCTTGGCGCCGGAACTTCGGAGGTACGCACGCGTTCGGGGAGAGCCCCTCTACACCGCCACACTCTCCGCTAAGCGGGAGAGCTGTATTTGGAAAAGTGGCGGGCCGTCCAGTGAGGTCAGGGGTCAGAAAAGGTCCCTTTTCAGACAATAGTGTATACAAATTGGACACTGGACAGGAGACGGTGCTTGGCGCCGGAACTTCGGAGGTACGCACGTGTTCGGGGAGAGCCCCTCTACACCGCCACACTCTCCGCTAAGCGGGAGAGCTGTATTTGGAAAAGTGGCGGGCCGTCCAGTGAGGTCAGGGGTCAGATAAGGTCCCTTTTCAGACAATAGTGTATACAAATTGGACACTGGACACTGGACAGGAGACGGTGCTTGGCGCCGGAACTTCGGAGGTACGCACGCGTTCGGGGAGAGCCCCTCTACACTGCCACACTCTCCGCTAAGCGGGAGAGCTGTATTTGGAAAAGTGGCGGGCCGTCCAGTGAGGTCAGGGGTCAGAAAAGGTCTGTTTTCAGACAATAGTGTATACAAATTGGACACTGGACAGGAGACGGTGCTTGGCGCCGGAACTTCGGAGGTACGCACGCGTTCGGGGAGAGCCCCTCTACACCGCCACACTCTCCGCTAAGCGGGAGAGCTGTATTTGGAAAAGTGGCGGGCCGTCCAGTGAGGTCAGGGGTCAGAAAAGGTCCCTTTTCAGACAATAGTGTATACAAATTGGACACTGGACAGGAGACGGTGCTTGGCGCCGGAACTTCGGAGGTAAGCACGCGTTCGGGGAGAGCCCCTCTACACCGCCACACTCTCCGCTAAGCGGGAGAGCTGTATTTGGAAAAGTGGCGGGCCGTCCAGTGAGGTCAGGGGTCAGAAAAGGTCCCTTTTCAGACAATAGTGTATACAAATTGGACACTGGACACTGGACAGGAGACGGTGCTTGGCGCCGGAACTTCGGAGGTACGCACGCGTTCGGGGAGAGCCCCTCTACACTGCCACACTCTCCGCTAAGCGGGAGAGCTGTATTTGGAAAAGTGGCGGGCCGTCCAGTGAGGTCAGGGGTCAGAAAAGGTCCCTTTTCAGACAATAGTGTATACAAATTGGACACTGGACACTGGACAGGAGACGGTGCTTGGCGCCGGAACTTCGGAGGTACGCACGCGTTCGGGGAGAGCCCCTCTACACTGCCACACTCTCCGCTAAGCGGGAGAGCTGTATTTGGAAAAGTGGCGGGCCGTCCAGTGAGGTCAGGGGTCAGAAAAGGTCCCTTTTCAGACAATAGTGTATATAAATTGGACACTGGACAGGAGACGGTGCTTGGCGCCGGAACTTCGGAGGTACGCACGCGTTCGGGGAGAGCCCCTCTACACCGCCACACTCTCCGCTAAGCTGGAGAGCTGTATTTGGAAAAGTGGCGGGCCGTCCAGTGAGGTCAGGGGTCAGAAAAGGTCCCTTTTCAGACAATAGTGTATACAAATTGGACACTGGACAGGAGACGGTGCTTGGCGCCGGAACTTCGGAGGTACGCACGCGTTCGGGGAGAGCCCCTCTACACCGCCACACTCTCCGCTAAGCGGGAGAGCTGTATTTGGAAAAGTGGCGGGCCGTCCAGTGAGGTCAGGGGTCAGAAAAGGTCCCTTTTCAGACAATAGTGTATACAAATTGGACACTGGACAGGAGACGGTGCTTGGCGCCGGAACTTCGGAGGTACGCACGCGTTCGGGGAGAGCCCCTCTACACCGCCACACTCTCCGCTAAGCGGGAGAGCTGTATTTGGAAAAGTGGCGGGCCGTCCAGTGAGGTCAGGGGTCAGTCAAGGTCCCTTTTCAGACAATAGTGTATACAAATTGGACACTGGACAGGAGACGGTGCTTGGCGCCGAAACTTCGGAGGTACGCACGCGTTCGGGGAGAGCCCCTCTACACCGCCACACTCTCCGCTAAGCGGGAGAGCTGTATTTGGAAAAGTGGCGGGCCGTCCAGTGAGGTCAGGGGTCAGAAAAGGTCCGTTTTCAGACAATAGTGTATACAAATTGGACACTGGACAGGAGACGGTGCTTGGCGCCGGAACTTCGGAGGTACGCACGCGTTCGGGGAGAGCCCCTCTACACCGCCACACTCTCCGCTAAGCGGGAGAGCTGTATTTGGAAAAGTGGCGGGCCGTCCAGTGAGGTCAGGGGTCAGAAAAGGTCTGTTTTCAGACAATAGTGTATACAAATTGGACACTGGACACTGGACAGGAGACGGTGCTTGGCGCCGGAACTTCGGAGGTATGCACGCGTTCGGGGAGAGCCCCTCTACACCGCCACACTCTCCGCTAAGCGGGAGAGCTGTATTTGGAAAAGTGGCGGGCCGTCCAGTGAGGTCAGGGGTCAGAAAAGGTCTGTTTTCGGACAATAGTGTATACAAATTGGACACTGGACAGGAGACGGTGCTTGCGTCAGGGGTCAGAAAAGGTCTGTTTTCAGACAATAGTGTATACAAATTGGACACTGGACACTGGACAGGAGACGGTGCTTGGCGCCGGAACTTCGGAGGTACGCACGCGTTCGGGGGGGGGCCCCTCTACACTGCCACACTCTCCGCTAAGCGGGAGAGCTGTATTTGGAAAAGTGGCGGGCCGTCCAGTGAGGTCAGGGGTAAGAAAAGGTCTGTTTTCAGACAATAGTGTATACAAATTGGACACTGGACAGGAGACGGTGCTTGGCACCGGAACTTCTAAGGTTCTAAACTTCTAAGCGGGAGAGCTGTATTTGGAAAAGTGGCGGGCCGTCCAGTGAGGTCAGGGGTCAGAAAAGGTCCCTTTTCAGACAATAGTGAATACAAATTGGACACTGGACACTGGACAGGAGACGGTGCTTGGCGCCGGAACTTCGGAGGTACGCACGCGTTCGGGGAGAGCCCCTCTACACTGCCACACTCTCCGCTAAGCGGGAGAGCTGTATTTGGAAAAGTGGCGGGCCGTCCAGTGAGGTCAGGGGTCAGAAAAGGTCCGTTTTCAGACAATAGTGTATACAAATTGGACACTGGACAGGAGACGGTGCTTGGCGCCGGAACTTCGGAGGTACGCACGTGTTCGGGGAGAGCCCCTCTACACCGCCACACTCTCCGCTAAGCGGGAGAGCTGTATTTGGAAAAGTGGCGGGCCGTCCAGTGAGGTCAGGGGTCAGATAAGGTCCCTTTTCAGACAATAGTGTATACAAATTGGACACTGGACACTGGACAGGAGACGGTGCTTGGCGCCGGAACTTCGGAGGTACGCACGCGTTCGGGGAGAGCCCCTCTACACTGCCACACTCTCCGCTAAGCGGGAGAGCTGTATTTGGAAAAGTGGCGGGCCGTCCAGTGAGGTCAGGGGTCAGAAAAGGTCTGTTTTCAGACAATAGTGTATACAAATTGGACACTGGACAGGAGACGGTGCTTGGCGCCGGAACTTCGGAGGTACGCACGCGTTCGGGGAGAGCCCCTCTACACCGCCACACTCTCCGCTAAGCGGGAGAGCTGTATTTGGAAAAGTGGCGGGCCGTCCAGTGAGGTCAGGGGTCAGAAAAGGTCCCTTTTCAGACAATAGTGTATACAAATTGGACACTGGACAGGAGACGGTGCTTGGCGCCGGAACTTCGGAGGTAAGCACGCGTTCGGGGAGAGCCCCTCTACACCGCCACACTCTCCGCTAAGCGGGAGAGCTGTATTTGGAAAAGTGGCGGGCCGTCCAGTGAGGTCAGGGGTCAGAAAAGGTCCCTTTTCAGACAATAGTGTATACAAATTGGACACTGGACACTGGACAGGAGACGGTGCTTGGCGCCGGAACTTCGGAGGTACGCACGCGTTCGGGGAGAGCCCCTCTACACTGCCACACTCTCCGCTAAGCGGGAGAGCTGTATTTGGAAAAGTGGCGGGCCGTCCAGTGAGGTCAGGGGTCAGAAAAGGTCTGTTTTCAGACAATAGTGTATACAAATTGGACACTGGACAGGAGACGGTGCTTGGCGCCGGAACTTCGGAGGTACGCACGCGTTCGGGGAGAGCCCCTCTACACCGCCACACTCTCCGCTAAGCGGGAGAGCTGTATTTGGAAAAGTGGCGGGCCGTCCAGTGAGGTCAGGGGTCAGAAAAGGTCTGTTTTCAGACAATAGTGTATACAAATTGGACACTGGACAGGAGACGGTGCTTGGCGCCGGAACTTCGGAGGTACGCACGCGTTCGGGGAGAGCCCCTCTACACCGCCACACTCTCCGCTAAGCGGGAGAGCTGTATTTGGAAAAGTGGCGGGCCGTCCAGTGAGGTCAGGGGTCAGAAAAGGTCCCTTTTCAGACAATAGTGTATACAAATTGGACACTGGACACTGGACAGGAGACGGTGCTTGGCGCCGGAACTTCGGAGGTACGCACGCGTTCGGGGAGAGCCCCTCTACACTGCCACACTCTCCGCTAAGCGGGAGAGCTGTATTTGGAAAAGTGGCGGGCCGTCCAGTGAGGTCAGGGGTCAGAAAAGGTCCCTTTTCAGACAATAGTGTATATAAATTGGACACTGGACAGGAGACGGTGCTTGGCGCCGGAACTTCGGAGGTACGCACGCGTTCGGGGAGAGCCCCTCTACACCGCCACACTCTCCGCTAAGCTGGAGAGCTGTATTTGGAAAAGTGGCGGGCCGTCCAGTGAGGTCAGGGGTCAGAAAAGGTCCCTTTTCAGACAATAGTGTATACAAATTGGACACTGGACAGGAGACGGTGCTTGGCGCCGGAACTTCGGAGGTACGCACGCGTTCGGGGAGAGCCCCTCTACACCGCCACACTCTCCGCTAAGCGGGAGAGCTGTATTTGGAAAAGTGGCGGGCCGTCCAGTGAGGTCAGGGGTCAGAAAAGGTCCCTTTTCAGACAATAGTGTATACAAATTGGACACTGGACAGGAGACGGTGCTTGGCGCCGGAACTTCGGAGGTACGCACGCGTTCGGGGAGAGCCCCTCTACACCGCCACACTCTCCGCTAAGCGGGAGAGCTGTATTTGGAAAAGTGGCGGGCCGTCCAGTGAGGTCAGGGGTCAGAAAAGGTCCGTTTTCAGACAATAGTGTATACAAATTGGACACTGGACAGGAGACGGTGCTTGGCGCCGGAACTTCGGAGGTACGCACGCGTTCGGGGAGAGCCCCTCTACACCGCCACACTCTCCGCTAAGCGGGAGAGCTGTATTTGGAAAAGTGGCGGGCCGTCCAGTGAGGTCAGGGGTCAGAAAAGGTCCGTTTTCAGACAATAGTGTATACAAATTGGACACTGGACAGGAGACGGTGCTTGGCGCCGGAACTTCGGAGGTACGCACGCGTTCGGGGAGAGCCCCTCTACACCGCCACACTCTCCGCTAAGCGGGAGAGCTGTATTTGGAAAAGTGGCGGGCCGTCCAGTGAGGTCAGGGGTCAGAAAAGGTCTGTTTTCAGACAATAGTGTATACAAATTGGACACTGGACACTGGACAGGAGACGGTGCTTGGCGCCGGAACTTCGGAGGTATGCACGCGTTCGGGGAGAGCCCCTCTACACCGCCACACTCTCCGCTAAGCGGGAGAGCTGTATTTGGAAAAGTGGCGGGCCGTCCAGTGAGGTCAGGGGTCAGAAAAGGTCTGTTTTCGGACAATAGTGTATACAAATTGGACACTGGACAGGAGACGGTGCTTGGCGCCGGAACTTCGGAGGTACGCACGCGTTCGGGGAGAGCCCCTCTACACCGCCACACTCTCCGCTAAGCGGGAGAGCTGTATTTGGAAAAGTGGCGGGCCGTCCAGTGAGGTCAGGGGTCAGAAAAGGTCCCTTTTCAGACAATAGTGTATACAAATTGGACACTGGACACTGGACAGGAGACGGTGCTTGGCGCCGGAACTTCGGAGGTACGCACGCGTTCGGGGAGAGCCCCTCTACACTGCCACACTCTCCGCTAAGCGGGAGAGCTGTATTTGGAAAAGTGGCGGGCCGTCCAGTGAGGTCAGGGGTCAGAAAAGGTCCGTTTTCAGACAATAGTGTATACAAATTGGACACTGGACAGGAGACGGTGCTTGGCGCCGGAACTTCGGAGGTACGCACGTGTTCGGGGAGAGCCCCTCTACACCGCCACACTCTCCGCTAAGCGGGAGAGCTGTATTTGGAAAAGTGGCGGGCCGTCCAGTGAGGTCAGGGGTCAGATAAGGTCCCTTTTCAGACAATAGTGTATACAAATTGGACACTGGACACTGGACAGGAGACGGTGCTTGGCGCCGGAACTTCGGAGGTACGCACGCGTTCGGGGAGAGCCCCTCTACACTGCCACACTCTCCGCTAAGCGGGAGAGCTGTATTTGGAAAAGTGGCGGGCCGTCCAGTGAGGTCAGGGGTCAGAAAAGGTCTGTTTTCAGACAATAGTGTATACAAATTGGACACTGGACAGGAGACGGTGCTTGGCGCCGGAACTTCGGAGGTACGCACGCGTTCGGGGAGAGCCCCTCTACACCGCCACACTCTCCGCTAAGCGGGAGAGCTGTATTTGGAAAAGTGGCGGGCCGTCCAGTGAGGTCAGGGGTCAGAAAAGGTCCCTTTTCAGACAATAGTGTATACAAATTGGACACTGGACAGGAGACGGTGCTTGGCGCCGGAACTTCGGAGGTAAGCACGCGTTCGGGGAGAGCCCCTCTACACCGCCACACTCTCCGCTAAGCGGGAGAGCTGTATTTGGAAAAGTGGCGGGCCGTCCAGTGAGGTCAGGGGTCAGAAAAGGTCCCTTTTCAGACAATAGTGTATACAAATTGGACACTGGACACTGGACAGGAGACGGTGCTTGGCGCCGGAACTTCGGAGGTACGCACGCGTTCGGGGAGAGCCCCTCTACACTGCCACACTCTCCGCTAAGCGGGAGAGCTGTATTTGGAAAAGTGGCGGGCCGTCCAGTGAGGTCAGGGGTCAGAAAAGGTCTGTTTTCAGACAATAGTGTATACAAATTGGACACTGGACAGGAGACGGTGCTTGGCGCCGGAACTTCGGAGGTACGCACGCGTTCGGGGAGAGCCCCTCTACACCGCCACACTCTCCGCTAAGCGGGAGAGCTGTATTTGGAAAAGTGGCGGGCCGTCCAGTGAGGTCAGGGGTCAGAAAAGGTCCCTTTTCAGACAATAGTGTATACAAATTGGACACTGGACACTGGACAGGAGACGGTGCTTGGCGCCGGAACTTCGGAGGTACGCACGCGTTCGGGGAGAGCCCCTCTACACTGCCACACTCTCCGCTAAGCGAGAGAGCTGTATTTGGAAAAGTGGCGGGCCGTCCAGTGAGGTCAGGGGTCAGAAAAGGTCAGTTTTCAGACAATAGTGTATACAAATTGGACACTGGACAGGAGACGGTGCTTGGCGCCGGAACTTCGGAGGTACGCACGCGTTCGGGGAGAGCCCCTCTACACCGCCACACTCTCCGCTAAGCGGGAGAGCTGTATTTGGAAAAGTGGCGGGCCGTCCAGTGAGGTCAGGGGTCAGAAAAGGTCAGTTTTCAGACAATAGTGTATACAAATTGGACACTGGACACTGGACAGGAGACGGTGCTTGGCGCCGGAACTTCGGAGGTACGCACGCGTTCGGGGAGAGCCCCTCTACACTGCCACACTCTCCGCTAAGCGGGAGAGCTGTATTTGGAAAAGTGGCGGGCCGTCCAGTGAGGTCAGGGGTCAGAAAAGGTCTGTTTTCAGACAATAGTGTATACAAATTGGACACTGGACAGGAGACGGTGCTTGGCGCCGGAACTTCGGAGGTACGCACGCGTTCGGGGAGAGCCCCTCTACACCGCCACACTCTCCGCTAAGCTGGAGAGCTGTATTTGGAAAAGTGGCGGGCCGTCCAGTGAGGTCAGGGGTCAGAAAAGGTCCCTTTTCAGACAATAGTGTATACAAATTGGACACTGGACAGGAGACGGTGCTTGGCGCCGGAACTTCGGAGGTACGCACGTGTTCGGGGAGAGCCCCTCTACACCGCCACACTCTCCGCTAAGCGGGAGAGCTGTATTTGGAAAAGTGGCGGGCCGTCCAGTGAGGTCAGGGGTCAGAAAAGGTCCCTTTTCAGACAATAGTGTATACAAATTGGACACTGGACAGGAGACGGTGCTTGGCGCCGGAACTTCGGAGGTACGCACGCGTTCGGGGAGAGCCCCTCTACACCGCCACACTCTCCGCTAATTAAATGCCATGCTCTTACTTTGAAGTCAACCGGAAACCTTATATTTGCTAGCTCAAAAACCGGATGTGTTATATTTGCTACCGGAACGGAGCTCTCTGGACCAGGGCTAAGCACAGGCCTACACAAATAAATACATAAATCACGATCGGTTTAAAAACCTCCACATATCTTCTCACGGTTACTTGTAAATCAACTATCTAAAGTAATAGTGTTTTAATAAAACAAACCTGTTGTGTTCTGTTCAATCATGTCTGACGTGATCTGATCTCCATCTCCTGATATCAGGATGGCATGATTCAACAACAGATCTGATCTGATCTCCTAGTACCAGGATGGTATTATCAGCCTCTGTGTGTTCAGTTGAAGGAGAAAAGTCCTCCTGTAGACCATAGAGTTAGTTATAGAGTAATAGAGTAGTTATATAGAGTTAGCTGCAGACCTCCTCCTCGTTCTTTGTTGAGTTTGTTCAACGTCCAGCATGGAGCGTCCAGTGTTGCCAGGTTGTGTGAGAGAAATAAGCAACCAGGTATATGAAAACAAGCCCAAAAGAAGCGGCCACATGAGCACTCTCCAGTGGTGGAAATTGGAAAAAGTACTGAAATGTTTTACTTGAGTAAAAGTATCAATACATACTGCAATGTAGAAATACTCTGTTACAAGTTTAAGTCCGGAATTCAAAATGTACAGTAAAAGTACAAAAGTATTGGCATCAAAATGTACAATTCAAATGTAAATGAGGAAGGAATATTTTCAAATCCACAAAATCTTGTATGGGGGTCTCTGGCACAAAAAAGAAAACGTGACGTGAAATGTTTGAGAACCACGTGGTTAAACAACAATTCCTTCCAGAGGTCTTCAACAGGGGGTCCGCGAGCCCTAGGGGGTCCGTGGAGGTACTGCTGGGGGTCCACGAAATTGTTTGATTTAAAAATAAAAATAAAGTTTTTACAAACTTTTTGTAATTTTTTTTCACAAAAATGTCAATATGTCTTTAAACATAACATGACATATTTGAATAGCTTAGTATTGAATGCACAATAACATGGTATGTTTATACATATTTTGTAGAGAAAGAAAAGGTCTTTTGCACACCTACTGGGACAACCTGTGGGAGCAGGCTCCAGCCAACCATTTGTTCATGTTTATACATATAAAACACAATTTTATACATAAATATATGATATATGTGGTGGCCTACCCCCTACCCTACGAGGTAGGGGGTCCCTGCTCCATCACCCCATCAGTTTGGGGGTCCCTGGCCTGAAAAGGTTGAAGACCCCTGCGCCATATTCCAATACCGAAAATCTCTCTCACTCGCTCACTCACACTCGGTCACTCCAGCTTAAAAAAGACATGGGTTTCCGAGGCTACTCCAGCTTGACCCGGAAATAGTTTTGTCCCAATTGGTCATTAGCTTTTTGGAGGAGCCGAGTGGGCTCTCCGAGTGCGCTTGGAGCGGCATTCAGCGAGTGTACATAAAGTGTAGGCTCAGCAGAGTTTCATGTCTCCTCGCGGAAGACTTCCGCATAACGTGTACACGTTTTTTCGTTCTCCTGTGACGTATTCATGGTCCTCTTCCAAATGGGGCCACACAAACACTGCTTGAAACCCGAAACCATGCCGAAAACACCAGGCCCCCCTCAGGTGCCAGTCACACACACATGTGACCAACAAAAGCATAATGAGGGATTTTGGCAAATATTTGGGGGGCGCTACCTACACGTTTAGCTGTGTTGCTCATTCCATGATTGCACAATCCTTACACGTTATACCTTGTTGTAAAGGTGACTAATCAACGATAAGAATTGTATAAAATACAATACCCATTCATATTATTGAAGGGGAGAAATAATAGATCAAAGTTAAGTTTCTTAACTTTTTGTGGGCATTTTATCTAATTAACTAACTAGTTCCAGAGCCACCATACCTCTCTGAAGTTAGTAGCCAGTGATATTTACAGCTCACATAGTACATCATCATAGGCCTGTGCACTGAACAAACATGCAGACCTATTTTAAATTAATAAGTAAAATAGCAAAACCAACTATTATCTGTAGTTACAGGTTTTACCTTTAATATATACAACTAAGTTTAAATAGCTGAATAGTTGTGGAACACAACAGGTGTTCTCTCATGTTTATATGATGTTCTGCATAGTAGTGTATATCTGTCTGTCATTTAATGTCACTATGAATTGATTAAAGTGAAGTATTTGAACTGTCCTTTCATGTAATTTTTTCTGCAAACTTCTAAATAAAGTATTCAATCAATCAATCAATCAATCAATCAATCAGTGTTGCCATGTCTGTTTCAAGCAACTTTGGGCTTGTTTTTCTTCCAGGCTGCTTGTAGTGTAGTTGCTTATTTGGGGTTCCTTCCTAATGTTGTTTAAACCAGTGGTTCTCAAACATTTTCATGTCAAGATCCCCCAAATGAATATGTATTTGGTGCCAAGGACCCCCCATACAAGATTTGTGTTTTTTTTATATATATCATTCCAAATGTGTCTCTTTTTTCTCCAATATTTCTTTTTTTTTTGGTTTTTGGTTGGGGGGGGGGGGCAATCTACCCCTCCCCAATCTATCTAACAAACACAGATGCCAGCCAATCAGAGTGAAGGATGATCTCTGTGTTGTCGTGTCCGACAATCAAGATGAGAACCAGTGTTACATTTTGTGAGAGAAATAAGCAATCAGGTCTATGAAAACAAAGCTCAAAAGAAGCGACTATAGGCCAAATGAGCACTCCAGGGGCTAGCATCCTGTTTTTAAATTGAGGCCATGACATGTCGCTATTTCCCCCATGATTTCCCCCCTGCTGGCTGCAGAAGCAATAACTCTCTATTCAAGCGAATGGGTTTTTGGCCGGACATTACACTTGATTTTATTAATCAAGTTAAGCACACAACGCGTCGCATTGCGACACGTATTTTTTTTCATGCCATTTTTTTCAAATAGCCGATTTTTTGGCGAATTGAAACCCGCCATCTTTGGACTTCCGGTCCCGAAATGAAACCGGAAACGACTGCTATTGGCTGTAACCGCAGCGAGGGCGGGTCTTCACTTGGTTAAACCGGTAGAAGCCCTAGAATCATACCCTACTTTATCATTAATTGATGTTGGACACGACAACACAGAGATCATCCTTCACTCTGATTGGCTGGCATCTGTGTTTGTTTTTGAGTGGTGCAACCGCTCCTATAAGAGGGTTTAGGACCCGTCCGTGGTGAAAGTTTTTCTTTCCGTCGTGAAAATTTGTCTTTCGCTGTGACGCCATGCTGTGGAAAACACGCCCATAGGCTAAGCTTTGCAGGACGTGCTGTGATTGGCTAGCGAGACACATGATGAAATTAACTTCAAACTTCGCAGACACGCTGTGATTGGCTAGCGAGACGCATGATGAAATTAATAATAATGTAAAGAATGTAAGCACGTCACTTCGCAGGACGTACTGTGATTGGCTAGCGAGACGCATGACCGCTCACTTCACACTGGGTATGATCTTTCATATACATTTCAGTGAAGAAAAGGCCAGTCAGGTGTTGGGATGGGAGGTTAATCGGTATCATCGTTTATCGTGATAAAAATCCGCTCACAATAATCGTATCGCAGAGATTTCAATTTATCGTGAAATTGTCCTCCGTCATACTCTAAGATTAAGCTTTTGTTGAGCTGCAAATTCAGTACCACTTAAAATTAAGGACAGGTGCTCTTTTATGGCGGTTTTGAAGGAGGGTAGGGAGTCACACTTTTTGATGGCTGTTGGTAGGTGTTGAGGGAATCAGACCCTGGGTCAACTAGACCCAGACTCCCCACCGGAACCCCTTCGAGATTTGCTATTGTCTCTCCGGTTACCGGAATTTTAACCTTACTCCTACTTATCGCTTTATCTAGAATGGATAAACTCTGTCTCTTGAGTTCAACCTAGAGGATCTATTCTCGGTAGATTACAAGTGGCTTCCGACAATGACTAGACTGCATTGCTCAGAACTCAGGCACAAATCTAGAATTAGATTTAATAAACACTCAGTGATCGGAGACCAATACTATTGCTTTGGCGTCTTTTACCAGCAGCTACGGGACACAACTGCTGTTGTATCTGCGTGTGCTTTGGCTCTGTAACAGACCTAATTTCACTCTTGGCTCTGGCCTTATCACCAAGCAGTCAGTGCCAAGTTATCTCAGTTATCTAAGTCAGTGCGCTCTTTATCCTGCTTTTATGAGGATATAAGTGAGAGCCACTCGTTGAGAAACTTAACACCAATCACCTTACTCAGTAATAAGCATCAGATAGATATCTCCACTGGGGAAATATCGTGAGAATGAAACCTAAGACCGTGGGCAGGGCCTGTCCCAACCTGTGTCAGTTAGAGAGGAACTCTCAAACACAGGCTGGCTCCTATCTTTAATGTAGTAATTTCTGTTACCAATCTTACCACAGAAATACAGGAAAAGGACAAAAACCTGGATATCTTTCTCGGCTAATGTACGTAGATACTTCCTGTCATGTCTCACTGGTTCCAAGCAGACAGTGCGTGACCTTGGCTTGTCTAGCCTGTTATCAGTTTACACATGCAGCTGGTGAGAAATTGTGTGTGGGAAGTTGTCTAAGCAAAAACATTTTAAAGCTATGGCTAATACTAGCTAAGCGTTTGTTTTACATGTTTTAATGATCTCTAATAGTAGGGACCCTGCTGGCCTCTTGGATCGGGTTGATATTGGGCGGGGGGCGCCCGTAGAATCCTGTGTTAGGATGAGGGCTGGGGTAGGGTCCTTGGTGAGGTCCCCTCGGTGCATATTGGTGGGGGTACGTCGGTGGACCCCCCCCTGTTGTAGGGACAGCGTTGTATGGTGGATTCCAATTGCTCCATTGCTCGCTGTCTGCGGGCCACCCAGTGGCTGGCGCCCACGCAGTACGGTTGTGTTTCAGCTTCTCTCTTTTCTTCTTGCCGGCCGACACGGCAGATGCCTTGGGCGGGGGCCTTACAGGAGCTCGGGGTATAGGGGTCACATTGATGGCTTGAGCCTCGCTCTCAACAGTAGGGCATTCCACATGTTGGTGGCATAATAGTAGAATTAATTCATCCCCATGTTTGTGCCGAATCTGGGGGGAATGAGATCAGCGGAGCTCCTTCTGGTATTGTACCCGTGGGCGTCACTCACTCTTTTGAAGTAGTCAAACAGGTACATGGGCACTGGTCCAATGTACCGACGGTATTGGTGTCAGGTGTGGTACTTTTAAATGGATATTGCTATTCCTCATCTGTAGCCACAGAATAAACAATATTACCTTACTTACTGTAGATTACCGTTTCGCTGTTATCGTACGTTTTTTATTTTTTTACCTCTTTACTTTTGGTTGGGCAAGTTTTGGGGGGGGAAATGGAAGAGCCTGCAGTGTGGAGACACACACACACACACACACACACACACACACACACACACACACACACACACACACACCTAACTTCTCTCCTCCTCTGAACAATGCTAATGAAGGACGACTTCACCTATTTTCAATCTATCTTCATATTAAATTGGTCATCACTAATGCTCATCATAAACTATTATAATTTTCTTCAAGTCAGTCTGTGTCTCATAGGAGGGCTGGGGACACTTCAGAAACCCGCCTACCAGTGATATCATTAGGCAGGTTTTTTTTTTAAAACAAGATTTCAAATTTCTACACGAGAACAATGGTTTCCATTATGGCATGCTAACTTTCCAGGCCAGCCTGCCGTTTCTATTAGCTTGGATTCCCCAGCGGTGATGTCACTGGTAGGCGGGTCTCTGAACTGTCCACAGCCCTACCGAGTACAGAATAGTTTTTACCATATTATAATGAGCATTAGTGAGGACCAATTATATGAAGATAGGTTGAAAATGGGTGAAGTCGTCCTATAACTGAGAAAACAAAAAATAAACTCTCCAAATTATTTGCCGACCCCTCAGGGGGACACGTAACCTGACCCTGCCAGATGGGGCGGTATTGAGTTCACAAGTAGGTTGTGAAACAAGTGTGAAGCAAGCTTCTTCCATCTGGCGGAGTCAGGTTAGGGGACACGGCCCCTCGGTTGACAACCACTGACATATACCATCATCTCCCCTAACCCTTTCTGGGATCCCTCAGGTGTCGTTGGCATGTCTTTTTGAGTGGCAGATTTTGCTTATCATTTGAGGTATAAAGAGGTATGTGCAAATCCCTGGTTTACCCGTGGTCACCCACCAACCTCCTTCCAACCCACCCTCACAAAGACACAGGAAAATGGGTTATCCATAGAGCGGAGGGGGTCAAGGCCAGCCGTACCGCTTGCTGACGCTCACTGTCCCCCTCCTGCAGTCAGGGCAGTGAGTGGATGAGTTCCCCCTAGTAACCCTCCCTTCCCTCTGGGAACTGAGAAAACAGCCAGCACACAATAAATGTCCTTTTCTCATAGTTTTATTTACCTCTCCACGGACAGAGCAATGCACGCGTTTCAACTTAACAGGTTTCCTCAGCGTCGCTCTGTCCATGGAGATGTAAATACAAATATGTGAAAAGGACATTTATTGTGTTGCTGGCCGTTTCCTCGGTTTCATGATATTGCTGACCCGTGCACTTTGAGACTTTTGTTCAATCTGGAGCGTTGCGGGCATTCTTGCTTTACAGCGTTTTCCACTATTTCTCTTGTGGACCATCTAGAGGGTGGGCTACAAGCCGTAGAAAGCCGACAGACGCTCCTTCAGCACAGGGGGGAAATGCTCGGAGAACTGCTGCCAGGTCTCCTGGCCCATGTGGTCCTTGAAGCCGTGCAGGATCTTATGAAACACGTCTCTCAGGTCATCTTTAGGGTCGACATAGAAAGCCACCGCATCGCAGAAGAAGATATAATCCTGCACGACTCCTCCAGGGTTGCGCTCGATCATCATGCAGATTCCTCTGAATGCCGAATCCTTCTCCTCCTCTTCCCGGATATTCCTCATTGACATACACCACGGTCTGATGAATTGGTGCAGCTGTGGTGCCACTTCCTGTGGACAGACGTAACCCAGCCTGCCAATCGTAATGGCCGTGTTATCCAACAAGGCCTTATGGGTATTGGGCCGGTTGATGATCTCCACCAGGTGTGGCAGAACCGTGCCCACATAGGGCTCCATCTCCGCGCCCATCTGTAAGGAGATCTCGCCCATTGCCCAGGTGGCGTTGTTACACACGTAAATAAACTCTGGGTCCAGGTTGCGTCCCAGGATGGCCATGAACTCGGCAATGCAGGACTTGACGTGAGGGAAGCAGGCCTTGGTTAGATCTCCCAGCAGTGCAAAGGAGCTCTGTCTTACCTCAGGCATGCTGTCCTGCATGCACTGGAAGAGCAGGGTCATGATGTTGGAGTGAGCCACCAGTTGCTCCATGTGGCCCCTGAGGCCCTCGGCCAAGCCACTCAGCAGGTCCAAGGCCACGATCATGAAGTCCTTGTCGAGAGCCCCATACTCGTCTGGGTGCTGGTTGTACATATCAGCCTGGGCAAGTGTCTTCTGGACTACAGTGGTGCAGCGCTGGAACACAGGCTCACAGTAAGGCAGGAAGCCACTCTGCAGGGCTGTAGCTACTGATGACAGACACTCCAGTAGAGGGAAGTGATCCTTGTCTCCATCCTTCAGCTCATTCCACTTGGCGATGAGGGGAGGCATCAACTTCTGTATGTACTCAGGCTGGTTTAGATGATGTCCCACAGAGTCAGCCAGGGTACCTATGATGTCGTACAGCATGAGCAGGTTCTTGTGCTGGTATTTCCCAAAGGCAAAGACCAACGTGTCCAGGATGAAGCTCAAATAGGGGACCAGCTCCGTGCATGCCTTCTCCTCCAGGGTGGCAAATGCACTGCAGGCAGCTTCCTGCACACTCTTGTTGCCGTCCAGGATGCGTTTCAGCAGATTGGTCATGAGGGGCTTGAGGTGGGAGTCGGGGGGCTGTGACACCACCCAGTGGGCATAGCGACCCAGAGTCCAGCAGGCGATGGAACGCACCAAGGCCTTCTTGTCACACAGACACTGGATGAGGTGGGGGATTAGCTCAGGCAGGTAGGGAACCATGCCCTGCATGCAGCCTTCTGCGATTGCTCCCAGCACAAGGATCCCAGACTCCTTGATGACCCAGTCGGGGTGGAAGAGTAGATCTTTGAGCTGGGGCAGGAGGTGGGGCAGTAGATCGTCATGGAACACGTTGGCCAGCACATCCAAGGCTTCAGCCGAACACTTACGGAGGTTCCAGTCGGACAATGTGTCACCATCTTCATCTATGTCCTCAGCTTCCCCACCCTCCTCCCCCTCATGCTGGAATGTGACGGTGCGTGAATTATGGAAAGTTGGCTTGATGTCCTGTTCGCTGTCCGGCGTGGCATCATCCTCTTCCACGTCACCCTTGAGCATGATGTCAATCTCTGAATACTTTGTTCCGTTCACCAGGATAGGAATCAGTTGCACCAGGTGTTCAGATAGTACCTCCTTACAAATAGGTTGCTCCGCCAGGGTCAGCCAGAACTCACAGGCCTCCAGTGCCACATTGTCATCCGGGTCATGAGTCCGTTGCAGCATGTGCTTGATGATGGGGTGCATGTAGGGGATGACGCGGTCAATGCGGACCTCTAGCAACGTGACCAAAGCCCTGCACACATTCTTCCTCACCTCCGAGTCCTCGTCTCCTGCCAGCGCAAACAGACTCTCTATGAAGGTTTCCATGTTGTCCATCAGGGCCTGAGGTCTGCCAATGATGAACTGGTTCACACAGGCTATGGCATGCGACCTGATCTTGGGGCTGCCGTTCTTGAAGAACTGGAGAAACTTGGGGATCATCACGTTGAGCGGTCTATTCAGAGCATCACTGTCCAGCTGTTCCGACGAGTCCTCGCAGATCTTCCGCAGCGTGCCAAACGAGCCCTCGCAGGTGTTGTAGTCCTCCGAGCTTAGCAGGCTGCAGAGCTGGGGCAGCAGTTCGGGCCAAGCCTGCAACTTCCCTTTGGAGGTGATAGTCGTGATCAGGTTCCCAATGGTGGAACGGACGAGGGGATCGCCGATGTTGTCGAGACATTCCTGCTTGATAAAGTCGGCTACCGTCGGTGGGAAGTTCTGGTAGTGGGTCCTGACGTTGTTCTTCAGGATCAGACCACTCAGAGAGCGGGTGGGCTCGTCTTCGGTTTTCAGTCGTGTGAGGACAAAAATTAGATAGTTGTTGAAGTCGGGGAACTGGTTGAGCTGTTCAAGTTTCTGTTGGACAGCTCTCTGTGTAGCTGTGTTGGCCGACTGGGAGTCCTTGAGAAGTTGGACGACCTGCTGGAGACCCTGCTCATCTGGCTGCCACTCCATCAATGCAGTTTCTGTGTAGATCAGATTTCTCTTTGATGGAGCCACGAACTCTTATTGTGCTCGTCTATGACATCAGTAATCTATGACGTCAGTGCTGTGACGTCAGGAATCTTCATATTCTTTTACCATGTCAAAACTACTAGTTAACTGGGAGGGGGGTAAACTGGCCCTTACCATCCAGGAATGGGTATTAGGTGGAAAGGGTGGTTATGGGTTTGTCTTCCGATCTCTGCTCTAGTGGTTCCTATTGTAGGACGGTCGCGTCAGTATTGTCCAAATGTGGAGTTCCATGACGTCAGACTAGGGCTTTGCTCGACTCGAATTTAATTAGTTGATTTAGATTCGGGATTATATGAATATCCGGCTATTTGTTTTATACAAAGGTCTACAAGGCTTTCTGGACAAATTGTACATTCGCTAGCACTGATAGTGCTGATTTAGACCATGTCAACTGCTGGTTCCCAAAAATGCAAAGATGGCAATTCAGCTGTCTGACTGAAATGGGCCGTCTGACTAATGGGCAGCCGCCGATTGAAAATTCTTGACCTAGAAGTCTACCTAATCGTTCGTACCTAATCTATCAATGAGAATTATGTTGCTGCCGAACTAAATCCAAAACATTATTTAGTGGCCACTGGCCAGAAGAACAACCGAAGAACACTTTTGGTTATTGGCTGATGATTTTGCAGATATTAAATATTTTTTACAAAGTATAGCTGTCCCTCTTTTATGTCCCATATAACCTGAACTCACCCTACTACTGGGGGTGGTGTGGTGTTTCTGCCTGGCAATAGCCCTTGATTATACAGTAGTTATTTTGATACATCCATGCTTATATGGTTGTAACATGTGAGGGGAAAGATGACAGATGTCATCTTTCCAGGAAAGGGAAAGATGTGAGGGGATATTGACTTGGCTTTATTTGAAGTATAAAACTTGAGATACGTCTCACACGCAGAGGTGGAAAAAGTACTTAATTACTTAATTAAAAGTATCAATGCTGCAACATAGAAACACTCTGTTACAAGTAAAGGTCTGGTAATAAAAATGTACTAAGTAAAAGTACAAAAGTATTGGCATCAAAATATACTTAAAGTAAAAGTGCTCATTATTATACGTTTCACAAGTTATCATGTCTAAAATGCATAAAAAATCTTAAGTTTAAATAGGGCTTAACTGGTATTTAATGTATGTTTAACGTATGTTTTGTAATAAAGCTAAACCAAAAATATTCAACATTTGTTGAATCTTTTGAAAATAGCCGATCTAAAAGCTCACAACACGTTGCATCGCGACGCGTTGTGAGCTTAGGTTCAAGTGTTCAAAGTGTTCATGTGGCCTATAGTTGCTTCTTTTGGGATCATTTTCATAGACCTAGACCTATTTCTCTCACAAAATCTGGCAACACCGGTTAGCCACTGTACCAGTCCAAGAAAAGAAGAGAGAGCGAGCACATGACCAGGAAGAAGAGGATCCATAGGCGCAAGCTCCCGTTGTTTTTTATGGCCTCTCGTATGTCTTCGTTGCCTTCTTTGACGTTCTCCGTAGCGTCCACAACCAGCTGGTGAATGCTGTCAATCTCCGTCTCTTGCTGAAGGACCTTCTCGGAAAAGATCTCCTGGAGTCGGGAGATCTCCACGACGTTCCCCTCGATGTGTCTACATTCGTCCGCCATACCGCTCATCTCACTCACCAACCTCTGGCTCTCCTGCTCGTACATCTGGATCTCCTCGGGAGAGAGCTCGTCCTCCACGCTGCCCTCCTCCCCCCACAGGTCGGCACTGGTGTCGAGTTGGACCTCGGACAATCCCTTTTCTTTGGCTCCCTTCTCCGCCGAGCTCTCCATAATATGGCTCTTCTCTGTCTTGCTGTGGTGCTCTGGTTGCAGTCTCGACAGTCTCTTCTTGTCCACCACTCTCTTGAACCTTATCGCTCTCTGCTCAGAGTACAACTTGCACACTCCTTTCAGATACGTCTCGACCATGTCCAGGACCACTCCCCTGTGCTCCTTCGACTGTGCCGACATCACCTGCTTCTCAGATTGAGTGCGTAGCTGTTTTATCGCTTCAGAGCAGGTTCTCATGAAGATCTGAGCGTCTTGGTCAATCTTGTCTCGTTCGCAGTCCGTCATACCGGCGAGGTCCGACGAGAGGAGGCTTCTGGCATTCACATAGGCTTTCCTGTGCTGCAGGAGGAAGTCTTTCAGTTTGGTGATGTTTGTGATCACCCCTTTTGCCTCGGTAGAAAATCCACTCTTGGGCCTGCTGCTGTGCTTCGAAATGTCATCTTTGGGAGAATGAAAGCCGCCCCCTATCGCCTTATTTAGAACTTTAACAGTTTTTACGCTGGCTTTGAACAGTAAAGTTATATCAAGAGCCATGTGTGCTGGCGGAGTAGACCGCTTCTACAACACTGTAGACAAAGTGACACAACAACTGGTGGCACTTCCTTTTATACACTAGGGCAGTACCTGTCATTAACAGGCGCCACCACTCATGTCATATCGCGTCATAACTTGTGCATAATTTGTGCATAAATCATGTCTTTGCATTAACTTTACACTAGTAGGGCGCCAGCCTAGTCGGGTTTCTTCTGTCATTTCTTCTGTCATTGACTGACGTATCACTATGCTTTGCACAAACGTCATGCAAAGCCGCCATAATAAGCCAAGCCGAGGGTCTGTTTGGCCTATCAGGAAGCCCAGAACCTCTGTCTCCCCCTCAGACCCGAGTTCAGGCCGCTCAGCATACAGTATATGTGTTTTTTCTTCAGTTCTCTGAACCCATAGGCCCCCCCAATTGGCTTTCGGCACGACCCATCAAGAGCTCTCAAGAGACACACACCCCAAATTTCAGACTGTTTGGTCTATCGCCCTCCGAGTTATGCCCCAGACAGACTGACACGCAGAGATTTGGTGACTTGTAGATAAGAATATAGTAGATAGATAGAGGAAGACTAGTGTGACTACCTGGAAGGCCAGTCTAATGACAGCATGGCTACCATGTCGGATCTCGTCATCTATGACGTCACAACTATGACTATCAGTACTATGACGTCAGTCAACCTCCAGAGTATAAAATTAAAGTTCTAACTAGGATGTTGTTCAGTAGTCAACATGGGAGAGAAACAATCAGATGTCGATGAGCTTTTCGATGTGAAGAATGCGTATTACATTGGTGGTTATCAACAATGTATCAAAGAGGCTCAGAGGGCGAAGCCTTCAACCCCAGAAAGGGAGATTGAAAGGGACATGTTTTTGTACAGAGCGTACATCGCCCAGAGGAAGTACGGCGTAGTCCTGGACGACATCAAGCCAGGCTCGGCACCTGAACTGCAGGCAGTACGGATGTTTGCTGAATATCTGTCCAGCGAAAGCAAGAGGGACTCTATTGTCGCTGATCTAGACAGAGCGATGGCAAAGAGTGAGTGCGCGGCCAACACCGCCTTCCTCCTTGCGGCCGCCTCCGTTTATTACCACGAGGGGAACGCGGACGCCGCTCTCAGGACACTCCAGCGGGTTTCCCCCTGGTGCAGTGTGCCGGAGGAGTGCACGGCGATGACCGTTCAGGTTCTGCTGAGCCTGGACCGCGTCGACTTGGCGAGGAAGGAGCTAAAGCGGATGCAGGACGAAGACGCCACTCTGACACAGTTGGCCACGGCGTGGGTCAACATCGCCATGGGCGGAGGAGAGAAGCTGCAGGACGCCTTCTACATCTTCCAGGAGATGTCGGACAAGTACACCTCCACCGTGTTGCTTCTCAACGGGCAGGCGGCCTGTTGCATGGCTCAGGATAAGTGGGAGCAGGCCGAGGGGGTGCTGCAGGAGGCGTTGGACAAGGACAGCAGCCACCCCGAGACACTGGTCAATCTCATAGTGCTGACTCAGCACCTGGGCAGAGCTCCCGAGGTGACCGGTCGGTACCTCTCGCAGTTGAAGGATGCCCACAGAGCCCACCCTTTCCTGAGAGACTATTTAGCCAAGGAGAATGAGTTTGACAGACTAACGCTGCAGTATGCCCCCGCTGCCACGGAATAATAAGCCCATCAGTTTTATTGCTGGGATACCCAAACAATGGGGCTTCAGTTTACACCTTGAAGGTTTACATACGCATGCGCAGGTGTGCGTGCGCACACACACACACGCACACTAATAATTGTCATTGTGCATCTCAGAAATGGCCAATTTCATAGTTCTTACATCTTTGTATTTATCCTTAATTGACAATACATGTTTTACAAGAAAAAAACAGACTAACTAAGAATGATATGTCAGACAGATACAGACACGCATTTTCAACGTGCATGGTTCCTGAGTAGTTCATAGGGTTGGGATCCGGAACTGGAGGAAACCGGAGGAACCTTTGTCACTATTCACCGATAGAAGGCTCTGTAGAAGACTGGCCCGATGAAGTGAACGGAGGTGACGCAACTCTCCTTATATGGCTCTGGCGCGCGCGTCACTGCGACCCGAGGCAGTGCCGTGGTTGTCCAGAACCGCCGGTCCAACCGATACACCTATATATAGTCATAATGGAGATCCGGTAGTCCAGAACTGCCGATCCAACCGATATGCCAACACAGATCTCCATATACTGTATGGGCATAAAATAGACACAGGCAGGCAGGCAGACAGACTGATACAGAGATCTCCATATATGGGCATAAAAGGGACACAGACTGACAGACGGGTTCCATGTGTGGGTATACTGATGACTGAGGAACTCCATATTTGGGCATGGCTGACATCATAGTGACGATGACGCGAGCACAGAGGAAGCTCAACTATAAAACCAGCCCACCCAACAGTGTGAGGTCAGTGAAAAATAATTAATGTTTCACTAGTGTTTGCACCATAACCATTCTGCATCGTACGCTATGACTGCAATTAGGAAGAAGCTGGTGGTAGTGGGAGATGGAGCCTGTGGCAAGACGTGTCTACTCATTGTGTTCATTAAGGACCACTTCCCGGAGCACTATGTGCCTACGGTGTTTGAGACCTACGCCACTGACATCGAAGTGGACAAGAAACAGATCGAGCTACTGCTTTGGGACACCGCCGGTCAAGAGGCATACGACAGACTTTGATTGATTGATTGAAATTTTTATTAGGCAAAAGAATGTAAAACAACACAGTTACATTTATAATGCTTTTGTCTAAAAGGTCCGGCCAAAAAAGTCCTTGCGGACTTGTTTCCGTTGGGGTCCTTGAATTAATTTCATAGACATATATAGTAGCAACCAAACAGTTCAAAAATCAACATGAAAATACAGATAATACAGAAAAAATACAACTATGTACCAAAAAAAAGGAGCATGAAAAAATAACGATTATATACAAAAAATGCATGAGGAAATACAAAATATGTACAAAAAAGAGGAGGGGGGGGGGGGTCGTCTGTCTACAGGGAAACTGGTACTATCTCCTCTTTCGGCCTCCAGAAAGATGAGTTTTTAGGGCTGTTTTGAATGAGCCCAACGAACTGCATTTTTTGAGGGATGGGGTTAGACTATTCCATTCCTTGGTGGCTGTGCTATAGAAGGAGAATTTGCCCATGTTTGTTTTATGGGTGGGTGGTACCAGATTGTTGTTTACGCTCCCTCTAGTTTCGTGGCTGTGGGTGTCACTAACTTTTTCGAGGTATTTATACAGATATGCGGGTATAGGGGGCATTTCGGGCAAATCTGCATTTACAATTTTGAAGACCAGACCCATTTTTAGTTGTTTAACCCTGTCTTCCACCCTGAGCCAGCCTAGGCTGGCAAAGTGAGTGGGAGAGAGGTGGGTCATGGGCCCCAGTCCGAGAAGTAGTCGGATCAGTTTGTTTTGGGAGGTTTGAAGCTTAGTCTGCAGTGACACTGAGGTGTTAGAGTACCAAGAGGAGCTAGCATAGTCAAAAAGGGGCTGAATCAGGGCCCCCGAGAGGGTCCTGAGGGCCTGAGGGTTGACAAAAGAGGAAACTCTGCCCATAAATCTGGTTCTCTGGTTTACTCCTTTGACCACCTTTGTTGCCATGCTTTCACCTGACAGGTATTTGTCAAGAATACATCCCAAATAGGTAATCTCTTCTTTGCTAGTGATGATTGTGTCATCGACTATGACCTTGAAGTCATCTACCTTCATTTTACTGAGGGAATGTTTGGTCCCAAATAGGATGGATTCAGTTTTCCCAAGGTGTAGTGACAGTTTGTTATCGGTAAGCCAGGTACGGATTTTTGAGAGTTCAGAGCTGAGAGCTTCCTCAACTTGCAACTTGTCCTCACCCGAGATCAGGAGTGCCGAGTCATCAGCGAACAGGAACAGTTTGCAGTTACAGGCAGCATTCATGTCGTTAATGTATAGAAGGAACAGTAATGGCCCTAGAATGCTGCCTTGAGGAACCCCGCAGCTCACCGGGAGGGATGAGGACATGGTTCCGTTGATGTCAACCACTTGTTCTCTACCCTCCAAGTAAGATCTCATCCAATTTAGTGATGTGCAATCAAAACCAATCGCCCTCAGCTTATCAAGTAGAATTGCGTGGTTTACAGTGTCAAACGCCTTTTGGAGGTCCAGCATGACCATGCCACAGTATTTGCCCGAGTCTACCTCACGTTTGATGTAGTCGGTCAAATATAGTAGGCATGTGTCAGTGGAGTGGGATGTTCTGAAGCCCGATTGGAATTCAAACAACAGTTTGCGCTCACTGAGGTAGCTGTTGATTTGTTCTTGGATTGATCGCTCTATAACCTTTGAGATGGAACAAAGGATGGAAACAGGCCTATAGTTGCCAGGATCTAGTTTGCTTCCTTTTTTAAATAGAGGGATTACTCTTGCCAACTTGAATTCTTGTGGGACGTGACACTGACTGATGGATAAGTTTGTAATGTGGGCTACTATGGGAGCAATGGAGACCGCTGCGTCTCTGAGGAATCTGGTGGGGATGTTGTCAAGGCCGGTGGCCTTGTTTGGCTTTAGGGCGAGGAGTTTGTTTTGCACATCAACAGTCAATACAGGTTTGAAAAAGAAGGAATCTTTTTTAGCCCCTAGTTTCTCATAGTGAGCTTGAATGTGGTCGGGGCCAAACAGACCTGAATGCTGAGGGAGTTTGCTTACCAACTGGGTTGCAACTGTGGTGAAGAAACTGTTAAAACAGTCCGCTACCAATTGCTTGTCGGTAGTGAGCGAGCCACTTGAAATAATGCAAATGTTTGTAGATTTTGTCTGAATTTTTCCGTTGCAGCCTAATTGTTTTAGTGCCTCCCACAGTTTTTGTGGGTGGCTTTTGTTTGCCTCTATGTTCTCATTTAAGAAATTCTTTTTGGCATTTCTGATCAATTTAGTAACTACATTTCGTAGATTTCTGCACTTTTCAAGTAGCTGCTCACTTTTGTTTTTCCTGAACTCTGAGTAGCTTTTGTTCCTGAGTTTGATGGCATTCAAAATGTCACCCTTCATCCAAGGTTCTGTGCTAGCTTTGACCCTCACCACCTTTGTGGGTGCGATGTTATCAAGTACACACAAAAAAGCTTTTTTGAAACAGGACCAGGACTCCTCCACAGAGGTGCAATTTAGGACATGGGACCAGTCCATTTTTCCAAGAGCTGTTGTTAGAAGATCACTTGAGTAGTGTTTCATAGACCTGCAGCTGATTGTCCTGTGACAATAAGCCCCAGGTCTGTGAATCTTCCGAGTGCAGAAAATGATATTGTGATCACTTAAGCTACACTCAATCACCCCGCTCCTGGAAATTCTGGATTGGTCCGTTGTCAACACTAGGTCTATGATTGATTGAGAAGCAGTGCCTACCCTTGTAAAATGCTTTATCAGCTGGGTAAAGCTGTGCAGGTCACAGAACTTTCTGAGGGACTTAAAGGTGGCTGAGTCTTTCTTCAGAACACAGGTGTTAAAGTCACCAATTAGTACCGTCTCAGAGTTTCCTAAACTCGCCACATGATCCTCAATCAAGTCATAAAAAGCATTTTGCTCTGGGGGTCTGTAGATGGCGCCAATTATCAGTGGTTTTGCATGTGGGTATAACATTTTGACCCAGACCGATTCAGTGGGGTTGTTATCCATATCTGGGATCACATCGTAAATAATGTCTGATCTCACATAGATGCAAACCCCACCCCCAGAGAGATTTCTGTCTTTCCTGATGACATTGTAGCCCTTTATTTCAATCTCAAAGTCCTTGATGGATTTATCCAACTTAGTTTCTGAGATTGAAATAATGTCTACCTTGCCACTTCCAAACATGGATCTCAGCTCAGACATTTTTTCAGAGTTTTTAAGACTGTTAACATTCAAGTGAACAATGTGGGTACCTCTAGTCGAAAAGAGCGCATCCATGTCCTCAGTTGAATAGTAACCATTGTCCTTCACAGGCTCTGGGGGGTCGGTGGGGGGGGTCGGAGGTGTGGGTGGGGGAGGGGGGGACTTTGTGATGTCCGCGGGGGGGGTGTGGAGGTGATTTGAGGCCGCAAATCCTTCCTTAGATCTGCCGTGGGGGTGGGGGAGGGGGAGGGGGGGTGGTGGATGTGGGGGAGGGGTGGTGTGGGGAAACCCTTGTGTCGACCTCGGCCAAATTCCTCCAGGCAAAGGACTGTTTGGGAAAAAGGGAAACTCTCTGTTTCCACGATCCCACAGGGGAAAACCCTGTAGATGTCCAGTGACCGCTTGGAAAACAGGGAAAGGAACTCCGTTTCCCAGCATACCTCTCGGTGGGATACTATGCGGTTGTCCTGGTATCGTCTGGTGGTGGTGGTGGTGGTGGAGGAGGGTGAGGGGGGGTGGGGGAGGGGGGAAGCTGTTGTCCCGCGTCGACGTCAAGCGGTGGTGCCAGGAGACGGTAGAAACAGGGGAAAAAACACTGTTTTCTTGAGCTTCTCTCTGGGAGATATCCTGCTGTTGTCTTGGGCCCGTGTGGCGCATGAGGAAATCCTCATTATGACGCTGCTGTTGGGGAAGCCCTTGACTCGTCATCGGCCACATTCTTTCAGACGGTGGTCTGCTTGAGAATGTAGGTCCTGGAGCCAGCACGCACGTTAACCGGGACAAATAATCCATCCTTGTTTCTCCAGCTGTTTGCTGGGGTTCGTTCTTATCAGGTGAGGTGGGCCGTTGCCAAACAAAGTTATTTGTCTGCATGTTGTGGTCCGGACCTTTTCGGGCACTTCCGTCGCGTTGGAAATCAGCTGTGAAGTTGCTTAAGCCATTGAAGTTTTGATCATAGTGAGTCTCCGTGCTCTTCACGGTCGGTGGGCCGGGATTAGGGTGTACGTTTCCCGACAACAATAAACTCAACCAAATAATCTTTCTTACTGTAAAGCCGTCGAGCTGGATTGGTGTCCTTTTCCGTGTTTGTACCGATTTACTCACGCCGAACACTTTAAAAAGTAACGACGTCGCGTCTTGCGGTAAATCTCAGTTTTCACTCGCTCTCCGTTGAAGCTGCACATTGTGGGATTCAATAAAGATTAATCCTTGCAATATAGCAGCGTAGAACAGCACCAGAATGTTGCTGGCAGTGATGATTCTTTTGAGGCGAAGATGTTGTTTTCGTCTTTGAAGAATAGAGCGCGGGGTAGAATCCAGGAGCGGATATAAGGTGCGACCGTCCTCGGTGAAAGCCATCTCAGGTTTGTGAGACTACGTCCTCTTTCCTACCCGGATACCGATGTCGTCCTTATGTGCTTCTCCTTCGACAGTCCGCCGAGTCTCGTGAACATCCTAGAGAAGTGGGCCCCGAAGGTCAAACACTTCTGCCCTACTGTTCCCGTTGTCTTGGTGGGGAATAAAAAGGACCTGCTCGACGACGAGTACACCCGCAGGGAGCTGGCCAGAATGAAGCAGGAACCTGTGACACCGGAGCAGGGGCGTGAGGTGGCAAACAGCATCGGTGCCTTTGGATACATGTAGTGCTCTTCCAAAACAAAGGAGGGTGTGAGGGAGGTTTTTGAGATGGCCACCAGGGCGGCCATCTCAAAACCTCGACGACGGGTAAAAAGGAAAAGCAATGCATGTGTTCCACTGTAAATGGGGGAATGAGACCTGCTTCCAGCATGGGGGTCGAGGGTGTAAGTGGGGGAGGGTGGGAAGATAAGGTTAAATCCCCCCACTCCCCCAACCCACCCACAAAAACCTTTTTACTAAAGGTAATGTCTTAAGCGCATTAACCCTGGCTTCCCTGTTTTGGGCATGGCATTAATTTACAAAATAGCAAACAGATCTACATATTGTAACTGTATTGTGGATCTTGTGTTTGTGTAAGTTTATTTAATTGTATGTAATATATTTTTGTCTTGTTTTTGGTTATTTTGTAAAAAATAAAATAAATATATTGGAATTTATTGCAGCCATTGTCTTTTGTCTTTAAAAGATTTTAAATATACAGAATGTACTGCCATGTGTGTGTATGGGGGGGAAGAAGAGGAATATTTTTTGTCAAAACAGAAATCAATAAACATAAGAAAATCGACAGCTTGTAGATGGACCATTTTCGCTATCACACATTGCACCGCCGATCCGACATGTCTGAGTCATAGTGTTGGTGGCTTTGTCAGAGTACCCGTTTGCCCGTGTCCCTTTTATGCCCATATATGGAGATCATTGATGTCATCAGTATATATGCCCATACCCTGTATATTGGCATGCCCATATATGGGCACATTGTTTGGATCGGCGGTTCTGGACAACTGTGACAACGTGGTCCGCCCGCCGCTCACACCTATGTTGCAACGCCGATCCGACCGATATGCCCATATATGGAGGTCCCTGATGTCATCAGTGTATGCCCATATATAGGCATGGCCCCTTTTGTCCCTTTTATGCCCATAGATGGAGATCCCTGACGTCATCAGTATATGCCCATATCGCTATGCGGACCCTCACACCTGCAGACATCGTTCAGACAGATCTTTTCACTTAAAAACGTTTCAGGATGACAATTCAGTTCAAGTTCTAGAGACACAATCTCAATATTTTAAACTATATAATCTCAACATGGCCATGAAAAGGCTTTCCAATGATGTAAACAACCATCAAAAACAAAAATTGCAGCTCGGCATAGATGGAGGAACAGCAGCAATATTTAAGGCAAACACAAATGAAAAATGAGAAAGACATTTAAATAAATCATATCAATCTTCCTATCATTGTGAAGCAGAATTCACCAAGCGTTGGATTGTTCACCCACTAATAGGGAACGTGAGCTGGGTTTAGACTGTCGTGAGACAGGTTAGTTTTACCCTACTGATGATGTGTTGTTGCAATAGCAATCCCACTCAGTACGAGAGGAACAGCGGGTTCAGACATTTGCCCATAATATGCAGATCCCTGATGTCATCAGTATATCGGTATGCCCATATATGGGCATGCCCCCTTTTGTGCCCATATATGGAGCTGACTGATATGTTTGCGCCTGATGCCATAACACATTGACGTGAGGTTAGACAACACACTCCATATGTGGGCGTAGCCACATTGGGAAGTCCTTATATGGTACTGGCTGAGTCATGGTCTGGGTCATGGTCTGGCTGAGTCATGGTACGATGAATCCCTTCATCGGATTCATCGTACAACTAGACCCTTATTGGGGTCCTCTGAAGCAGTACAGTACACTTCCCTCACCTACCTGTAGCTATACGTATAGTGGGTCTCTGTAATGTTTATGATGGACCACCATGACAGACAAAGTATCAAACACCAGTTTTAAGGGGTTTATTACAACATTCACATACTGTACACTATAGACAGAAATCACACAGTGGATCCCATTTTACTAGCCTGGAATCCAGACCCATTCGCCTGCTTGATTCCCATAGCTGCACGTTCCTCCGCTCGCACCCGATTTTGATAAGGGAGACGCTCTTGGGCTGGTACGTTATTTATCTAACTCAAGACGACGGCCAGACGGAGCATTACTCGTTTTAAACTTACAGTATAGGCCCCGTTCAGACGACAACAGTCTCTAGAGAAAACACGGCGAAATAAACTATCACACGTTTAGACAGCAACAGCGTTTTCGGTGGTTTGAAAACGAAAAAAAGTTAAACCCCCTTCCAGAGTGGAAATCTTTGAAAATGCCCCGCCTCGGATCTCCATGTAAACAGGCAATATGGGGGACGAATGCAATTACATTAAGTAAACATACAGCTGTAATAGGAAGTAGAACGGAAGTGGTTCTACACATGTGTGACTGGTGTATTTGACAGCACGCCACCTAGCCACCTGGCACACTACAGCGTTTTTCAATCACTGTTGTGTCTCTGTGTAAACGCAGAATAAAAAGTGAGAACGTAACGGCACTTTGTCGTTTTCTGTTCTGATCGTTACCGATGTAAACGTGACCTTAAACAGTACATTAAAATATGTATCTGAAAACATTTGAGGTGAAAAAAAAGCCTCTATCTCTCCTGACGAGAGACAAACGGCTGCGCTGGTGCGCTCAGCATGTGTCTTTAGATCCCATAGTCCTAAGTGGATGGGGGCGCGGTCGGTTGCTACTGGTTGCATGGTTGGTTTGTTACTTTTCAGGATTCAAATTCAAAAACATCAAAAGTAGCAGATCAACAAGCTCAAAACGCACCGCTTCGCGCCTCGTTTTGAGCTTGTAGATCTGCTACTTTCGATGCTTTTGTGTAACGCTGTAGTACAATCACCTGAGGGTGTTAATTTACGGGGAAAAAAACACAAAAAGTTGAAATATGGAGATAAGAGGTTTCTGCCCGACAGCAACGACTTACAAATGACCAATATTTGTACAAACCCCTGAGGTCAAAGGTTCATACACTATTCAGACCTAGACTAATGTTTGAATAATATGGGGGATGTGGGAGTAGGAATCCCGGAACTGGAATCAGAATGTCAATGTCAAGATTAGGGATGGGACGATAATCGTTACCGTTTATCGTGATAAAAAAAACACTCATATCGTGGGGATTTTAATTTATCGTGAACTTGTCTTCCGTCATACACCATGATGAATTAGCTTTTGTTGAGCTGCAAATTCAGTACCACTTAAACCCTCTATACTTTGATAAAACTGACCTGTAAAGAGCGCATTTGGTGCGCTCTGATTTCACTCTACACAAATCGATTTGCCAATAATAGCAGATCTTCAAGCTCAAAACGCGTCGTGAACTTGTACATCGGCTAGTTTTGGCGAACGTTCCCCCCCCAGAATAAGGGATGCTGGGGGTTCACAAAAGTGCCCTTTTAAGTTTTAAGCATTTTTTGGCAATTATTTTTGCAACAATAATCGTGACATCGTGTCATTTTCCTAACGGTCCCGTCGCTAGTCACCGTGGTGCTAGCCGAGCAGTAGCAGCGGTTGGGGGCGGAGCTTGGGCCACGCGGCTCTGGAACAGCGTGATGTGGTCCAGCAGAGTGAGCGGGATGTCTCTGATGACCAGAGGCAGGTCTTCGTGCTGCAGCGGATAGATGACCACGCTGAGCGCTGCCCGCTCTGCCGAGAACCTGGAGGAGGACACAGGAAGGAAGGAAACACACAAGCAGAGAGACCTCGATCAGCGTTGTCGGATTTTTGGCGAGAGAAATAAAGCAACCAGGAGGTCTATGAAAACAAGCCCAAAAGAAGAGACTATTATAGGCCTCATGAGCACTTTAAACCTACTGTATATCCATCAGATATTGGTTTACTTTAAAGGTTTAAATATACAAGCTCACGGCGTGTCTCTTCGTGCCGCGCAATGAGCTTGTAGATCTGCTATTTTTGAAAAATCTTGGAAGATTGGAATCTTGGAAGATTTTGTAAAATATACATATTTTACATATTTAAACATTTAAACAAATCTTTGCTTCTGGGGGTCCCTGGCACAAACTCTTTTCAGATGGGGGTCCACGGCCAAATACACATCAATTTGGGGGTCTTTGACTTGCAAAGGTTTGAGAACCACTGATATAAAAGACACTGGTGTCTTTAAAACCTCATAGGAAGAGGAGAAAAACTGTGAATCACCAATTATTTATTTTTTGGAGGTGGGGGGGGGTTGATATTTAATAATAAACTAAATCGATTCATCTGATTAACCACTTAAGCCCTATTTTATTCAAACAAAATTCGCACAACAGTGTATAACTAGTGTCGTGCAAAAAATTGTGAAAATAGCCACCTTGTAGATCGGGAATTTTCGCAATTATTTGGAAGTGTTTGAGGAAAATCGATGATTTTATTCAAATCCATATATCGTCTCGATCAGGTGGAAACCTCATATGCCCAAAACTGTTAATTTTCAGGATAAAAAAAATAATAGCAAAAGCAGCAGATCTACATAGACATGTCGCTTCGCGCCACGTTTCGAGCCTGTAGATCTGCTACTTTTGATACTTTTGTGTGATGCTGTAGTATGATCAAGTAGGACAGTATTTTATGGAAAAAAACTCAAAAGGTTAAAACATGGAGGTTTTCTGCCCCGACAACAAAAACAAATTGTTTATAATTGATCAAATCAATTCATTCGATCAACCGTTGCACACCCTTATTCCCAACATCCCTGACAACCGAAACCAACCAACCAACACACACACACACACACACACACACACACACACACACTCACTGACCTGTCCAGTAACACTCTCTGTAGTGTGCGACACGCCGCCAGCGTCCCGCCCATGAACATGTGGCACACTGTGACGGCGTGGCAGCGCGAAATGAAGGTTTCCGTGGCGATGGGGTCAAAGGTGCCGCTGCGCGACACCACGCAGACGCGCTGCAGCTGAGGGCAACACGAGAGGGCTTCGAAGAACGCCGCGTTGGCGTTCAGGTGTGGCTGCTCCAACCTACACACCACACACACACACACACACACACACACACACACACACAGGTTTGTATTACTATACTCGTAAGCAGTGGTGGAAAAAGTACTCAACTTCTGTACTTAAAGTAATACTAGGTCACTTTTTCAATAAAACTAAAGTTACATTCTATATCTTTTGTGAGTGGCAAATGTTTCACAACACCCACTCCATGAATTTCACCCCCGAAAGCCTTTTATTTATATATTTTCTATTGAACGCTGTCAGGGGCGCCTTTCCCGCGAAAATGACGTCATCCGGCCGGAAAATGCACCGGTTTCCTGTTTGGCCAGGAACTACCGCACCGGTTTCCTGTTTGGCCAGGAACTACCGCGCTAATAACAAAAAGGAAACTCAAGCTGTTTTTAAGAGATTGTATGGTTTGAAGATCGAAAAACAACAGAAAAAGAAAACACAGCTCACGGTAACTAAAGCTCC